>NC_140257.1:13956630-14064130 GCF_949987555.1 Borostomias antarcticus
GCGTGAATGTGCCTGGGCCCAGATAGAGGCTGGGGTAGGGGTAGGGAGGGGGTAGGAATGGGGAACGGACCCAGGTTAGGGTGGGGGGGGAGTGCTCAGTGCTGCTGTTATGGATCTAAAGACTAATATCCTCACACACACACACACACACACACACACACATACACACACACACACACACGCACACCCTGAGGTACACTGCCACGTGGATGATGATTAATTAGAGAATCTTCACACGGTCTGTGTAATCACAGTTTGTGCGGCAGGCTGTTTTTTTCCCCCACTGATAATTGGCGCACAAAGCACACAAAGACCAGACGTCATGTACAGTACATATAGCATAACACAAACACTGCTCGGTTGTCCCGCACGCCGCCTGGACACACACCACCATAACAACCCCCCCTCGTGAGTCACGTGACCTGCCCCTACCCCCCTTGCTTCCAATCACCCTGTTCCTGGGACGCCATCGTTAGCAGGTCCACAGCAGGGGAGCGTATCCCATGTGCCCCATGGTTTCACAACACAGCGTGCCGGACAATCAAACACAGTGACGGGTACTGAAGTCACACACATGTCAGCCAATGTCACTCCAAATTCACTGTGCACAATGAGAGACCAGAACTGCTGCGTTGAAATTCTGTCTGGAAGTATTTCACCTGTGTTTGATTGTTCTTGTCTGGCGCAATGGAGCCAATTGGCTGCTCACAAAAACGCGAACCCCACCCACTCGACACTCCAACAAGTGTCAAGCGCTAAAGTATTTGAAATTATTTCAATTAGTACTTGGACCCAGCCCTGTACTCTACATATTGAATGTGTAATCTGAAGTACACTAGTGATGGCTCGTTGGGGCTCTGTTGGATTGAATAAAACGGATTTGTGTAGATGAGAAACAATACTTTTTTTTACCTCCACTCCAGCGACAGGTAATGTTTTGGGTGGCATGTGTTTGTTTGTTTGTTCATTTATTTGTTCGTTTGTTTGTTAGCAGGATTACGCAAAATGTACCAGACCGATTTTCATGAAACTCAGTCGAAAGGTGAAGCATTGGCCAACTTAGAACCCATTAAATGTTGAGACTGTCATAGAAGAGACTGGAAGCCAGTGTAGTGATAGTGAATGAAAGACGAGTGTAATGTGTGAATATTGTCATTCATCCATCCATCCATCTTCATCCGCTTATCTGGGGCCGGGTCGCGGAGGCAGCAGTCCCAGCAGGGGGCCCCAGACATCCCTTTCCCTTGAATATTGTATAATGTGTGAATATTTCCACACTCCCACCAGTATCCTAGCAGCGCTGAACGTTTGGAAGCTTCTGGAGGCTCTTGCTTGGGATCCTGATGAGAAGTGCATTGTAGTTGTCCAGCCTAGAGCAGACAAAGACGTGGACACTTTTTTTTTTTCACAGTTCTTGCACAGATGATTAAAGTGGGCCTCATTTTTACATCTAGGTTGGTAACGGTAAATGAGAAAAAAATGTCCAGGCCAGAGAATGTGACGCTAGTTATTAGGCATAGGCTGGACCTGGACTGGGGTGCCAATGAAAATAACTTCAGTTTTGGAGCTGTTCAGCTGCAGGACGTTATGTTCCATCCACACCCTTATCCCCTCTGAGCACATTATACTTTTCATTATTTCCGAGACATTGCCGTGGCTCAACAAAGCAAATTTCTCCGCTGCAAGCAAATGTCCTCTGCTTGCTTTAACATTTAATCAGTATTCCCAACTAGTGGCAGTTTTAGTTTAATATGTCAGTGTCATCTAGTTACAATATTATTTCAAGATATATGTAATTCAGTTTAGCATTTCAGATATCTACAGTTGCATTGTAGATACCTACGATCCAATTGTAGATATATGTAATTACAAGCTTCCTAATTGCAAATCTAATTGAAGATATCCACAATTGAATTTCCACATGTTAAAATCGAATTGTGACTAGTCGCAATCATTGTTATACATTATTATAAGCTATTTAGGCTATTTATAAATCTGCTTATTTGATAAATAAATAGTATAGCCTAGGCCTACTCTAACATTTTGGATCATCCTTATAGGGCTACGTTTAAACTGATCACGTGTTCGATGCCTCAGTCGGGCAGATAAGAATGCTTTAATTGTGGAACAGCTTATGGATGTTGTGTCATCGGCTGTCCTGTTTTTATGTCATTCAGCATTGTTGGAAATAAGTTCCCTCACCTCTACATTCCAATCCTTCATTCCTCGGATTCATCATCTTCTATATTTAAGCAATAAACCACGAGAAGCCATGTGTTATAGTGATTTTATAACAGCTAGGGGTCATTGTTAGGCACGACACGAAGCGGAGCCGAGCAAAATAGTTCCCCTAACAAAAGGGTTGCCAAGCAACAACAACAACAACTACAATGCATTGGATCAAACGGGAGGCGCATTCATACTGAAAATGGAATGATATGCGGTCCCAGGTGTGTGTTACAAAGTATTTTAACATGGCTTCCAGCCAATCAGAATCAAGAACCAGAACTAACCGTTGTATAACCATAAATAAATCACGTGCGTGGCTCATATATTGTCATTGACAATCGCACCTGTCCCATAATGCCATGTCTGTGGCTGGGTAACAAGTATAAAAAGGAATGTAATTCCAATGCGTAATGACGCACAATAGCTGCTTTAATTAGTCGTATTGCTGTTGGATGATGTGGAGGAAGAAGGAATTTGGAGAGAGCAAGTCTTCAGGGACCGGTAAATGATGACAGGTAGCTCATGAGCCGCTTCAGACCACCCAGGGCTGGACCTCTGTGCCACACTGGGCCCAGTGCTACAGAGACGTACCCGCACGAACCATGCCATACCTGTTCCACTGCAGGTCCTGACAACCCTCGGGTTTCCGGTAAATGGTAAATGGACTGCACTTATATAGCGCTTTTCCTCCTTTGCGGCACTCAAAGCGCTTTACAATGGCCTCTCATTCACCCATTCACACACACATTCACACACCAATGGCGGTAGCTGCCATGCAAGGTGCTAACCCGCTCATTGGGTGCAATTTGGGGTTAGGTGTCTTGCTCAAGGACACTTCGACATGTGGACAGTCGGAGCTGGGATTCGAACCACTGACCCTTCGATCACTGAACGACCCGCTCTACCAACTGAGCTACAGTCGCCCCTCCACCTTCCAAAGGGAACTGATAGATCAGGGATCTCCCAGCCAAGCCTTAGCCATGTTTCATCAGACATGTTAGGAGGTAGGTTATAATTGGACTGATGTACCTCTACATACTGTAAGGTTTACTTACACGGTGGGTGAACAGGCAAACAAAAAAGTGCAATTTGAAGCAAGGTCAGATATCCCATATGGAATGGGCAGCAAACTTGAGCGCACATTAGGCTGAAGTGGTCTACATCTAGGATTATCTCCAAGCTCCCGTTTCTTTCCAAAGTTCTGGAAAATATTGTACTCGTTCTACTGATGTCGTTTCTGAACACACATGGTATTTTGGAAGAGTTCCAGTCTGGTTATAAAGCGCTGCACAGTACCGAGACTGCACTCCTAAGGATTTTTAATGATATATTTCTGGCTACGGACTCTGGTGACTCTCTTTTTCTTGTACTGTTGGATCTAACTGCCGCTTTCGACACAGTGGATCACAATATTCTGCTCTCAAGCCTGGAGCACTGGGTTGGCATCAAAGGTTCAGCTCTGGAGTTTTTCAGGTCATACCTGTCAGAGAGAAGCTTCTGTGTTAGCCCGGGGCGACGCCGTATCCGCCACTGCATCTCTCCCTTGCGGGGTGCCCCAGGGCTCAATTCTTGGACCAATTTTATTTATGTTGTATCTACTCCCCCTAGGATCGTTTTTCAGGAAACATGGAGTCTCCTTCCACTGTTATGGTTCCATAGTTCCAGTGAAGGGAAATGCTTCAGCTTACCAAGACATTTTGGACAGTTCTATGGGAAGCCAGCCAACTTTGTGGGAACAGTTTGGGGAAGGCCCTTTTCTGTTCCAGTGTGACTGTGCCCCAGTGCACAAAGCAAGGTCCATAAAGGCATGGTTGAGTGAGGTTGGTGCGGAAGAACCTCCTAAGTGGCCCGGAGGTTGCGAGCTAGGCCCTCTCGTCCAGCATCAGTGTCTGACCTCACAAATGGTCTTCTGGATGAATGGGCAAAAATTCCGACAGACACACTCCAAAATCTTGTAGAAAGTCTTCCCAGAAGAGTGGAAGCTGATAGAGCTGCAAAGGGGGACCAGCTCCATATTAATGCCTATGAATTTAGAATGGGTCATAAAAGCTCCTGTAGGTATAATGTGTAGGTGGCCCAATACTTTTGTCCATATAGTGTATAATGTGTGACTTTATGTTCCCTCATGTTTTATAACTTGCAGGGATCAGATCATGAGTGCATGGCAGTCTCCATCCATGTATGCACTTTTCAGGTCAGCGGTCAAAGGTTAGTGACTGGACAGCTTTGAAAATGTCACTTAAACCATGCAGCAACAACATAACCGCTAGCAAAACTGTGACAACAAGAATATGATAAAGTGCCAGAGGTGCCAACAATTGCAACACATACTGTAGACTGTGCTGGAGTCCCTCCAAGTGACTCAGAGGCACCTTTCACTTGTGGGTGTGACCAACATCCTCATTCATATACAAGGTTTGATCTATAAGATTATGTGGGTGATATAATTCCAGCATAATACCATGTGTGAATGTGAATGTGAATACATTTGGTACTTTCCTGCCAGGACCCTTTCCACATTGCACAACGAGGGGATTACTGGACTAATATCTGGTCCAGAAATCATGGTACAAGATTTACAACTTTCTAAGTAGTCATTTATGTTTGCATAATGTGTTTGGATGATTTATCTGTCTGCTCTCTCAGGCTCTTTACGCAAGCCTAATGGGAGGAAAACCCAGGAAGGTGCCTCAATATCAGACAGAAACTGAAAACAAGTATATCAGTTTTCAATGAGGAAAAGGTATTGTTAGTGTTAAGAAGAGACACAATATATATTATATCCGTATCCTTTTCCTACCCCCACCCTACCCCAACCCCTGCCTCTATCTGGACCCAGGCACACTCACACACACACAGACATGATTCATACACCAGTGTTTGCCATGTCTCTATGATGTTTTTAGCCCATTTTGCTCTGACAATGTAATTAAATGTAATTTATTGCTCTATAAATGTTCTTAGCCGTTGGACAAACATACTCCAGGAGCTTGCTCAATCGTCTCGCTGAGAGTTGTCAGGGAAGAATTTTTACAGCTCACTTTTCTGGCCCCAGGATGATACTGTTTTTTTGCTTCCCTCTGGAATATGTAGGGGTGGGATGTCTGCCCACCTCCCTTGCTCTCTGTAAAGCGCATTGTGTTACCTCTTTGTATGAAATGCGCTATACAAATAAAGCTTTGATTGATTGATTGATTGATTGATTGATTGATTTATTGATTGATTGATTGATTGATTGATTGATTGATTGATTGATTGATTGATTGATTGATTGATATAGTGTGCTGGTCATTATAACGTCACTTCTTTTGTCCATTAGACAGAAGAGTTAATCAAGGTCATCGACAAGACCCTACAGCTGTCTAAAGAACATCTGGCAAATCTTGATTTTCTCATTAATTTGATGCTTCCCGAGGTATGGATCAATGCATCGAAGAATATATAAGGATGTAATAGCTACATTTTATAAAAAGTTAAGGGTTTTGATCAAAACTAATGTCCACTTTAACTACCAATGAAGACAATCTGTATACTATTTGTCATACAAATCATTAGCCCGGATTGTATATCATTCAAAATATCTGATCCTTGTTTTTCACTCTTAATCATTGATGATAATTCATTTGATTTATTTTTCATTGTCATCTCGAAAGTGCTGAAACAATTACAAAGTCATTAAGAAAAGAGAATAATAGCAAACAGAATAGTATCAGAGACAGTAAAATCTAAAATATGTACACATTGCATTTTTTTTTTTTTCTAAATTTAAATTTTAAATAATTTTCTAAATAAGTACCGGTAGGTCTTTAGATCAGTGTTAAAAGAGCCCAGAGACTGTGGTGTCCTCAGATTGTCAGGAAGGGCATTCCAAAGGCAGGGGGGCAACTGAGCAAAAGGCCTGATCTCCCATAGAGCAGAGCTTAGTCCTAGCGGTATGGAAAAGCAGTAAGGAGTTCTTTAAGGTAGGAGTTACAGTAGGAGAAGGGTTCTGAATTCAATCCTGCAGGCAACAGGGAGCCAGGATAGGGGTGATATGGGTACAGTTTATATAACTCTCACCTTGATCCTGGCAGCACTGTTCTGGATGAAATGAAGCTTTTGGAGTTTTATTTTTTATTTTTTTACCAGGGATCCCCTAGAGCATTGCAGTAGCCCAGCCTTGATGGTCACAATATATACTTGATGTGTGTTGTATTGTGTTGTTCCCTGTGTAAAGTCTTTCAGTATGTTGAAAAGCATTCTATGAATAAAATGCATTATTGTATAGTAAATGTTGCCTTTTTAAGCAATTTCAGCATTAACTAAATGCCCCATTGTTACTTTTTAGCAGTATAGCATGCTTCTCTATGGGGAACAAGGATAGTTGATTGATAAAAGATCTGTATGGATAACTTAAATGTTCAAGTATGGCTAGGTCATATATCTGTGTGTCCAACTGTGACAAAGTTAGTCATGCCATTATGTGGGGAGGTCTGTGGGATCTGGTCATAGAATGCATATCTTCTGCGTTTGCAGTCACTGACTGGCTAGGCCTTAGAGACTTATGCTTCAAGTGCAATGAGGATATTTTAATAGTAAAGGTGCCCTGAAAGCCAACTCCAGCTCCTGAATCTTCTGGAGATTCACGTTAGCAGAGAATTTGCATTTAATTTAATTAATTTGAATTTCATTCAACAACTGTACATGCTGACGACGTGCATCATGGGTGGGGGACGACAGGTTTCACTGTGTACTTATTACAGTATTGTTGTGGTTGTGGTTGTGGTTGTTGTGGTTGTTGTTGTTGTTGTTTTATGCCGTGGTTGTGTTGGAGTTTGTAGATAAGTGTTGGTGTTATCGTTCTGTAAAGACTGCTAATTAGCACGGCACTTGACAACAACTGTTCAGTTTTAGTCTACTGGGCCTGTGGCTGGACAACCTGGTCAAATAGCTGGTGAGGACGCCTCATAACAGACCACAGCATCACCGTCATCTTCTTCATCCTGCTCCTCCTCCTCATCATCATCATCATTATCATCATCATCGAGGCTAATGCGTAGGAGGCTACCTCTTGAACCTCCTGGAGGTGGTTCAACTTCCCAGAACACATGCTTGTTACATAGGTAATAGCTTTCATCCATCTTCATCTCCATCCAAGCTGTCAAGGGACTGAGATGCGACTGAGATGCCAGAGAGAACACTGCCAGTGGCCAATCACAGCCCTGTCCCTGCTAGGCATGACTAATCACACCCCCATACTCAGATTTAGATCGCTATTGTTCAACATGTTTGATACCCTGCCATACAAGTACCATCTGGTTGACACATAGGTTTAATGGAATGACAAAAAAACTACACACTGAAGATAAGTGCACTGTACAACTTGAATTCTCTGATATGCATCTTTCCTTCCTTCCTTCCTTCCTTCCTTCCTTCCTTCCTTCCTTCCTTCCTTCCTTCCTTCCTTCCTTCCTTCCTTCCTTCCTTCCTTCCTTCATGATCGCTGCTCTACCATGATGGGAGCGGTGAAAGCATGTGATGCTCTACACAGCTGTTATCCAATCCTATCACCACGGTGTGGATACTCCCTGGCACCAGCCAACCCCCACCCCACTGCCTTGTGGGTAAGTCCGGCCGGCAGCTACCTGCAACCTGGAAGGGTGCCGGTCGCCTTGGGCTTTCCTTGCCACTGGAATCTACCGGGGAATGGAATGGACCCCCCCACCCCCCCCCCCCCCTCATGGCACTTAAAAAAACCTCTCTGCGCAGCTTTCCTCCTTGACCACGGTGGTAAACCATCTGGAACCACATGACCGTGTGTAGCACAACCGACCGATGACATTCACCACCTACTGTACACCCGTACCTCTTCTGCCGTTCACGCCTCTCACCCGGTCTACTTTTTGTGGTAGAAACCTCGCGGTCGCAGACGCGCTGTCCCGTGCTAGCAGCTTTCCGGTGCGCGGTACCAGGGGGAATAGCAACCCAGCGCAGGGGGGGGGAGGGGGGAAGCCCTCCTCGCTGCCGACTGGGCATGAATCACATCCCCAGGGGTGAGGAGGTGGGGGGGGGGGGGGGGGTGCTGTGAACACCAGGGTTGGCTCTAAACGGTCCCTCGGGGTAGGCGGTAGAAAACATTACGTGCTTCCTGGTTTTACGTGACTCGTACAAACCTGTCGGGGGGGAGTAATGTGACATTTTGGAAGGGGGGCCGGACCCTGCGCCCACATACAACCGCCCCCCCCTGACGGAGAGACCCCGCGGTGTCGCTCCCTCTCAAAACTCAGAGCGAACTGAACGGCGAGCTAAACGGCGTGCTGTATTCTTCCAGCGTGATGTCGTTGCAGTGCTGTTTACAGCGCTTCGTCTGAGTCTACCTGTGGTCTCTACAGCCTAAAAGGCTGGCTCCCCTGACAGGAAAACTCCCATTACCCATGAGCCATGGCGGGGGAGCTGACTCCCCGAGTGAAACAAGAGGCTTGTTATTCACTCGATGCTGACGGATTGTCTGTGGAGGTGCTCTCATCCTGAGGGGTTAATCTGTGACAGACAAAGGTAGTTGTTGTCATGGAGCCTTGTGCAGATCCAACTAACACAGAAACAAACACACGCACACGCATACACACACACACACACACACACACACACACACACACACATACACACACACACACACACACACACACACGCACTAAACCCGCGCTTACACCACTCCTGTTCCAAGCACACACAGCTCAGGTAGGCCATAAATGTCCAGCTTGCATGTTCTCTAAACAACAACACGGAGCAATCTTTACGTAAACAAACCCTCCAAAGTGCTAGAACATTAATCTCGGCAGATGTGCCCAAGACAGGGAAAACGTATCTTAACCTTGACCTTTGAACCCAACCATTGCATTTGATCATCTCCCCAACATCACCGAGCGAACCTTAATGGTTAGTGTTGGATGTTCAACCTCAACCAACACTCATCCTTTTACCCAGTGGAGTCTAATCTGAATACCCCTTTTTTATATAAACCTTATATTTCAGTGTGTATATCTTTTTATATACTGTACATACACGTAAACAAACCCTCCGAAACGGCGCCGTGCCCGGAGGCGAAGAGAAGGCGCCGGCCGGCTGGTCGGTACCGGGTCCCACTCACCTCCTGGGCCACGATGCTGGAGATGCGCACGGCCCGCTTCACGCGCGTGTTCCTCCGCTCGCTGGGAGGGACGTCCTGAGACACCGCGCTGGCGCCGCCGCCGCTCAGGGACATGACTGCACACTCCTCCTCTCTCTCTCTCTCTCTCTCTCTCTCTCTGTCTCTCTTCTTCTGGTCTTCCCAGCTGCTCATCTACCTCCCAGGCTCACACCCCTTGTCCCACCCCCACTCCCCCACGCCAACTAAGAAGTCACCATTTCACCTCAGCACGTACACACACATACACACACACACACACACACTCACCGGAAACACATACTGGTCATTCTCTCACACACACACACACACACACAAACGCACCAGACACACGCACAGTACACTCACACACACAAACACGCACGCACTCTCACACACAGACTCCCACCTACCTCCTACCTCTCCAGCACCCTAAGTTTCCCCCTTCCCCAAACCCCCAGATAACTGCTCTCCTCAAATCCACACTAGGGGTCCCACTGGCTTCTGGGGGTCGTGTTCAGGTACTTCCAAACTCCCAACACCCTGCTTCTGTTCTCCGAGGGTCCAAACAGACGCTGTGTGCCCCTGAAGTCCAGCTCCTCGTGTTGATTCTGCGTGTGGTTGTGAGTGGACTGAGTCTCAAGAGGGAAGACCTCCTGGTCTCCGCCTCTTCTCTTCACTGCGCGTCCAATCTGAGGGATGATTGGTCCAAAGCGCGGGAGGCGGGTCCTTCAGCCTGTCGGGTGCAGGTCCATCTTAAGAGCCGGGTTCTTACTTTCTGATCGGTGTTCTTCGTCTGGGTTTACCCCCTCTCTCCGTTCTCCTCCCCCTCTCTCCTCTCCTCTCCTCTCTCCTCTCCTCTCTCCTCTCTCCTCCCTCCTCTTCAGTCGGCCTTGTTGATCATCACTCTTTCGGTTATGTAATGTCCAGACACACTGGGATCTCTCTCTCTCTCTCTCTCTCTCTCCACCCACTCCTCTCGTTCTCTCCTCTGTGGAAGTGCTCTACCTCTCAGCATAAGCTGTAACTGCAGCTGTCTGTCTGACCCTCCGCCTCCCTTTCTCCTGCCCCCCCCCCCCCCACTCTACCTCCTCCCTCCTTCCCCCCAGACCAGCTGCACGGCTGAATTGACCTTCTCTATCCCCAAATAAACAAAGCTTTCATAAACCATTCCTCCCTCTCTCATTCTCTCTCTCTCTCTCTCTCTCTCTCTCTCTCTCTATTCAGCTCTTTCCCCTCCCTCTCTCATCCTCTCCTCCCTCTCTCCTCTCTCTCATCCCTTTCCACTGCCTCTCTCCTCCCTCCCTCCCTCCCTCTGCTCCTCCCCTCTCTCCTCTGACTCCGCCCCCTACACACACAGATACAAGGCCCCGGACTAATGAATCTACATGCACGTAAAAACACTCATATAGCATTTAAGAGGCTCTACTTGAGGAAGCTCAGTCAGGTGACCCCTGATTTGGACGTAAGGATGTTTGGAGGGAAGGTGTGAGTGTGTGTGTGTGTGTGTGTGTGTGTGTCTTATCCCATCGATGACTCTTTGACCCTTAAATTCCCAGCTGATTACATGTACCCACAAATGAGAGTTGTGCAAGTGAGCCGATTCGCATAAACACCTGCACTACGCCGTCTATTCTGGGGGAGGTGACGCCACGGGACCCAGATACTGGTTCCCTTCCTCAACGCTGAGTCGGTACGGTGTACTTTACGTTACGCTGCCTCATCCATCATTACCCAGACTATAGATAATTATCCTATAGTCCACACAGCAGCGTCGTTTCTCTTTCCTCTCTTTCTTCTCTCTCTTTTCCTCTCTCTTTTTCGTGGATTTCCTGACAAGCGAGTGTAAAAGGTAGCAGCTTGCCAACGTGCAGACTTGACTGTAATTCCACAGGGCATTGATGACAAACACACACACACACACACACATCATTTCCCAGAGTTCATTTCAAACTGGGGCGGCATATTAGTTTTACCGAATCGATTTGTGTCCGTCATAAACTGAAAGATGACCCAGGTTGGCCCAAGTGTGTGTGTGTGTGTGTGTGTGTGTGTGTGAGAGTGTGAGTGTGTCTGTGTGTGTGTGTGAGTGTGCGTGTGTGTGTGTGTGTAACGAGAGCCCGTCCATCACTAGCTTCTCCATGTGTGACTGTAGGCCTTTGATAGGTTGGCTCACCTTTCATCATCGGTGTCACACAGGTCATTCGACTACTGCCCTCCCCTGGGGCTACTTGTGGGGCTGACTGACTGACTGACTGACTGACTGACTGACTGACTGACTGACTGACTGACTGACTGACTGACTGGCTGACTGACTGACTGACTGGCTGACTTGACTGATTGGCTGACTCACTGACTGAGAATATATTTGAAATTCAGCTCAATAGTTCCAAATCCAACTTGTCAACTCATGACTGAAACACAATTCAACAACAGGATGTTTTCATGGACAAACTAACCATTGTCCCTGTACTGCATCAATAAACATGGTGCTGAGTGAGCCAGACTTTTTTTTATTTTGAATTGAATTGAGACCTTTATTTTTTATTCTACCTTATCTGGTGGTGCGTGTATTGAACAGCGTGTCGCTCTCTGTCTGCAGGCTAAAACAGTCCGCTCAGCGGACACCCTATCTGCCTGGCCAGGGACTCTCGTCGCTACAAACATGCAGGATAGGATCAAGCTGTACTGCTTTTCACACAGGCCGACACATTCTGACACTGGTAAACACTCTGTTACCTTTTATCTAATCATTACCGATACAAGCTTTCAAAAAGAGTAAATGGTCTGTTTTGTAAATTTGTTTTCTAGTCTGTGTTATTTTGTTCTTTTGATACTTAACAGTGCAAATTCCCCCCGGGGATCGATAAAATACTACTACTACTACTACTACTACTACTACTACTACTACTGTACTACTACTACTACTACTACTACTACTACTACTGTACTACTACTACTACTACTGCTACAAATATACTACTACTACTACTACTACTACTACTACAACTACTACTACTGTACTACTACTACTACTACTACTACTACTACTACTACTTCTACTACTACTACTGCTACAAATATACTACTACTACTACTACTACTACTACTACTACTACTTCTACTACTACTACTGCTACAAATATACTACTACTACACTACTATACTACATCCCCATCCCTGTCTCAGAGGTACTGAAAAGAACATGGGGTTTCTGGGTCTGAGTGACAGAGCAGCTTGGTGACTGACTCACATGGCTATGTATACACCGTTATAATTACACATGATACAACACTGGCCTGAATCTGGAGTGAAAATCTAGGAGGAAGACACTTTGCATCAAAAATAAGCACTTTATGTGGGCTGTCTGTGTGATGAAAATCCCCCTCTCTGGGTTAGTGTCTAGACTCTAGGGTCAGAGCACTTATAAATGTCTACTAATTCCCGTGTGTGCGTGTGTGTGTGGGCGTGTGTGTGTGCGTGTGTGTGTGTGTGTGTGTGTGTGTGCGTGTGTGCGTGTGTGTGTGTGTGTGTGCGTGTGTGTGTGGGCGTGTGCGTGTGTATGAGTGTGTGTGTGTGGAGTGCTTATTTTTAATATGGCATTGGATGCTGGATATGGTTCATTGAAAAGTTCATCTTGTAATGAATCACTTAATCACATGAATCATTTAAATTACAGTAGAAGAGATGCACTGGAAATAAATAATAATACAATAATACTGTTAAGGTGTATGAAGTGAGTCTGTCTGAAGTTAGTCAGCCATGCCATGAGGCCACCTGTAGTCCAAGCAGAGCCTCTGCTGAGGAGGGGAAGAAACACCGAGCATTCAGGTAAACGAGGTGATCAGGTAAATGACAACACCTTGTGCAGTCTGCTGCATCGCTCTGCGCTTCACTTTGGAGAAACAGAGGCAGCTACTTTGTTGAGACAGAAAACAGAGCCCAGATAGCAAGCGGATCTGGGCCATATACAGGCCAGATCTGGCCCTTGTGGCTTAGTTCCGACCCATATATGGCCCAGAATCATTATACATCCGCTTGCTATCTGGGAGAGGACTGTACAGCTTGGAAGCATAAAGACGCTACTGGTAGGAATGGATGTAATTGAAATGTATTGAACTGTTTGTTTGGATGTGATTTATTGAGTATATATCAGCGTATATATATATACACATATATATCATGTGAAACAGTAGTGGTCGTATATTAATTTAAGTTATGAATTGCTTTACTGCTATGGTATGCAGGTTAAAGGGTTGTTGAATGAAATGTAGTGAGCATTTATGATTAATATCATATAATGAATATCAACTCATTTAAAGTGCTGTTAATCCAATTCTTTGGAATGATATGTGGTCCCAGGTGTGTGTTACAAAGTATTTTAACACGGCTTCCAGCCAATCAGAATCAAGAACCAGAACTAACCGTTGTATAATATACAGTATAGTTCAGTACTCTACATATTGTGTAGTACAGTATAGTGCTACAATCTGATTCTGAAAAGCACAGCAGAAGATGAGTGTGTGTGTGTGTGTGTGCGTGTGTGTGTGTGTGCGTGTGTGTGTGTGTGCGTGTGTGTGCGCGTGCACGTTCTCCAACCACACATCCACAGGCACAGTGTTTTCCCCCTTGAGTCATTATCTCTCTCTCTCTCACCTTCACCCCCCAGTCCCAGCCCCCCCCCCCCCCCCCCGCGCTCCACCCCCGCGGTATAGCAGCCGGCATGACTGAGAGCCGGCATGAGAGACGAGACGAGGCCACGATGAACTGCACCACGTTTAGTTTAGGCAATACACATAGTCTGTAGACGTGGCTAGGGCAATTTTCAGAGATTATGTCATGATTCATTTAAATTCGATGGAATATACCCTCAGTCATCCACTAAGTGGCAATTAAACGTTTTGAATTTGAATTAAATGGACAGCATGCTGTATGCTGCGGATGTATAGAACCAGGAGATGATGTTTCTCATTCAGACTGCTCCAGTCTAAAGCTTCCATACAGTATCTGTATGAAGATCTCCATTTTAGCTAAGAATAGATGAGGGGGCCTCTGCAAACTATGAAGTTTCCATCACAACAACGCCATTATCTGTGACACTGTGTCCCTACATCACACACACACACATTACACATTACACACAGCATACATGAGTCAAAGACACCCAAACACAAACACACACACACACACACACACACACGTCAGAGCAACATACAGTACGTCACACTGTATACACATAACAAAGACAGTAGATAAACAGCAGATAAAAGTCTGCATGCTGTTGGACACGATGATGCTGCCGATCTCCCTTCCTCTCTTACTGTCCCAGCATCCCTGTGATGTCATCAAAATGCTCCGGGGGCGAATTACCTACGTGTCATCTATGTGCGCCCCACCATAAATCACGCCTACCCCAATCTGCCCTCCACTGAAAATACCCCAAAGTTGAGGGACACAACGGGAGACTGCAAGGTTGTTCCTGACTACCTGTCTTATATAATGATATGCGCTAGACCCCCCTAGCCACCCCCCCAACCCCCCCCCCCCCCAGGAAACATCCAGGCTAAACATGAATATGAGTGAAGATTATGGCCTTGAGATTACAATGTGGTAATATCATGTTACAATATTAGTTGCCTGGCTGTCCTCCCCTCTCTCTCCACCCCCCCCCCCTCTCTCTCTCCTCTCTGTCTCCATCTCTCTCTCTCTCTCTCATTCTCTCTCTCTCTCTCTGGTCCTCTCTCCATATCATTGCATCCACCTGTCTCCATCCACCCCCTTTCACAGGAACAATTAGGAGTCCTGGCCCGACAGGTGATGAGCGATACGCGACTCTGAATGAGGCCAGAACACCTGTACTGAGTTGACAGCTCAGCGTCGGCTCCCTCAGCCCGCCTGTCAAGAAGCAGAGCAGTGGTTGCCTCCCGGTTCGACCACACAGGTCAGATAGATGTTGCTACTGAATACTACAGTGCCTGTCGGAGGCAGAGCTGAGCCTGGTACGCTGGCCTGAGCCTGGTACATTCATCTGACCGAGTCCCTCTCCTTCACCTCCACCTGGACTGTCTGACTGACTGATAACACTATACTGTAGGAGGTGAGTACTGTCTGACTAACTGATAACACTATACTGTAGGAGGTCAGTACTGTCTGACTAACTGATAACACTATACTGTAGGAGGTCAGTACTGTCTGACTGACTGATAACACTATACTGTAGGAGGTCAGTACTGTCTGACTGACTGATAACACTATACTGTAGGAGGTCAGTACTGTCTGACTAACTGATAACACTATACTGTAGGAGGTTAGGGTTAATACCTGGACTGACTGACTGACTGACTGACTGACTGACTGACTGACTGACTGACTCACTGACTGACTGACTGACTGACTGACTGACTGACTGACTGACTGACTGACTGTCTGTCTGACTGACTGACTGTCTGACTGACTGACTGACTCACTGACTGACTGACTCCCCGGGGGTCACGCAGACATTGGGTCACCCCCAGACTCCGTAACCCCTCTAACCTCATCTATCCTACTCTCTCAACTCATAGCGAGCAAGTGGTGACAGGGGGACTTTGGAATTGCCAGTTGACGGGGCCCAAAGCTGAATTTATGCATCCTCTCTCTCCCTCCCTAACTGTATTGCTCTCCCCGAGACATGAATCACACCAGAGAACACTGCCACACCCGCAGCCCTGTCAGATGTGTACTCCTTCTCTCACACTCCCAGAGCTGCGAGGCGCGGTGGTGGTACTAGCCTGCTTATTTCCCAGAAATGGAAATATTCTCTCTTCTCTATTCCACAGTTTTCCCCGCCCTCTTTTGAATTCCATGCTGTCTCTGTCATATGTAAATGGTAATGGTAAATGGACTGCACTTATATAGCGCTTTTCCACCTTAGCGGCACTCAAAGCGCTTTACAATGGCCTCTCATTCACCCATTCACACACACATTCACACACCAATGGCGGTAGCTGCCATGCAAGGTGCTAACCTGCTCATTGGGAGCAATTTGGGGTTAGGTGTCTTGCTCAAGGACACTTCGACATGTGGACAGTCGGAGCTGGGATTCGAACCACTGACCCTTCGATCACTGAACGACCCGCTCTACCAACTGAGCTACAGCCGCCCATATGTCCAATCAAGCTCACCATTGCTGTTGTGTATCGCCCACAAGGCCACCTTGGTGAGTTCCTGGAGGAGCTTGATACACTAATTTCTCACTTCCCTGATGATGGGTCCGCACTCATCCTTCTCGGCGACTTCAACGTCCAAAGTGAGAAATTGGAACCTCTTCTCTCTTTCCTCTCCTTCTTTGATCTTCACCTCTGCTTCTAATCCTTCACCTCTCCTGTTCTCCTCCTACTGTACTCACAAAGCCGGCAACCAGCTGGATCTCATCTTCACTAGACACTGTTCCACCCCTAACCTCTCTGTCTCCCCCCTCCATCTCTCTGACCACTTTCATGTCCTACTCCCTCTCCCTCCCCTCTTCCCACGTAATTCCTCCTCCTACCCACACGGTTACTACCCGTAGCCACCTCCGCTCGCTCTCCCCTACTGACCTTTCCTCTGCCGTTACCTCTGCCCTCCCTGCCCCTGCTACATGGATTCATACCAAATTTGGCTCACATGATCTAGGGTCATTACTCAATCATAAGCTTACACTTTGGTAATGATTGAATAAAGTGGGCGTGGCTTTTTACAACAAATCTGCATTTCTAGACATTTCACATTCCAAACTTCAAAAAATCTAAATAAATCACCCGTGCATCCTACTGAGCTGAATTTATTTTACGGCATTCAGATCGGTCAAACAATGAATACTCAGCAATGTTCAGTATCTTGCTGTAATTTGTACTGTATGCACAACATTTTCTATTTCATCTAATCCTTTAACAAATTTCACCAAAATATTTGACAACAAACCCGAAACCAGGATAATGATGTGTGACTTTTCTTAAATTTTTATCTCCAACGGTTTGACTATTATAATGATTTAAATTTTAAAAAGAGAAAGAACCCAGTTTTGCACATGTAATACTATTGCCTCAAGTTGTCCTATGTGAAAAGCCTGGTGGCGGAGTGGTAAATTGCCTTCTCTGGAGATTCAGAGGTTAACAGTTCAAATTCCCAGCTTGCTACGTCCCCTTGAGTAGATGCACCCTCCTGTTTCTGTGCATCTGTTGTGAACGCTTCAGATTCAGAGGTTAATGGTTCAAATCCCCAGGTTGCTATGGCCCCTTGGCCATATCCTGTGCTTTGTTCATTTTCAAGCTCAATTTCTCAATCTCCTGTGACAAATCTCAAATATCCAATATGTGCAAAGTAAATACAAAAAGTAGGCTATATATTTAACTTAAGTAAACAGAATTTCATTCAATTCATAATTCATCCCGTCAAAACCTTTTAGCCATGTCTCTATTTTTATCTTTGCAAAGTGCTTGGACCTCGATCATTGCGGCTTGCGGCTCTATTTTAGATTTCTATTCTTGCACATTTCCTTCAGCACTAGATTGTGCTCTTGGTCACTTGTTTTAGAAAGGAGATGCACCTGTGAGTTCTGGCAAGTAGTAATACATTGGCTTTTCCTACATTAAATTTAATTATTGTTAGTCGCTTTGGATAAAAGTGTCAGTTAAATGACTAATGTAATGTAACACTACTGTAGGAGGTTAGGGTTAACACCTGGACTGTCTGATTGATTGATAACACTACTGTAGAAGATGAATACAACTTAGAGGATATGGATGAGAAGAGAGGAGAGGAAGGGAGAAAAGAGGAAATGAGAGAAGAGGAAAGGAGAAGAGAGAAGAGAAGAGATGAGAAGAGATGAGAAGAGAAGAGAAGAGGAAAGGAGAAGAGAGAAAAAGAGAGGAGAGGACAGGAGAAGAGAGGAGAGGAGATGAGAGGAGAGGAGGGGAGAGAAGAGAAAGAAGAGAGATGGGGACCAGAGGAAAGAGCAGCAGGGGAGAAGAGGGAGGAGCAGAGGGAGGAGAGAGAAGTGTAGGTCACCCCAGATGGATGGTGTATACAGAGCTGGGTCTCCAGCCAACTCCAGCTTGATGGAATGGGGGCAGTGGAACAGGTAATGGGACCCTGAGGCTTTGGAGGGTTCCCTTGTTTATATCTACTGAACAACCAAAGTGACACACTGGTGTGTGTTTGCCCTATTCATAATGCTCCGGTTTATTTACATCCTATTACTCACACAGCAAAAACACCACAGCCCTAATGAGCTCAACCAGGCCCCGAGAGGTTTATACAGAGGATGACCATACCGCCTACCACAGTTTGAAAGCTGGTAAGATTTATACAGAGGCTGACCATATCATCTGCACTACCACAGTTGGAAAGCTGGTAAGCGGCTGCCATTAAAACCAGCGCAGGCAGGTCCCAGAGGCGAAAGCTGCTCATTATAACGTACATAAACACACATACCGACGATGGTCCAAACCCACGTCTCATATCTTACTGTATGTTGGACAGTTTCCTCCCAGTCCCTCAAACTAGACAACTTTAAGATTACGACAGTAGGGGAGCTGAAATGGGACTAGCTGACAACTAGCTGAAATACAGTAGGAGTGATTGGAGCTGTCTGATGAGGTGTGTGAGAGTATGTGTGTGTGTGTGTGTGTGTGTGTCTTGATTGTTCCCACACCTTTCTTACTGCTCATTCCTTCAGCACACTATGTTCCAATATAATGTATTCTACCCTGGCAGACAGGGAAATAGTTCATGGTCCAGAATCCTGGGCTCTAATTCACAAAACTTTTAACAATGTACTTCTCCCTCGACTTTTTTAACGAATCTTTTTTTTCTCTTCCATGTATCTTGTCATGTGCATCAGTGTCTGTTCACCATATTTTTTAAATCCATTCTCACATCGACTGTACTACTTGGGGGAAAAAAAAAAACTTTCAAAAGTAAGAGTGCTGATTTAGGATCTGCTGTGTTCCTAGATCAGCACTCCTGTTTATTAAATACAGACCCAGTTCTAATCACACTGAATTCTAGCTCTCTGAAATCTATCATAGAGCCACCTCTGCAGAGAGAGAGTGTGTAGGCTAAGTATCTTGTTCTAATTCCATCTCCCTGCCTATATCCAGCCCCTCCCGAGGGACCCCCGGCTGTGTGTTATCACAAGCAGAGCACAGTAGAGTGAGTAATGTATGCCGGCCTCGTCCCTGGGTCTGGTGGTACAGAAAACTGGGTCAGCCTGAGTCAGGATATGTACACGGGCCATTTTAGACCCTTTTTAGGGGGCTCAAGCCCCCCTAGATTTCATCTTAGCACCCCTAAAAAAAAGTATTTTTTTAAATCATCATTTTTATTGTTATTTTCTGAAATAATTTTAACCCAGAGACAGGGGCTTTACAAATACCGGTGGATATGGGCTTTATTTAAACAGGTTTATTATCGCATATTTTTTTCCAGTTTCCCGGACCCAATGTGCATGCCCCTCGTTGGTAAAGTTGCTGTTGGTAACTGGGACCAGTAATATCAGTAAAGCCAGGCGTAGACTGTGCGATTTGTCCACTATTTTGCTACAATTTTGTAGTCGCACACTACGTTGCGAAAATCCTAGTGTTGGCAAATAGAGCCGAGTGGACACAGATATACCCATTTTTCAATGAACTTTGAGAACATACTTCTTAATGCCCACATATATAAAAACTGTACAAGGACAGCAAATGGGCTATATGAATGACAACACTTTTCCTTCAGTCAATACTACAGTACTACCCCCTCCAGCCTTGTCTGACTAGCAGCTGAAAGGCCCTGGGGTGTGTAACACAGTAGCAGTATTAGGCTATAGCAGATGGCCTTGAACAAACAGCGTCATTCGCTTTGTGCCATTTGATAAACCTTTCAACAGCAAACTGTAGCTGATATGGTTGAATACTGTGTATACATGTGGTGAAAAAGTGGCCTTTGGGGGAAGGCTGTCTCGAGGATAATTGTGCAGTGTAATCGTGCGCACGCACGCACACACGCACGCACACACACACACACGCACACACACACAATGGACCTGGTAGACCTTCAACAGTAGAGTAAACATCCAACCATGCAGACGCAGGGCCAGTTGGTGAGCAGTTGGGGGTTTTGTGGCAGTTTGGAATTATATTTATGTAATGTTATGGCTTGGCATGACTTTCAAACTGCTCACCCAAGAATATTATTATTGGGCCCTGGTAAGCCCAATAACAGTTGTGTTACTCTTTAGATAGTGCTGCCACGCACTGGACAGACAATGGAATAACGAGATATAGAGAGAGAGAGCAGATACAGTATTACATCATGGTCAAAATAGTCCTTAGGGACTGGTTTCTTAAGCCTAATTTATACTTTGTGAGCCGTGAGCCACAATTTTTTTTCAGTGACGTAGTCATGCACAGTTATATTTTTATTTTTTTATGCACGGTTATCTTGAGAAATGAAAATTTAACCGGTTGTACTGTTTTCACCGCGGTTCACCGTGACACCGGTAACCGTCCCATCCCTCCGCGCCTCCCCTGAATTCCTTTGGGGCCCCCCAGGGGAGGCCCGCCTCACAGTTTGGGAATGCCTGCTCTAGATCATGCCTACACTACATTACATAAACAGTGCCTACCCATGCTACACTGGGACCCTCTGATCATGCCACAGTTCACCTGATTCCTAAATACAGGCAGAAAAACTCTAAGCCTGTTGTGATGTGAGAACATATAAGCTCGCACATGCTTGGACAGAGGTTTCAAGGCTGCTACCAACAGCCTGGATAAGAAGACAGATTATAGACATGACATGATGATGGACTCTTCCTCAACATCAGACCAATTCACTGACACACTGACGAAGACCCACCTTGGGTCGAAACGTTGTTTTTTGGGTTAAATATACCTTTTTGGGATAAATATACCTTGGAGCAGCGTGCGGACTTCAATTGTTTGCATTCACAGGAATGTGGGTTATATCTATCAGCTATATCTGATCTAGATCTGCAGGCCTCTGGCCCAAGCCAGAGACATTGTTGTCTCCAGTATGCAATAACCAATCAATCAGAGCTCATACAGGAGTTAACGTGGTTCATTTGGACTGCTTCCTTTCAAACCCACAGTTAACCTGTCAGAACCCTCTCTAGCCCAAGGACTGGTCCCTTGAAATGGAATTGAAAAGGAATCATTAACTCCTCTCCTCACTGTACAGTAAGGATATGGCCCTTTCTCACAGATATGCTATGGAGATCTGTGCCATAAATCTGGTAATTTAGACATATATCCAGCTTCAAACATTCCTGCAGGCCTGTGGCTCTCAGCAATGACAAGCAAAATGTCTCAGTTAAAGTACAATTCTTTTTAAACGTTTTAAATGTCTAATGGATATTCTCAGAGCACCCAATGGGGAGAATAGAGGGGCAAAACTTTTTATAAATAAATTAAGCCACAAAAAATATAAAAAAGACATGCGTTATGGATATGATGGGAAATGACAGTCATTTTCTGGAGACTATACTTTTTTTAATACTTTTCTTTTTAACTCTGAAGTTTTAAGTCTAATGCAGATGGTTTAATATCCACATGATGAAGGAGTCTTGGCTGAACATAAAAATATAAATGTTAAACGTTGAAAAAAACAACATTATGGATGTGACATTGCTCCATTATGGATGTGATGTGTCTGAAATAAACAGAATATGTTTGGGAAATCAACAATCAAACTATCACGGCACTTTTGTTCACATCTAAAATGACTCTGAATGTCAGTTTTGACATTAATAAAACCATCTGAGATACTGTAGCTCTGAAGATGTTCATGACGGCTGCAAATAAGGCATCGATTTCACTAACAAAGTCTTTTTAGGAGATTTGTTTTTAATTACTACTCCGTTCTCTACACTGGAATCCCTGTAGCAGCTCACGTCCAGTTTATTCGTCAGCTACTGTGAGGATGTACTGTATGTGTACCAACATGCACCAGGGTTAGCTACAACAACGACAAACCCTGGTTCACAGCTAAACTCAGACAGGTAAGGTTGGAAAAGGAGAAATGGTATAGAGTGGGGACCAGGACTGGTTTAAAGAGGCTAAGTACAGGTTTAGCTAGGCGGTGAGAGATGCTAAACAAATGCACACTGAGAAACGTCAACAGCACTTCTCAGAAAACAACTGGGCCTGGATCTGGAAGGGCCTCAGACATATCATCATCAACTACACACCGAAAGTCCCACACTTCACTAAAGACTTCTGCCTGGCCATCGACCTTGAGCCCTCCCCCTGCAGTTTGACTACAGAGCCAACAGGTCTGTGGACGATGCAGTAAACATGGCCCTCCACTTCATCCTCCAGTACCTGAACCTACACCAGGATGCTGTTTGTGGACTTCAGCTCTACCTTTAATACCATCCTCCCGGCTCTGTGGATCACCGACTTCCTATCTGTCAGGAAGCAGCATGTGAAGTTGGGGAAACACATCTCTGACTGCAGGACAATCAGCATCGGTTCCCCGCAAGGCTGCGTCCTTTCCCCCCTACTCTTCTCCCTGAACACCAACAGCTGCACCTCCAGCCACCAGTCTGACAAGCTCCTGAAGTTTGCTGACAACACCACCCTCATTGGGCTCATCTCTGATGGGGATGAGATCGTCTACAGGTGGGAGTTTGACCATGGTGTGGCAAAAACAACCTGGAGCTCGACACTCTAAAGACAGTGGAAATGGTTGTGGATTCAGAAAGAAACCCAGCCCCACCTTTCCCCCACCAGGAAGTACATCAGATGTACTTCCTGAGGCAAGAATTTCAACCTGCCAAAGCCAATGATGGTACACTTCTACACCTCCATCATTGAGTCCATCATCACCTCCTCCATCACCATCTGGTACGCTGCTGCCACAGCCAAGGACAAGGCCAGACTGCAGCGCATCATCCACTCTGCTGAGAGGGTGATTGGCTGCAACCTAGCATCCCTCCAAGAACTGCACGCCACCAGGGCCCTGAGGCGGGCAAGAAAGAGACCTACCTCTCCCACCCTGGTCACAAACTCTTTGAAACACTCGGCGTTGGCAGGAGGCTGCAGTCCATCAGGACCAAAACGTCAAAGCATAAAAACAGTTTCTTTTCGACTGTAACTGGCCTCATCAACAAGGCGCGAGACCCTCACTGACACTCTATTTTGTACACTTTTGTAGATTACAGGTGAACACATGGTGATTACATGAGAAAGGAGCGGCGCGACTGACCTGGGTCATTTTCTCCGTGACGTTGTGAGTGCGGTCCATGAGGATGAGGGGCGCGATGATGTCGATCTCTCCGGGCGGGCACGCCGCAAAGGGCTCGCCGTGCGCGTCCACGTTGAAGCCGCATAGGCGGATGGGGTCCGACTCCAAGGCGGCGTTGGGCATGCTGGTCTGACGGGTCATGTGACCTGGGAGTGTGCGTAGAGGGAGTGGCCAGAGAAGAGAGCAGAAGGTGAAGGAAGGTTCCCGCGCTGACCGACGGGTTTTACAGGGTGGAGGTCAGTTTGTCCCTGTGTTGCTGGTTCTGATCCTACCTACCTCTGCTACTGAGTGAAGTGCACTGCCTCCTCTCCAGGAACGTCCTCCTGGTCTTGATCTCATCCACCGAGGAGGCGTGTCTCATGCTTCCCAGGCTGCCACGTGACCGGCCGGGGGAGGGACTATTCAGGACACGCAGACGGGGGGAGGGGAGGGGGCTGAAGGGGTCATCGTCGTCATCGCCGTCGTCGTCGTCCCAGAGGAGCAAGCCCGAAGACCCGCCCAGGCGCTGGTGGTCAGGCAGGGACAGCAGCTTGTCCAGAGCCACGGACTCGTGACCCAGGGCGGGGAGGTGGCGGGGGCGGGCCAGTTCCGGGTCGTCCTGCAGGGAGCCTTTACTGCTGCCGAGGGACCGCAGGAGGAGGCGGAGCCTGCGGCGGCGAGCTGGAAGGGGGGTCAGAGGTTAGGAGGGCGAGGGGTGAGAGGAGAGAACAAATGAATTGCATGTACTGCACTCAGCATTACCAAGGGATCACATCGATCAGGATGTCTTGTCGACACACACACACACACACACACACACACAAGTAAACAGCGTGTTGGTCTTACCCACGCTGAACCAGGGGAAGGACAGCTTTTGTGTGAACTCTCTGGTGGAGCTGTGGCTTGGTCTGGGGTCGGTCGGGAGTTCAAAGTTCAGGATGAACATGATGACCATACCATCCTCGTTCTTCACTGGGACCACATCAATCAGGCAGTGGAAACACACCCCTGGACACGTGCATGCACACACACACGCACACACACACACGCATACACACACACACACACACACAAATTAACACTCTAATGAACTGTGATGTGTGGGATTTAATAGTGGTATGGGTGTATGGAGGATGTGGATCACTGGAGATAAAGATGGAAGGCCTGTCTGTGGATGACCTGATGATGATGGAGTACACAAGGAAGATATATTATTGTCCTGTAGAGGGAGACAAAGAGCTGAAGAAAAGAGCTGGACCTTCACTACCAGGCCACCATTGAAGCTTAGGCATGACCTGCTGGCCACTGTGAGAGAAAGATGAAACGTACTGTAGAGTACAGTAAAACAGCATGTGGGAGAAGGTGTGTGTGTGTGTGTGTGTGTGTGTGTGTGTGTGTGTGTGTGTGTGTGTGTGTGTGTGTGTGCGTGTGTGTGTGTGTTATGCTCTCTGAAGGACAAAGAGGACGGGACAGGGTCAGGGCAGACACGCTGTATCAACCAGGATTAGAGTCACGCCACAAGCCTTAATACACCTAACAGACGTCCCACAGTCACAGAACCATCTGCTACTGGACCCACAGGCCCGCTCCAGCACTCAAATCCACATTCTGATACCTTTATTTGTGCTCACGTTTGACGAGAACACAACCTGAACACAATAATAGATGCTCAAGCCTTTCAGCCTATGGATACAGGAAGCAATGCCTCATCACAGCGCTAAAAAAATAAAAAAAAATAAAAATTCCCGCCAATCACCACATACATCGAATAGAACCTTGCCAATGCCTTTGTGCCACACACACACACACACACACACACACACACACACACACACACACACACACACACACACACACACACACACACGCACACACACAGAACTCTACTACTCTACACTACTGTAACTGCTAAATATACAACTACTGTCATTAATCAGTCGTCTTTTAAAAGATATTACCTTGGGGTTTTCTTCTTAGTTGTGTCGTTCATTTTAAAACAAGAAGAAATAAGACATGGTGACAGTGTGCTCTCCTCCCAGAGGCGTCAGAGAAGTTATCAAGTATATATATCAATACTCTATCAAGTATCAAGACCATCTGCTTCGGCAAACTCCAGAGGCAGTCCCTCTAACAACAATCTGTCCAAGAGAAATATATGCCCTTTAGAATTTGAAATTGTTTGAAAGATTTTCAAATAATATTTGATCCAGGTGTGGGTCATTTTGAGGGCAGTGGCCATTATGGGCGGCAGAGAAACAGGACCATAGTGGTTTTTATTTATTTATAACATAAGCACTGTATCAACTGGGAATAAATGATAGGATTATCAGAAAGGATTATCCCCCTCTCCCTGACCTATACAGTAGCAACCTCTCTCTCTCTTTCTGTGTCTTGTTTTCCCTCCCACACTCTCTCCATCCCAGCCTGCTCGCAGATAATGATAGCTCGTACTGTAGCTCATGTGCAGATAATGATAGCTCCTACTGTAGCTAATGTGCAGATAATGATAGCTTCTACTGTAGCTAATGTGCAGATAATGATAGCTCCTACTGTAGCTCATGTGCAGATAATGATAGCTCCTACTGTAGCTCATGTGCAGATAATGATAGCTTCTACTGTAGCTAATGTGCAGATAATGATAGCTCCTACTGTAGCTCATGTGCAGATAATGATAGCTCCTACTGTAGCTCATGTGCAGATAATGATAGCTCCTACTGTAGCTCATGTGTAGATAATGATAGCTCGTACTGTAGCTCAGGTGCAGATAATGATAGCTCCTACTGTAGCTCATGTGCAAATAATGATAGCTCGTACTGTAGCTCATGTGCTGATAATGATAGCTCCTACTGTAGCTCATGTGCAAATAATGATAGCTCGTACTGTAGCTCATGTGCTGATAATGATAGCTCGTACTGTAGCTCAGGTGCAGATAATGATAGCTCCTACTGTAGCTAATGTGCAAATAATGATAGCTCCTACTGTAGCTCATGTGCAGATAATGATAGCTCCTACTGTAGCTAATGTGCAGATAATGATAGCTTCTACTGTAGCTAATGTGCAGATAATGATAGCTCCTACTGTAGCTCATGTGCAGATAATGATAGCTCCTACTGTAGCTCATGTGCAGATAATGATAGCTTCTACTGTAGCTAATGTGCAGATAATGATAGCTCCTACTGTAGCTCATGTGCAGATAATGATAGCTCCTACTGTAGCTCATGTGCAGATAATGATAGCTCCTACTGTAGCTCATGTGTAGATAATGATAGCTCGTACTGTAGCTCAGGTGCAGATAATGATAGCTCCTACTGTAGCTCATGTGCAAATAATGATAGCTCGTACTGTAGCTCATGTGCTGATAATGATAGCTCGTACTGTAGCTCAGGTGCAGATAATGATAGCTCGTACTGTAGCTCATGTGCTGATAATGATAGCTCGTACTGTAGCTCAGGTGCAGATAATGATAGCTCGTACTGTAGCTCAGGTGCAGATAATGATAGCTCCTACTGTAGCTCATGTGTAGATAATGATAGCTCGTACTGTAGCTCATGTGTAGATAATGATAGCTCGTACTGTAGCTCATGTGCTGAACAGTGTTCCCCTCTAGAACACATTTCAATAGCCTTCGGAGGTTGCTGCACTAGTGGTCTGTCTTTTCTTGCTCAGCCACACACACACGCACACACACACACACACACACACACACACACACACACACACACACCAATCTCTCTCTCTGCTGACAGAGCAGTAAAAGTCATCACATAGTTGTACAGCCGTATATTGATATATTAGTATATTCCTCCAGCTTCCCACCTTGTGATTGATCCCCAATCCCAAACTGATCACAGGGGAATAATATGGTTCCTGGTTTCCAGAGTGGAAGTGAGGATAGATGACTGTGTATTGGCTGTCTGCCCCCATTATGCGTGTAAATGAGTGGTGAAACACAATAATGTCTGCATTCAGAGGAATGTTATTGATGTTATTGATCTCTGATAACCATTAACTGGGGCCCAGAGGAAATCAGGCTTCTCTAAAACAGCATCTGAAGCTTCTCTCTCGAACAGGTCAAAACATTTACCAGCAAACACTTACTGCATAATGACCCTAGGCTGGATCAATCACCCAGGTTCCACTCTCCAAGCATGGACATATGGGGCTGCACAAAAAAACACCAAGACCATAATTTCTGCCACAAAACAATTTCCGGAAATATTCCAATCTTGTGCAACCCACCAATGACATCATACTTTATGTTCATGCTTTGAGAGTGGAACCTGGGTGAAAGATTGGAATATTTCAGGAAATGGTTTTGTGGCAGAAATTATGGTCTGGGCCCCACACTGTAAACAACACTGTTGTGAATCGGCATGGTTCAACGTGCAAAAGCTGTATGAGAAGAGGGATGTGACTGTGTTAGCCTGAGACCAACTGAGCAGGTTGATTGATCTGGACCTCTACGAACTTGAAGATGAACAGCTTTGTGTATAAAGCAAACAAGGTATTATGTTATGAGAAATGGGTTATGAACCTGACTGCAGCGACAGCCCTTATGTGGTGTTGCTACAGTTAGGTTCATCGTGCAAAACATTTCTCACTAGAAACGGTGCACAGACCTCCGGCCATGATTGCATTCCAAGGCTCTGTGCGTTTATATTATATTGCACTGTACTTTAGATTGCTATTCTTGCACTTTGCCTTCAGCACTAGATTATGCTCTTAGTCACTTGTTTTAGAGAGAAGATGCACCTGTGACTTCTGGCAAGTAGTAGTACATTGGCTCTTCCTACGTTAAATGCAATTATTGTTAGTCGCTTTGGATAAAAGCGTCTGCTAAATGACTGTAATGTAAATGTAATGTTTAGACATGCGTACAAGCAGGACATGTTTGGTACTGCTGCATTTTTTGGGACTTGGGAATGTGGCAATTCCCACATTCATTATTCTAACAATATCTTAGTTATATTAGGTAGGCTAGGTTTAAGATATCGTTTAGAGTAGGATTATTTTAGATAGATGAGGGGCTATCTGCGTGCACTCGGCAGAAGGTACCGTGGCTACGTTGAGTCGACGGCGGCGCCAGGAAGATGCTACCTTTTCCTTTCCTAACCTGCTCTTGGCGACTATATTTGCTAGGAGCCAGGGCCAGCTACACTCACTAGGGTCAGGTAACTCCACTTCCATGCCAAGGGGTTGGGTAAGCTTGTGGATGTGCATAACTTTACCTTCTGAACTGTTGGATAAGCTTAAGTCACTGCTCCACAGCTAGCTATAGTTTGTGTACGAGCCAGGCTAGGGTCGTGCACGTGACAATTACCAATAGGGGGAATTCCCGACATTCATTGTCAATAATTCCCCCCATTCATTGTCAATAGGGGGAATTGAAACGACCATACCTCCACATCGGAAGGTGACAGAGACACGTGGTTTGACTGGCGTAAAGCTCTCGACCTAACAAACGCAGCACCACCAAACACTCCCTGCTCGCACGCACGTGCACGCACACAGAGCCATGAAATGCATTCATGGGCGTAGGTCTGTGCTCTCTGAGCACCATATCTAGTCGCATTATGAGTTGCTACAAGGACCGCAGGTCAGCGGTAGGAGAGACGTCTCCTGAGACGAGTCCTCCTGGTGATCTGACGACCTGGATTCAAAAAGTGGAAGTTTTTCTTTGAGGCTGAACTCACTCAGCCTGTGGAATACGCCAGAATACAGTACAGCCATTAATCCTAGCCCAATATGGTCATCGGTCTGACTAATAATAGTTATACCAGTCAGGTAATCCATCAGTAAGATTAACAAGGGAATCATCCCTCAAGTTTATAGATTATTAATATATATATATATATATATATATATATATATATATATATATATATATATATATATATATATATATCTTAATCCCCCTTGAGTCCTTCCTAACCCTCCTAAATTCTTCACCTTCATCTGTGCTTCATTTGGACTTATATTACAAAGTGTTCATTTGAGGAGGAGTTGTGTTGTCTTGTGTGAACAGGCCTCGCAGAGTCGGGGGAGTTGGCTCTGTGTTTATGAAGAGGCTGAATGTCAGGGTGGCAAAGCCCACCAAGGAGACTCATTATGGGGGAAGACAATAATAGAGGCTCAAGGGGGGCTTGGAGCTCCAGAGGAGGGGACTTGTGTGTGTGTGTGTATGTGTGTGTGTGTGTGTGTGTGTGTGTGTGTGTGTGTGTGTGTGTGTGTGTGTGTGCATGGGGAACTGAAGAGGTTTGGCTTGTCTCTCTCTCTCTCTCTCTCTATCTCTCTCTCTCTCTCTCTCTGAGCAGTTTTACCAGAAAGGGTGTGTGTGTGTGTGTGTGTGTGTGTGTGTGTGTGTGGGGTGTCACTAATTGCTAAGTCTAATCTACCCACCCTGTGTTTCCCTGACTGATGTGTGAAGCTGATCTCCAAGCCTCATTAACAAACAGTATTTAGTAGCTAGTCTGTCCTCCCTGGGACTATTTAACAATAACAACACATTAAAAAGACAATCTCACACTTCTGAGAAAAAGTCATTCTAACTTTCATTCTAAGTTTTCAAGGAAAATTGCAAGTTTTATGACTATGGCCCTGGAAGCACAGTTCTGGACAATAGTAGGCTATTTCATAATAAGATGAGAAGGAGACTCAGTTGACTGTGACAATGGCCATTAGAGAAGGATGTCCAGATCAAAATGTGGTGTTAAAGAAATAAGTATGCTGAGTATGCTCTTTAAAAAGGTCAATACTTGGTAAAGCTGTCATAATGTCCTTATTCAAACCCCTCAGCTGACTGCTCTCCCCTCTCAGTGCAAAAAGCAATAAAACGCTCCCAAATAACAATAGCAGAACTGACAGAGGGGTGTAAATGTAACATGAAATATTCATCCAGAGGAGATCTAATATCATTTATGTGCCAGTTTGTCTTTGTTCCGAAGTGATGGGACAGTGAGATGGTTATTTCCGCTGAGATTCATTTATGTATCGTAGATAGACAAATAGACAAAGAGTGAAAGTGTGAAAGTGTTTGGCTTCTCAATTTAATTTTCACTAGTGGCTTATTTCCTGTATCAGTGGTTGGTGGTGATTAAGAGCTTAGCTGGATCTTATCTCTCTCTAACCCTCCTCACTATGTGCCCTCTTTTCCTGAACCCCATTAGGAGTAACATGGTGGATGAATGTTACACTTGCCAGTTGTCTTTAGGCGACAACAAAACACTTTAAATATATATATATAGGCGTGGTCACGAGAACTGCCACGTGCCTCCACTTTCTACACATTGTTGTTTGTTACCATAGCTACCTCCATGATACGCGCTTGCTAGCTAGCGTAGTATATCAAAGTATCAACAGCTACTGTAAGGATGCTGCGACTTTTCCAATACACATTTTTGCTAGCCAGCCAAGTTAGGATAAAAGTACAACTACAACGTCACTGAAACGTCTATGAAAGCAAACTAACTTAAAGGACCATACGGAAAAGTATTTGAAACTAACTGGGACGAGTTTGTCAGCGCAACGAGTGAACAATTTAAAAATATGTTTTAAAGCCATCATGTTCAACTTTTGAAATGTAAGTAAAACACGAAAATGCAAACATCTTTTAACATGAGCTTTACTTCGGAAAATGGATTGCGATAATGTGATATATGTTGGGTGACTAGTTTAAGGAGATCAAATCCTATTTAGACCGGTATGGTCCTTTAAATGAAATGGTAGGCAAGTAGTTATTTTCATGTGGCTCGCTAGAGGAGAACATTCTCAACTGGTTGAAAATAGGACAATACTGTACATTTAATACGCCTCTACAGAACAGACATATTTAATACTTTCAGTTTGTTCTTGTGCAAATAGCATGATGAAGTAACTGGTGCATGTTTATGAGCAATATCTAGCCTACAGGGCAATGAAAGGAACAGCCCCCTCCTACCTCTAGGCCGCTACGCTCTGCTACCTCAGGGCGACTGGTTGCCCCGTCACTCCGAGGCTCCTGCGGTCAATCGACACGGTCACGGCTCTTCTCTGTCCTGGCCCCGTAGTGGTGGAACGAACTGCCCACTGACGTCAGGGCATTAGAGTCGCTGCGTATCTTTCACCGCAGGCTCAAAACTCATCTCTTCAAGAAGTACTACTGTACAACAATCCTTCCTCCTAAGCACTTATTGTATTTTATTGTATGGTATTGTATTGCATTAATTACTTTATATTGCTATTCTTGCACTTTGCCTTCAGCACTAGATTATGCTCTTAGTCACTTGTTTTCGAAAGAAGATGCTCTTACTGTAGTAGTACATTGGCTTTTCCTACGTTAAATGCAATTATTGTTACTCACTTTGGATAAAAGCGTCTCCTAAATGACTGTAATGTAATGTAATGTAATGAGCAATATCTACTGCCCTCTAGTTCTAGTGTGCAATGGTAGTGGCTACTCCTGATTGGTCCAAATCTCAAACTTACAACAGAATTTTGCCTGCGGTAAAATCCCAGCTGTCGCTGGCGGCAGGTGATAAAAGCATTCTGTGGTACTTGAAGTAGGAATATGCATTTATGCAATATGCATTTTTATGCATACAGCATACTGCATGCAAAGTACAGAAGTACGTGCTAACAGCAGTAAAAGTCAAAATAGACTGCACAGCTGCCAGCCGCTGATTCTGTGCCCGGTCTCCCATAAGAGCTATAAGCTCAGTCCTGGGGGTATGAAGAAGCCGGCTGTTTCCAGATCCAAGATTGCACTTTGAGTGGTGTGGGAGTTCTTTATGGTACAGTAGGGAGGTGCATTACCATGGATGCATTTAAAGGTTAGGAGAAGGGTTTGGAACTCAGTCCTGTAGGAGACAGGGAGCCAAATTGGGGATAGGATAGGATAGGGGTGACGGGGGTATATTTCCACGCGCTCATCTGGATTCTGGCAGCACTGTTCTGGAGGTACTGGAGCTTTTGGAGGGATCCCATGAACATTTGCCACAGTTTGAACAGTGCGTTGCAGTAGTCCAGCCTTAAGGGGTAACACTTTACAATAAGGGTACATTAATAAGCATTAGTTAATGCATTATTAAGCATTAAGTAACAGTTTACTAATGTCTCTATTAACCATTTACTAATGTTATTTATGTTAACTAAGGTTAACTCACCTAACCCTAACCCTAACTAAGGTATTAATTAACATTAGTAACCTAACCTAACCCTAAATAAGCATTAGTTAACAGTTAACTCATGTTTTTTGTGACCCTTATTGTAAAGTGTGACCCATTAAGGAGACAAAGGCATGGACAAGCTTCTCAGCATCAGTCAAGGTTAAAGTGGGACAGAGTTTGGCGAAGTTTTTAAGGTGGTAGAATGATGCCTTACAGAGATGTTTGATGTGGGTGTCGACAGGGAGCGATCAGACTTGACAGAGGTTGGTGATTGAGGAAAAGAGAGCGATGGTTTGGCCTTCAGTGGTGAGGTGGGTTATGGGAGAGTGAGTGCTGGACCTGGTATGGGACGCCGACCATTCATTCTGTTCATCATTACGGCGGGATCAGACTAGACGCACAGGCACAGCGAAGCAGAAGAATCGGCGTCTCGTCTACTTTTTCTCGAGCCGCGAGCGAACGCTTGTGATTAAAGTAGAGGAGCAGGGTTGCTTGGTTACCAGCGCGGAGAAATGCACTTCTGGTGTGAACAGCCCGGCTCGCTTGAGTATTGATGCTTGTCGGCGCTGTCACATCCAGTTTGAACGTGGCGTTATTGTTGTCAACCATTCATTCCGTTGCTCTTGGAACTTGTGAATTCCTACATGTACATAGAAATCAATCAATCAATCAGTCAATCAAACAATCAAACAATCAACTAATCAATTATTAACAAATCAATTATTCAATTAATCTGTCAATCAATCAATCACCCAGTGCTGCCCTAGCATACATGTCAAATGGCTGATGGAAGACCACAACCGTTTCCCAGGAATACTGTATATGAAACCATCTTATGAAACTACAGTAGCTTTAATCAAACTGTTGAAGGATACAAATGGACTGTCCTCTCCATCGCCGTGAGTGCATCCCAGTCTGTCAGCGTGTGTGAGCTCCTTTAGCAAGGTCATCCAACCACAGGAGAGGGCCCAGTCACTCAGGAGCGCGCTAGATTATCACTGTACATCTTCAGCGTCAGAGGCACAAAATACGCCAGTTGCCCTGAAACTGGCGAACACATTCATTCCCACGTCTGGCTGTTTTTCACGGAGGTTGTCTCAAGGTTGCCGTCGTTGGCCAGTGTAGCCAGGAGATATTTCAGGTTATGATCACAGCATGCAACTAAAGTGAAACGTTTTTGTTTTTTTGCGACTCTCTTTTTAACTGGATGCTTTCAAATAGTTTTATAATTCACTGTGCTGACAATGAAGAGAAGTAGAAAAGAAATGCCAGGGTGGTACTGCAGGTAGCCACGGGTTTTAAATAAATATCAGGGTTGTACAGGCAGGTGGTCATGTTTGGACTGTGTCTAGAATATATTTCTCCGTTTTTAAAAGCCTGGCCTTTGAATGGAGGAGGCGTAGGTTAAGTGGGAGAGAGGGGTGAACCAGAACAATAGGAAGCGAACGTTGTAACAGCTCCAAGGACGATTACTCACGACGCCACTCACATCCCAGGAGTACCCACTGGATTTGCGGTTGTTACGTAAGAGGTCGAAGCACAGCGTCTGCACGATCTGCTCTCAGCGTTTGAAGGGGAGCAGTGGGTGTGTGGAAAATGCGTAGACAGACGCACAAAGACACAGATTAGACTGGGTCTGCTTGTACTGTGTCAGACGTGGGTCAATTCCACTGATCAATGAGGTATTCAAAGTAATCAAGGTGCATTGTGTTTCCCTTGAAGTTTGCACTTATAGTTGCACAGGTCCATTGGTTTCATCGACCCAGGTTTGACAAATGAAGGGCACCACAAGTATTATAAGACAGTACTTGCAAATAATATTTCACCAACCTGTTGTTGAAAAAAGCTGTGATTTTACTATTCTTCACGGTCAAATTACAAAAAATATAAACATAACATAAACATAACAAACTCATATATTCATGAACTGGAACTCTCATCATTAGTGTGTTGATTTATTTGATGTACTGCAGGTGGAACACACCCACTGTTTCTGGTCAATAGACCCCCCTAGTTTAACATTCACTGTGATTGCTTTTTGGGGGATTCATTTCTAAGAAGTTATTGATGACACATTTTGCTTGTCACTGTTAAATGTCTGCATGACCATAAGCAAAAACAAGCTGTTTCCACACGTTTTTTCCAGTCAGCTAGCATTCAGTGGCGCAGACAAGGTGTCTTAAAACAATCATGGAGTTGTTTTGGTGACAATGAGCGCAAAATATATCAGTGACACCACCAACCTATCAGAAAGTGTACACATGTTGCAAATGTTGAATACACCTAAATGGCATTTCGCTAACAGGTTTGAAGGAGTACTTCCAAGGTTAGTCAACAAATTAATTGGTGTATATGAAGTTTAATACCCCCATAACTTAACTGTAGATCAGGGAACTGTCAGTAAGATCAGCTCTTAACTGTAACAGCAGCATAACTGTACTGGAGACCACATCGCCTGCATAATAGAGAGCCACCACTGCATCACTGTGTTCTGTGTGTGTGTGTGTGTGTGTGTGTGTGTGTGTGTGTGTGTGTGTGTGTGTGTGTGTGTGTGTGTGTAACTGTTGAAATCCCAATCATCCCAACACGCAGAGAGAGATGAGGCAGGTAGAAAAGGATCCAATCAGACGGCCTTCATATAAAAGGACTATCTATAGAACATCTCTCTCCCTCTCTCTCTCTTTCTCTCTGTCTCTCTCTCTCTCTCTGTCTCTCTCTCTCTCTCTCTCTCTCTGTGTCTCTCATTTCTAACCAGCTCAGCAGAGGTGGTGCAGACCTCTGCAGAAGTAGAGGAGACAGGACATCGCGACTACAATGTTGCTGGTTTTTAACCTCACAAGAGATATGTAGTGGAGAGTTAAAAGTTAAGGCGAATATACCGCATCGGTGGTAACCAATCAATTCTGTGTTAATTAATTAATTAATTAACTAATTAATTAATGATTTAATTAATTATTTCTTTTCTTTTTTATTTTCTTTTCTTTTCTTTGCGATAGCTGCGACCACGTGCCTGTGCGAGCTGAACAGTAGGCTGCAAATCTTTTCAATCTGCCTGAATCTTCTCCTCTCTTGTCTAATTAGGGGTTCAGTAACAGCTGCGGTGCCTCTGTGGTGTGGCAACAGCAGCATTGCACTTTTACCTTTTTGTGGACCTGCGTCAGATGAAGGCCACAGAAGTGAATCTTTCCACATTCCACTCCCCCCACCCCAAGCACTACCACACATCAGCCCAATCAGGGTTTGACAGAGTGGACCATACCATCTTTGGTATAGAGGGAGATCTCCCCTCGACCTCTACCTTAGCGTTACCCTTTGCCATGTACTGTATGTAACTAACACTGTGGGTCATATCTTTGCGGTGGGGGTCGTACCATCTTTGCTTGCATCTACTGGTGTAGATGTCCTCAAGGTGGGGGAGTGGCCCCACTAAGGTACGTTCAGCTGACCGTACTGTACCCTACATAGAGTTACTGTACTGCTCTGGTCGTCATACATTTGCAAACTATTCCCTGTCGTTTCTCAGTCCGAAGCAGTCTACTCCTGTAAAGTGGAACGCTGCTGCTGTCCTATTTTGAGATGGCCGGGGGGGGGTATCTGCCATTCTCTCCACTTTTGACTGTCTGTGCACGTCCTCTGGACTCAACACACAGCCTCTCTCCTTTGGAGAATACAATCCCACCTCCGGATCTCCGCGAAGACTCTCTCTCCGCTCTGGCGTGACACCGCTTGATCATATTTCTGTATTATTAGCACGGTGACACGGTGCCTGGTTCCTAGGATAATGGGGTGCTTAGCATCCTCCGCTAGGTCTGTAGCATGGCGCAGCCTGCTGCTTACTCTTATGAGGCCTTGGGTATCGACCTCGGGGGCTAAAGTCAGCAGAGGAGTGATTTATTTATTTATTTGTTTGTTTTTAAAGACATTTTTTAGGGCATTTCTGCTTTATTAGGATAGGACAGTGTAAGGACTGACAGGAAATGGTAAATGGACTGCACTTATATAGCGCTTTTCCACCTTAGCGGCACTCAAAGCGCTTTACAATGGCCTCTCATTCACCCATTCACCTTAGCGGCACTCAAAGCGCTTTACAATGGCCTCTCATTCACCCATTCACACACCAATGGCGGTAGCTGCCATGCAATTTGGGGTTAGGTGTCTTGCTCAAGGACACTTCGACATGTGGACAGTCGCAGCTGGGATTCGAACCGCTGACCCTTCGATCATTGAACGACCCGCTCTACCAACTGAGCTACAGGAAAGGCAGGAGAGAGAAAGAGGGAAAGACATCCAGCAAAGGGTGTGGGCCGGATTCGAACCCACGCCACTGTGTTAAGGACTAGCCTTTATATGGTACGTGCCCCAACCCATTGAGCTACCGGGGCGCCCCGAGGAGTGATTTCTTGAGCTCTGTCTCATCCTGAGCCTCCACTTTGGTTTGGGTGTCTAAATGCCACGGCCGTTCAACACTCTTCAGTAGTAGTTCAGGGGAGATCACTCTACTGAAGAGACATTGAGTTGGGGTGAAACCCTCGTTCTGGATGTGCGGCTTTATCCGTGCGGCTGGCTTCGCGTAGGGCGTCAAGGTGGGTATATTGGCAATGGCTGCACTTCTTCTTCAGGTTGCATTCGGAGGCGTTGTGGGGGGGCTCACTCCTACTGCCTTTTTTAAATATTTCTCCTGATGAGTAGGTTCTTGAGGGGAGGGCTATATGCTAAAGCTCCTGACCTTGTCTCAAAGGGAGGTCGAGAGGTCATCTAGAGACGGTCCAGGGCTGTTTGGGGGGGGTGGTGATTATGTTCCTGCCTGTGTTTGGGTATTTTGCTGAGGATGTGCTTCACGTTTGAGCTGTGGTTGAGTTCAAAGAGTCCGTCCTGCTTCAGGGCTTCAACACCCCCACTAGTGATTGCACTCGAACTGAAAGACCATCCAGTGCTCTATCATCTCTGGCCTGTGGTCGTTGCTCAAATTGCCAGGGTCGCCTGTATAAATCATCCGGTGCTTCTAGGGGAAGCTGTGTAGGGCTGTCTGATTTAGCGTGGGCTAGCACTAGGCTGTGTGCTCGAGGGTGTTTTCGTTGCCTGAGTAGGACGGCATATTTGTAAGTCTCCGGCTGTGATTTATCAAGGAGTGTTCCCAAGCCTCATGGGGATTGTTGTCACAACGATTTGCGCCTTCCTTGATGATCGGGTTGGGGGCAGACTCTGGGGGGAAGACTCTGAGACTCTGGAGAGTGCTAGCAACTAGTTCTACTTGTTGCTCGGCGGCTGCAATTTGCAGCGGCGTAGACTCTCTCAAAGCGTCATAATTTTGTCTGGCTAGATCCAACATGGCCTCCCGCATGTGTCGCCCTCCGTTCTGGGCAGCTGCGTCCCGTAGGCGCGCTCTTTCGAGAGCAGCCCTGGTCGACTCCGCTCGTCGCCTCGGCGTTTCCCGCGTAAGCCGCTCTCTGTTCTCGGCGGCTGCAGACGGTTTTTGCGTTCTCTTTCGAGAGCGACTCGCGTCGTCTCCTCCGCAGTTGCGGACTGTATGCGCTCTCATATTTACGAGCAACTTCGTCCTTTCGTGGCGCTGCTTACACAACAGTCGTGGCCCGCTGTCTAACTATTATCCAGCAGTACTCTGCTTTGACTCTTTCTAGATGATACAGAGCTGTTTGAGCCCCTTCTAGAGGACAGGAAGCTGTTTGCACCAGGGCTGCTTGGCCTAGTCTGAGTCAGGTCATCTCTGCTCAACTGATGCCTTCTCTCTGCACTACAACTAGCGGTTGAGGTAGTCGAGCTAGAGCTACTACTCCTTCTAAGCTGGGTGAAGCTGCCGGCACTTAGACTAGCTACATCACCCATACTGTGACGAGCAGGGGTGTTGACTGGATCTGGGTGGTTAGTTCTAGGTAGAACTAAGCTAGTTGTGCTTGTGACCTGCACTCTATCGGTGCTGCAGTTAGAGCGAAGTTGGGGGGGCTGTAGAATCCTATTTATTTAAACTAATATCCTAAATCTTATGTCTAGTGGGAGCAGTATGGGGAGCTCTTGTTGTGAGGAAGTCCAAATGTGGGGATGATGTATGATGATGATGTTGATGATGATGATGTTGAAGAATGGCGGTCTGATGTCCTCCTCTTGGGCACGCTACATCGGCTGCTCTTATTGAATGGCTCGACAAAATGGCTGCCCGGTACTGTGTCTAAAGTCCACTATGACCGTCCGGTGTTGTGTCTAAAGTCTACCATGCTTGTCGAGGCACGAGCGCTCACAGTAAATTAATGTATCTCAGCTTAAACACGCGATCAAGATCTCTACAAACTTCTTTATATGCACTTAACTCACCTCAAATTACTCTGTGACTGTAAGCAACAAATTACTAACCGTCTGAACATTAGTTACTCAAATAAACTGTTAGCTACTTGCTATTTTCTTGTAGGCAGACATCACTCTGACTACTTTCATTGGAGACCACGAGAAAAGAGGGTGAAAAGCACATGTGACAGAACTATGAAGTCAATCACCGAGAGGCACGGTGATGCTTCAGTAGATATGCACCGAGGATTTGAACCTGCTCCCCCCTCACATTGGACAGGCAACCTCAGTTGACAGTTTTAAGAGGCAGCTCAAAACTTGCTTTTAATTGACTTTTTTTGGACTGACTTTTTTCTCTTTTTTGTCGCATTTTACTGTATTTTACTATACCATTCTATTTGATCTTACTTTTTTTATTGCCTTCTATTTTTATTATGTTTAAATTGATATTTGGGTTTTTGTTTTTAATGGCTCTTGTGTAAAGCACTTTGAATTGAATTTTATGTCATGAAACGTGTCCTATAAATAGTTGACAACTTGACAACAATACAATATAGAAAATAACAAACCAATACAAAGTGGGTCGTATATCTAAACCATGTTTAAGTGATAAAACTACTGTATACTGGGCTGGGGGAGGGACTGGATCTCTGGTACTAAGTTATCTACTAATCTGATGTATTCTCATACAAAATGTAGTGACTCTACGCCTGCTAAATGACACTTGTAAGCCTTCATAACAGGTGGTAATGTCTTTGACGTCAGGTGGAGAGCTTCCTCTCCGAGTCTAGCTCACAACGTTTACATGTTTGATGGGATGGGAGAGCGGGGTTTGGGTCGTACCATCTTTGGTGTAGAGGGAGATCTCCAGCTTCCTCTCCTCGGAGCCCAGCAGAGCCTTGGCCATCTGGGCCACGGCGGGCCTCCGCGTGTGCGGCCCGTACAGGAAACTGCAGGTGCACGGCTTCTGCATGACCTCGGAGCGCGTGTAGCCACACATGCCGCAGAAGGCGTCGTTGCAGAAGATAATGGCGCAGTTCTCCACGCGCGCGTTGGCGATGATGAACTTGCGGTCTGGGGGGGGGAGGAGAAGGAGAGAGTTAACACGATGGTCTGGGGAGGGAGGAGAAGGAGAGAGTTAACACGATGGCGGGAGGGGGCGAGGAGGAGGAGGCTGTAAACTGAATTATTTATCAGTGTTAAAGATGTGAGAAGATTCCTCTGGGAGCGCCCTACTGAGTGTTAGTGCATCCCCTGAAAGGCAAAACGTTTTTTCCTGGAGCCTACTACTACAAAAGTGTAGATCAATTGATTATGTAAAAACCCCCTGAGAAATACTTCAAACTCTTTGAAAAAAAATGTTCCAGACAGAACCTTTGTCAGATCCCTTTTGGGACCAAATTAGAATTTCGCCTCTATTAAAGAATCCTGTAAAAAAGGTGCAGTTTGAACCCCATAATGGTTCTGTCTGACCTGAGAAGTGCTCTGTCTGTAGCCTATACAGTATAAACTTTTTTTTGCATAATGAAATATTACATGAGAGTCCAGACCTCAAGGAGAAACCCACACTGGGATTTCTGTACTAGAACTTTCAACAGTCAGTGTGTTGGCTTTAGTTCTGTCCTTGTCCTCGTCTCCACAAGAATTACCAGTCAATGATGCTTGTCATTACCTTCAGAGAGTCTATATCTTTACATAATCTTGTCCTAAAAACAGACCAAGGCCCTGAGCCTTCAGCCTCTTGTATTTATGTAGAAAGAGGAGACAACTGTTGGGGGTTGGAAATTGATATCGGGGGTTGGAAACGGATAAACATAGCTTCTTCCATCCCCTTTTCAAACTGTTTATGAGTTGTATTTTATTATGTTATTTGTTTTCTCCTGTGGTGTTATGTTGCATGTGTGACGTCAATTGGTATAGTTTCAAATAAAAATGATTGAATTGAAAGTTCTTGAATGCATAACACTGGGCTTTACTGTGAACTTCTTCCCCACAGACTCATTAACACGGCTCATGTCCCACCACGCCCCCCCCCCCCCCCCCCCTGACTCTATACCCTTTGCACCACTTGCACACGACCTCTGACTGCTCCTCATATCTCAACGGCATACACATTGCACAAACTGTATACAGAAAACATCGCTCATCTATCAAGTACATACACCACACTCCATTCTGTATATATGACGTAAATTGCATTTGTGCCTCCCTTCTTCATAGTATAGCCTATCATATTTTGTATATTGCACTGTATTTTGAATTTCCACTGTTTTTTTTATTGCATTTGCACCGTCCTGTCGTCGGCAACATCGATAATTTGCCATTATCCTAGTCAAATTCCTAGTATGTGTGAACCATATAGGCTACATGGCCAATAAAACATCTTGGTCTTGACCTTGAAGCGCATTCTTTTTAATGATGGTGTAGAGACTACACACCATAGACAAAGAAAAGGATACTGAAATATATGATGCATGCAATCCACTTGGCATGGCTTTATACAGCCAACTATACAGACGCATTGTCAGATCTTATATCTGAACTTTCTGTTTTATTGTAACACAACTACTATGAAAAGTCCGCGTATATTCTGCACGTGTCTACTGTATTTAGACATCATCACAACTTTTCGTGTCAAGAGATTTGTTTTATCTTTCAGCAGTAGGCTAGCCTACAATACAATGAGTTCCCGGGTTGCTAATTTGAAATTAGCCTACTTACTCTGTCCTTCGAATTTTTGTATTATTCTATCCAAAAAGGTGTTTTGAGCTGCGACGTGTCCCCGTCTGACAGGCATGTTGGTCACGTATTCCCTGTGGTTCGCAAAGTTGGACCGAGAGGATCTCACGGGTAGTCGAAAGTCCGCACTCTGCGCTGCTGCTGTCGCTTCCCCCCAAATCAGAACCACGCGGTTACGTGGATCTCTTTTAGGCTGGCTTACTGCTTTTTTCCTTCAACAAAAAAACACACAAAAAAAACATTATTTTAATAACATTTCCAAGATAATTCACTTGCTGTCAATTAATCCGTCCTTTGAGCCAGCATCCCTCCAAGCGCTAAAGCTAAAGCACCGCCTCATTTTTAAAGGACGCTGCAATTCTCGATTGGATTGGATCCCTGACGGGCATTATTCTGGTCCTGATGCTGATAAACCTGGCGCCCCGCTGTCCCTGTCCTGCTCCAGAGTCTATCCGCCCACATTTCAACTATTCTAAGACATGACTCATCTTTTGATCGATTTTGATTGATGTATTTCGGATATGGACTGATATGACATAATATAACATGACAAAAAAAACATTAAATTATGTGATGGGTTGGGGCGCGAGGGGTCAGGTTAAAAGTGTGTTTAGGGGTGATAGGTGTGTCCTTCCGGTGACGTCTCATTTAGGCAAGTGATGATTTCATCTAATCTAATGTAATCTGTGACCGTGTTTTGTATCACGAATGGTAATTCTCCAGGCTCAGGCCCTATCTCCTCCTAGCTCCGGACAGGTTGAGCTCCTTTACGGCGCTATTGGTTTGGTCCCTTTACGACCACCAGGTGGCGGAAGAGAGCTGTAAATGGCAGGTTATAATTAATTTATGATTTTAGAAAGGGCCGCAAGGCATCATTATTCATTCCAATGTGATTAATGAATATATTATATATCATGTATTGTATTTCTATATTGCCTGTAGCATGTTGTTTGATGTATGGAATGTTCAGTAGAGAACCATACTAGACGTATTATAACTTCTGTTACGATCAACCATGTGGCATTTTTATCGGACGATAATGTGAAATTCAATCCTCGCCCTGTGAAAACTGCAAATGCTTGTAGGAATCCGTAAGTGCTGATCAAGCATATTTTCCCAGGTGTGAAGGTATTTAGACAGAGCCTTATCTTATCTCGCTCCAACTACCCATGAGGGAGGGACTTTATGGTCAGGATAATAGTGCATGCTATTTTTGACTGAGCCATGTTCAAGCGTGGACAGGGGGCTACTGTAACAGACTCACTTCCTCTGGGTCAACATAGGATATGTAATATTGCCTGCCTTATTTCCTCTTTCATAATACTTCCCAGCAACTTTCCTTTCCCAGTGGTGTGTGTGTGTGTGTGTGTGTGTGTGTGTGTGTGTGTGTGTGTGTGTGTGTGTGTGTGTGTGTGTGTCCTTCCTCCCTCAACCAATACATCTACCCACCATGCAGTGTGGGAACGGAAATACTCCATTGTTTACCTGTACCTCATAGACATCTGTCTCCCGAGCGAGAGAAATTAACTTGAGAAAGAGCGGTAGAAGAGCGATTCAGTTTCATGGTTGCACATTGGAAGTCGTACGTTTTAGACCCAGCTAGTCTCTGGCACAGGAGAATGTGGAAAACTAAAGTTTTGTTTTCTTGCCATACGCGTGAGTTTGTGTATGCTCCAAGGGGAGGAGTTCCAGAACACGCGCTTCTTATTTGATGAGACACTGATCACATGAGGTCAGAACAAGTGTGTGTATGAGAGAGAGAGAGAGAGAGAGAGAGAGAGAGAGAACAAGTGTGTCTAAGAGAGAGAGAGAGAGAACAAGTGTGTGTAAGAGAGAGAGAGTGTTTGGACTAAAGTCGGTACAAGGTGAGAAGGCTAGAGAGGAGCATTAGTCTGTAGAGCAACACGCACACGGTGTGGGAACAATGCCCACCAACTTCACGGTGGTGCCGGTGGAGGACTGCGGTCCCAGACCAGCTCATCACGGGAATGTGTTAAGAGAGGAGGACGAGGAGGCTCTGTCACCGTGCTCAGGTGAGCTGGGCATACCAGGGAACACACACACACACACACACACACACACACACACACACACACACGAGCATGGTCATGAAGAACGTGAACTGGGCAGCTTCTGAGCATATTGTTCGCCTTTTTTTATCACACAAGGCTGATCCATGTCTAGCTTTGTTTGTTTGTTTGTCCGCTTGAACTTATAACGTATCTGATGTTGAAATAACTAATAAATAACTTCTTGGAAAACAACATGACTTCCTGGGAGCTCTCTATCTCTGTCTGTCTCCACCCCTCTCACTCGCTCCACTCACTCCACCCACCCACTCCAGCGACATTTTGGGGGGGTCATTCATCCATTTCCCTTTCCTCTCTAGTTTGTGTTTTTGTCTCCCTTTGCTATCACCTAACTCCCTTCTTCTCTCTCATTCGAAACTTCGTCGCCCTCTTTTTCGGCCTCCGTGTGTGAACACTGGCAGTGAAGTCCACACATGTCTCTGCGTGTGTTATCAGCAGCTCGCCAGCCCTGTTACTCTGTGGCAGCATTGCCGCCAGCTAGCGCCTCTCTGGCCGCCTCTCAGTCAAGCATTAACTTGTCGTAAATAAGACAGCTCCAATTGTTCCAGCTGTTCCCCCCCAGAAAGGAAATTGTGTGTGTGTGTGTGTGTGTGTGTGGAATGTTCCTTAAACTAGACGCCCGGCGCTGTCGTCTCTGGTTGTGTGTGTGTGCGTGTGTGTGCGTGTGTGTGTGCGTGTGTGTGTGTGTGTGTGTGTGCGTGTGTGTGTGTGTGTGTGCGTGTGTGTGTGTGTGTGTGTGCGTGCGCGCGCATGTGCAGTACGAGAGTGCACGCGCGCCCACGTTATTCCAGCAGGTGCAGGATAGAAAGATGATCATGTTGTAGAAAAAAGGAGAATATTCGCACACTGTTTTCCATGATTTATACGTTTCTACCTAAACGGTCTTAGCCAGGTAGGCTATGTATGGAAAGGGACCTCATTTCATGGGGCACTAATGGAAGCCAGAGATTTGCCAGATGTTTGTTTCCAATCACTCCCTCTGTTGATGCCAATTATTGGCCTGACCTGTTGGCTAAGGTGGCTCGGCCAGCTCAGCTGAGGGCCACGGGTTGGTTCCTTTCTCTGCTAAATCAAATTACCTTGCTCTGAGAGATTACCGGTTACCTTGTAGGGTTAAAACAGTTAAAACAACAACTCTCTAAAGGAACATAACCATGGACCAGAGAGTTTCCATATCTGTAGACGAGTTTCCATGGTAGCTTAGCCCTGTGGCTGCTCTTATCAGCCATTAGTGCTGGTTGCTGATTGCACAGGTCAATGTCACCGAATGTCACTAACAGTAGAGCTCCAGTGTGTGTTTGATTGTTTATTTGTAAAGGTGGGGTAGGCTAAGGCATACGGTAGCTTACTGGTTTACAGGATAGACTAGGTGAGGACAGACGAACAGGGGATGTGTAAGGACAAAGTAAGCTGTCGGAAGACAGTCCACACTAGTAATTGTATAGTGTTGTTCCATTCTGTAGCTAACTAGCCTACTGCTTTGTTGATCAGCCGCTGTAGGCCTACTTGAATCTGGGCTCAACACTGTAAGCCTCATGCAGATAGGCCTATTCACAATTTGGTTTGTCAGGATTGACAAATAGCGATGCCAAACGTCATTGTGAAACAGACTTGTCTAGACAAGATCGAGAGCTACAGTGCAGCTTGTGATTTTTCTGGAAGATTTCCTGGTTGTTTTGTTTCAGTGGTAACAATTATGGTATTGAGGCATACTGTATGTGTTTTTGATGGCGGTAATGTTATTGAGCCACCTCCACGGAAGTGATGGAATCACGCTGGAAGGCCCAAAACAACATGTTTCAGCACAGTCTTTGGTGGGGCTCAGGATTCCACAGGCTGGCGTTGTTGATAATGTGTTCCAGTCCCTCTCCTCAAGTTTCTCACAAGGATATATGATACTTTAATATTATAGTTTACCCTCAGTGCTTTTAGCCGTGTCGCTGCCTGGTGACGTGATGTTACAGCTGTGTGGGCAAACCTCGACTTTCAACGTTTGAAAACCAGTTTTCACATCACCACTTAGGCTACAGGGTTTCTAACCCAGTTACCTGGGAGAACAGTGGCAAATTCAAAACTAGGAAAATATCTTGGATACACTGAAAAAAAGACTGCTGCGGTAGTAAAGAAGGAAAACTCCAATACAAATACTTTTTGCAGAGATTCAAATATTCTTTTCAGCCTTTCAAAACATTGTACAAACCTTCAAAAGTTAGATTCAGTATTGCGAAACATTTTTCAAGCTTTCAAACAAGTGAGTTTCAACCTTTCAAATGTGACTAGCTGTGGTCTGTGGCAGCACTAGTGATCTAGCTGTGGTCTATGGCAGCACTATAGCTGTGGTCTGTGGCAGCACTAGTGATCTAGCTGTGGTCTGTGGCAGCACTAGTGATCTAGCTGTGGTCTATGGAAGCACTAGTGATCTAGCTGTGGTCTATGGCAGCACTAGTGATCTCTAGCTGTGGTCTATGGAAGCACTAGTGATCTAGCTGTGGTCTATGGCAGCACTAGTGATCTAGCTGTGGTCTGTGGTAGCACTAGTGATCTAGCTGTGGTCTGTGGCAGCACTAGTGATCTAGCTGTGGTCTATGGCAGCACTAGTGATCTAGCTGTGGTCTATGGCAGCACTAGTGATCTAGCTGTGGTCTGTGGCAGCACTAGTGATCTAGCTGTGGTCTGTGGCAGCACTAGTGATCTCTAGCTGTGGTCTATGGCAGCACTAGTGATCTAGCTGTGGTCTATGGCAGCACTAGTGATCTAGCTGTGGTCTGTGGCAGCACTAGTGATCTAGCTGTGGTCTATGGCAGCACTAGTGATCTAGCTGTGGTCTATGGCAGCACTAGTGATCTAGCTGTGGTCTGTGGCAGCACTAGTGATCTAGCTGTGGTCTATGGCAGCACTAGTGATCTAGCTGTGGTCTGTGGCAGCATTAGTGATCTAGCTGTGGTCTATGGCAGCACTAGTGATCTAGCTGTGGTCTGTGGCAGCACTAGTGATCTAGCTGTGGTCTGTGGCAGCACTAGTGATCTAGCTGTGGTCTGTGGCAGCACTAGTGATCTCTAGCTGTGGTCTATGGTAGCACTAGTGATCTAGCTGTGGTCTGTGGTAGCACTAGTGATCTAGCTGTGGTCTATGGCAGCACTAGTGATCTAGCTGTGGTCTGTGGCAGCATTAGTGATCTAGCTGTGGTCTATGGCAGCACTAGTGATCTAGCTGTGGTCTATGGCAGCACTAGTGATCTAGCTGTGGTCTATGGCAGCACTAGTGATCTAGCTGTGGTCTGTGGTAGCACTAGTGATCTATCTGGGATCTGTGGTAGCACTAGTGATCTAGCTGTGGTCTGTGGCAGCACTAGTGATCTCTAGCTGTGATCTGTGGCAGCACTAGTGATCTAGCTGTGTTCTGCAGCAGCACAGTTCTGGTTTCTACTGTTGTGAGCTCTCTACTGTTGGGTGCCTCTCACCATCATTGGTAAAGATCCAGTTAGGAATCACTTTTTGTGACAATCCAAAAGAATCCAAATTTACAAGAGTCACAAAAAAGTGTTAACAGTAGATACTGTAGGATGTGGTTCATATAGTTGGAATGAGATCCTAACAGAATCCTTGCTTGGACACGGATAAAAATACATGTCATATTTCGCATTGTGTAACATTGTATTGTGTAACGTTGCATTGTGCTTCTGCGTATTCCATTGCATCAGGTGTGGTGACCTCTCCGTGTCACCTGTACTGGGCCACGCCTCTGTCACCATAACACTCAGCAGTCTGGTGACTTTGCTAGGCAGCCAGTTGGTGTGGATTGCACCCTCCTCCTCCCCCCTCCCCCTCCTCCTCCTCCTCCTCCCCCCCCCTCCCCTACACTCCTCATGTCCTCTGAGTCTGTGTCAGTGTGAGCAGAAATATTTCCTCCCCATCCTCTCCTTTGCACTCCACTGAGCTGTGTGTATGAGTAAAGATAAATTAAATAGAACAATGTGGACATTTTTATAAATATAAATACAAATAATTGTGGACTGTGTAAACACCGCAAAAACACATACACATTTACAAATGTATTTAAAGGGGATCCATTCTCTTTGTATGCAGTGTGTCTATATACAGAGATCAGTGTGGTGCAGATAGTCCAGCCATCTTCACGGTGGTTGTATTACATTCTGTCCTTTTCTTGTTGTAACTCCTGACAAATCTTTCTGCTGCACATTGCATGTATTTCACCTATAGCAGATATGGATGTTTTTTTGGTATTAGTCATGTCTCTCTTTCTCTCTCTCTCTCTCTCTCTCTCTCTCTCTCTCTCTCTCCCCTCCCTCCCCCTCACGCCTTCCCTCCCAAGGCCCCCTCTCCACTGCTTCTCTCTCTCTCTCCCTCACTGCTTCTCTCCCTCTCTCTTCTCCCTGTTTGCGTGTGTGTGTGTGTGTGTGTGTGTGTCGGTGTGTGTGCGCGCGCATATGCACGCACGTGTGTGAGGGAGCTGCTCAGGTTGTGCTGCCGGCTTCCTGAGAGCCCACAGTACTTGACTGGACAGCGTAGGACAGAGTAGGCTAAACACACACACACACACACACACACGGATATCCGACTGCTAACTGAACCAAAGCTGCTAAGCTACACAGATCAGAGCAGAGAGAGTACTGAGTTCTAGTGTTCCGTTGTCATTCCCAGACAGACGCACAGCCAGGCCAGCAGTCTGTGCAGGTCCAGTGAGAGAGAATGATCTAGTCAGAGAGTCAGACAAGAGAGCAAGACAGGCAGACGGACAGATAGACGGGCAGACAGGCAGACAGACAGAGATTAGTACCTACCTGGGGGATAGCAGACTGGCCCGGGTTCGTAGGACCCCCACACCTCCCCCCCACCACCATGGAGCGAGGGAAGGGGTCCCGGCGACAATCATGTCCAGGTCAGTTGGCGTGTGTGTGTGTGTGTGTGCGTGTGTGTGCGTGCGTGCGTGTGCGCACATGCGTTTTTTTCATTGTCCTTATAGCAGAGAGGGATGCACAATTTATTACATGGACTCTATATACTGTAACACTGTGTGTGTGCATTTGTGTTTGGTTAGGTGTGTGTGTGTGTGTCTGTAGCCATCCACACGTTTTATGCGAGTTAAGTTATATCGATTTAAAAATGTCTTATGGAAACAGTAAAATTCGATTAAAAGTCATGAAAATCGACAAAAAGTTTGTACTGTCGATCTCGTTGGATTTTCTCTTGTTCGATAAAAGGCTTTTGTGATAAATGCTTTATCTGATTTAAAGCTCTAGATGGAAACGCATGTTCACCGGCTTTATTCACATTCATATTTTTTGCGATCTTCACATAATTCGATTGACAAGGGGATGGAAACATGGTGTCTGTTTGTTTAGGTATGTTTGTGTGTCTGTGTTTGTTTAGGTATGTGTGTGTGTTTGTTTGTTTAGGTGTGTGTGTGCTTGTTTAGGTGTGTGTGTGTCTGTGTTTGTCAGTTTGTCCCACCTTCAGGCTCATACTGTACTCAGGTACACTAGGCAGCTTATAGATGAGCTCCACAGTAGGCTTACAGAGTTATAAATAGCTCCTATTGTTTTTTATTATGACCGTAGCTCTCCCTCACCAATAACACACCCGATCAGTCACTCCATATTCTACATAACATCCCGGAGATGACATCATGCAGGGTGTTGAGTGTTCAGTGTTCAGAACGGAGGGATGGAGGATGTTCGGGCCCCTGAGTGCATCGTTATCCACTTACCTCCCCCGTCAACACCCTCAGAAGTGCACCGGTCTACCCAGGAACACGTCGCTTCCCAGGAAGCGAGTAGACCGTGAACGGATGTGCATTCCAGAGGACGCCACGGCGCACGGAAGCTGCACCCCGTAGAGAGGGCAGGCCGGTTTATCCAGAAATGTTGTACGCTCAACTATTTTCAAGCGCTTTTAGGTTTTTGGGTACCGAGTACCTCACTGATAGACAGAATAAAGAGTGTCTAGCCAGCAGCACTCATGTAGAGTCCTGTTTTCAAGACTTGGAAGACTGAATGGTGGCCATCCATGTTTTGCTATGCGTGTCGTGCAGTTTAGGGTTCACACACAGCTTAGTCTGGACAGGTTCATCTCAGATTGATCACACAGGAGTCAATGTGTGCAGACCAAGGTTATAATAGTTTTGCTTTTGTCATTAGTTTTTATTTTTATATCGTTTTAACTTTTTGTTTTCAATTTCAGTTTAGTTTTGATTAGTTTTAAAGCAGGTTTGCTAGTTTAGTTTAGTTTTTAGTTTTTGAAAATGCTTAGTTTTAGTTTAGTTTTTATTCGTTTCAGTATTAGTTATCTTTTTTTTTTTCTTCTGCGCTTGCCTCATGAGACTATCCTGATCTCGCGAGCTCACGTTGTTTCACTCCGTGTGAAACAAACCATCTGGCGCACATCAGGTTACTTCTGCGCAGGGGCACAGCTAAGAAAAAATGGAGGATAGATTTCATATCCACCCAAAATATTAGGCTTATGTATGAAATGAAAAAGACTAAAACTAAGGACATTTTCTCAATAATTATAGTTTATTTTAGTTAGTTTTGTAAACACACAATACAGTTTTAGTTAGTTAAAGTTTTTTTGTAAAGTAGTTTATTTTTATTTCAGTTAACTAAAATGTTTTTTCACACCTAGTTTTAGTTTTTTAGTTAGTTTTCGTTAACTATAATAACCTTGGTGCAGACAGATGGACAGACAGGAAGACAGACAGGCAGGAAGACGGAGAGACATACAGACAGATAGGCAGACCCACAGACACAGGCAGGCAGGCAGGCTCTGCAGGATTATCTAGCTGGATTAATGCATCCTGTGTTAATGGACTGCCCTCTTTAAACCTGAATGACACTGGCGGAATAATACACTGTCATGCATGCGTGTGTAATCAGTGCGTGTGTGTGTGTGTGTGTGTGTGTGTGTGTGTGTGTGTGTGTGTGCGCGCGCGTGCGCGTGTTGGGAGGGAGGTGTAACAAGAGGAGCAGTCAGCTATGGATCCCGACCGCAATGCCCTTGTCCTCAGGACACTTTCCGCCACTGACAGACCGATGTGCGGTGTTACAGTAGAACGGCCCTCTGTTGTACCAGTGAGGGACGAACCCCAGACCACCACCCAGGCCCTGGCACCTACCAGGAGGGCATCCTAGTCCACTGCTAGGGACCAATCAAGAGTGTCGGTTCATCAAAGTAGTTGACGGCGTGAGCAAGGTTGTGTGGGCGTTAGTGGAGATGTGATGATTTTTGTTGTTGACTGTGACTGTACAGCTACTGTACATGTCTTGACTGCTGTGGTTTCAGAGTGTGGTGGTGTAGCCTAGAGAAGACTGCTTTAGCCACAGAAGGCTCTCTCGTAGAAGTGTAAAGCAGTCATATCCGGTACAATATCATACACCACCTTTTACAGTGGACTTAGACCCAGCTGTGCGACGTCTCCCTGGAAACGAGCAGGCCGAGTGCGGTGTCTCTGGCGCGTCCAACACATCCCAAGACATCTCTTCAACACCTCGCTAGAGACATGCCAGGCCAGAGCTGACTGCTGACAGGAGAGCGTCCGGAGGTGTGGTTGAAGGTTACTGGTGACACCTGATATTCCCTCCGTCAACAGGAGATGACTCCCCCAGAGAGAGCAGCCATTTCATCCACGACCCCGACCAGGGAAACTACTATGATGGCAAGAACATGGCCCTGTTTGAGGTACGGTAACGTTGTTCTTTCATACCTTCTACTGAACCCAGACCTTCTCTACCTTGACCCTGCGTTCTACTGTACCCAGACCTTCTCTACCTTGACCCTGCGTACCTCTACCTTCTCTGTTTGAGGGAGACTTCTCTACCTTAGGTCTGACCTCAGCGTACCACTTTCTGTCTTGTTTGATAGACCCTAAGAATACAATATACTTCACCAATACAACTGTATTCTTAACTGAAGTTCTCCGTTTTAGATGTTTTTGACGTTTTTTTGTTGACTTTTTTTGACTTTACGTTCGACAAATGTACACATGAAGCAAACTATTTGCCGTATTCCAAATCTAGAGGAACTGTACTAATATACTGGTGTGCACTAACATACGTGTGTGTGTGTGTGTGTGTGTGTGTGTGTGTGTGTGTGTTTTTGTGTGTGTGTGTGTGTGTGTTCACAGGAGGAGATGGACAGCAATCCCATGGTGTCGTCTCTGCTCAACAAGCTGGCCAACTACACCAACCTCCCGCAGGGCGTCATCGAGCATGAGGAGGCAGAGAACGAGGAAGGAGCCAAGAAGGTCACCGTCACGGTAAGGCCTCCCGCGCCGCGCCGCCATCTTGGAGACTAATCTGTTGGTTTATATTTGGTTATTATAGGGTCGGTTTGCTCGACCCAGATTTAAAAAAAAATATATCAAGATGTAGATTCTCCAGTGAAAAGGCTTCCTAGTTCTACACTAGATTTAATCTAGAATTGTCTATATCTATATGTCTATATGTCTATATTGGAAGCGACACAATGCTGAAAGGCATCTTGGTCTAATGATTCGCACCATCTTGCCGGTGAGACGGAAGATGGCCGAGCATCAGGACCGCAAAGGAGAGGTTCCACAACCGGTTCTTTCCTGACGCCGTCCGCAAGCTCAACAGCTGTAGTGGACTGACCCTGAAGACCCCCCCTGGACGGACCCCCCACCATGACCCGTTATCTCCCTGCCCGCCCCCCCACCCCCGCCCTCGATCCCTGTGCCTGGACAGTTAACACCCCCCCCCCCCCACGGTCTGTTCTGACGGACCAGTCTCAATCCCACTCCCCTGCCCACCCCCCCACTACCCCCCCACCACACACCCTCTCCAAAGGATATTTAAAGGAAGGCCTATGGGAGGTTGGCCTACCTTAGCTGAGTACCTAGGACTGGAATGCGGAACTGATTAGCACTGCGATACTATATAGGACAAGTGATTACAAGAATTCCAATGTACCGGTACCCGTACTTGTCACGCATAGCAAACTCTCTACTCTATTCTATTCTGTGATGAACCCTTGGGCCTGGGGTCTGGTCCCTGTCGTAGCACTAGCACAGTCTCTTGTGGGGAATCTGTAGGCAGTGTTCCTATAGAGAACTAGCTGATATTACCATATTACCAATGGGAGAAACCCCTCCTGCTGTAGACACTGATCCTGTGTGTGTGTATGCGTGTGTCTGTGTCTCTGTCTGTCAGACAGACAGACAGACACAGACAGACAGACAGACAGACAGACAGACTGACAGACTGACTGACTGACTGACTGACTCTGTATGTCTGTGTCTCTGTCTGTCTGTCTGTCTGTCTGTCTGTCTGTCTGTCTGTCTGCCTGCCTGCCTGCGCAGACAGTGTTGGCTTTCTTTTCCGAGGCAGTGCTGTTCTCTGATTGGCTAGGTGAGAGGAAGTTCAGCAGAGAGAGAGAGAGAGCGTGAACAGATATAATAGTATAGAGAAGAGGCGAAGAGAACAACAGGCACATTGAGTGTTACAGAGGTGCATAGAGCTGAACAGGCTTCCCCCACTCAACCAACTACACGGCAGATTGGTAGTGTTTGGCTATGGTATGTATTCATTTGTTTGGTGGCTTGCATGTCGGAGGTGTGTGAAATCCTAACTTTTTAAAAGACACGTTTTTATGGCGAGAAAACGTTATTGTCGAAAGAATCGGTAATCGTCTGACAGGAATATCTGAAATGCCGTCTTCAGTAGCCTGCATCCAAAATACAATACATCCAAACTCCTCCATTATGATCAAAACTGGCGACTCTTTGTTCCCTGCTCCCTGGGTCCTCGTGCTGTTGGTTTTACTGTAAGACCTTAACGGTCTCTCTATCACGTACTGTATTCAGCTTTAAATGGTAAATGGACTGCACTTATATAGCGCTTTTCCACCTTAGCGGCACTCAAAGCGCTTTACAATGGCCTCTCATTCACCCATACACACACACATTCACACACCAATGGCGGTAGCTGCCATGCAAGGTGCTAACCTGCTCATTGGGAGCAATTTGGGGTTAGGTGTCTTGCTCAAGGACACTTCGACATGCGGACAGTCGGAGCTGGGATTCGAACCACTGACCCTTCGATCATTGAATGACCCGCTCTACCAACTGAGCTACAGCCGCCCAAATGGCCAACGGTCAGCATATGGATGAATTGAAACTGAATTGAATGGAAAACCTTTATTGGACCCCGTAGGGAAATTCTGATCAGCAACATCAGATGTCAGAACAGCAACAGAAAGGCGTAGAATAGTTAAGGATAGGCGATGGTTAGAGGTAGTTAAGAACAAAAAAACAGAAATAAATAATCCAATGAGTGCAGAGTCCACGTGCAAAGTGCAAATGTGCAGAACCCATGAAGTCCCTGAGTCTCGGCCTATCAGCTCGCCAGATCTGCATGGGTTTGCTGGCCCCGCCTGGTGGTAGAGCCTGACTGCTCTCTCCTCCTCAGACGTCTCTCTCCTCTCTCCACGTCTCTCCCCCTGGACGTGTAGGGTCCTCAGACGTCTCTCACCTCTCTCCACGTCTCTCTCCCTGGGTGTGTAGGGTCCTCAGACGGGTTCCTCACCTCTCTCCACTTCTCTCCCCCTGGACGTGTAGGGTCCTCAGACGTCTCTCTCCTCTCTCCACGTCTCTCCTCCTGGGTGTGTAGGGTCCTCAGACGTCTCTCTCCTCTCTCCACGTCTCTCTCCCTGGGTGTGTAGGGTCCTCAGACGTCTCTCTCCTCTCTCCACGTCTCTCTCCCTGGGTGTGTAGGGTCCTCAGACGGGCTCCTCTCTCCACGTCTCTCCCCCTGGGTGTGTAGGGTCCTCAGACGGGCTCCTCTCTCCACGTCTCTCTCCCTGGGTGTGTAGGGTCCTCAGACGGGCTCCTCTCTCCACGTCTCTCCCCCTGGGTGTGTAGGGTCCTCAGACGTCTCTCTCCTCTCTCCACGTCTCTCTCCCTGGGTGTGTAGGGTCCCCAGATATGCCCCACATATCTGGAACAAACTTCCAGAAAACTGCAGGTCTGCTGCAACTCTTGGTTCTTTTAAAACAAGCCTGAAGACTTTTCTTTTTGCCACTGCTTTCTAAGAGGAGTTATGTTTATCAGTATACTGCACTGTAACTTTTATTCCTGTATTCTATTTGTCCTGCTTTTTGTTTTAAATGTCTATAATGACTTGCTTTTTGTTTTAATGCTTTTAATTTGTCCTGCCTTTTGTTTTAAATGTCTATAATGTCTTGCTTTTTGTTTTAATGCTTTAAATGTCTCATGTAAAGCACCTTGAATTGCCCTGTGGCTGAAATGTGCTATATAAATAAACTTGCCTTGCCTTGCTTTGCCTTGCCTTCAGATGGGCTCGTCACCTCTGTCCACGTCTCTCTCCCTGGGTGTGTAGGGTCCTCAGACGTCTCTCTCCTCTCTCCACGTCTCTCCCCCTGGGTGTGTAGGGTCCTCAGATGGGCTCGTCACCTCTCTCCACGTCTCTCTCCCTGGGTGTGTAGGGTCCTCAGATGGGCACGTTCATCGGCGTCTACCTGCCCTGCATGCAGAACATCCTGGGCGTGATTCTCTTCCTGCGTCTCACCTGGATCGTGGGCACCGCCGGCATCATGGAGTCCTTCGCCATCGTCTTCATGTGCTGCGCCTGTGTGAGTACACACACACACACACACACACACACCAACATGTCGATAAATTATAGTATGCCATTGGTAAAGCAGCCATATTAACAGCCTCTGACAACCATACAAAGTGCTACAGCCACCTCTCTCTCTCTCTCTCTCCCCCAGACTATGCTGACTACCATATCAATGAGTGCTATAGCAACCAACGGTGTGGTTCCAGGTAATGTTTGTTCAACCTCAATGCTTCTCTAACCTGATGTTGATTTCTGCAATCAATCAACCAATCAATCAATTAATTCAGCCAACTAAATATCCCAACCAACCAATTAACCAATAAATCCATCAATCAAGCAAGCAATCAATTCAATTAACCAACCAGCCAATCATGATGTGTCTCCTGTGGCCCACCAGCCGGAGGCTCCTACTACATGATCTCCAGGTCCCTGGGGCCAGAGTTTGGAGGAGCTGTGGGTCTGTGTTTTTACCTGGGGACCACCTTCGCTGGCTCCATGTACATCCTGGGAACCATCGAGATCCTGCTGGTTAGTTAGTAACAGGGCTGGACCACGGGGGGATTTATGGATGGATAGATGACAGACAGAACATAATGGGTACAGTAGGCACTCAAACTAAGTTTTTAACGGGAATTTTAAAGGGAATCTAATGTGTAACCAGAAAGCTAATTCAACCTTTTTCAAAAAGGAAAACTGTGATGATTCAAAGCCATGAGAGTTCTCTCTCTCGCACCCTCTCCACGCCAGACCTATATCGTGCCCAGCTGGGCCGTGTTCGTGGCCAAGAACAAGGAGGACGAATCGTGGGCGTTGCTCAACAACATGCGTGTTTACGGGACCTGCTGCCTGGTGCTCATGGCCCTGGTGGTCTTCGTGGGGGTCAAGTACGTCAACAAGCTGGCCCTGGTCTTCCTGTCCTGTGTGGTGCTGTCCATCATGGCCATCTACGCCGGGGTCATCAAGACCACCATCGAGCCACCAGACTTCCCGTGAGTATTTAGAATTGACGTCTTTTATTGAGTTTATTGTCATGGTTCTTTACACGTACCAGGAACTTGTTCAGGTCGATGGCGCATAGTGTACACTGATGGAGACTACATTAGACAGGGTGCAGGACGGGACAGTGCAAAGACAGGACAGTACAAATACGAAATACAATATGGCCGATAAAGCTCAAATGCAAAATACACAGAATGGACCGAGTGTAGCCTACAGTACAGTGTGTGCGCAGAGTGTAATGTATGTGCGATGTTTTATATATACAGAGTGTGGGCCGTAGTGATATGTGCAGTGCGTGCCTATGTACTGTACAGTACAGTCAGTGGTCGTGTGCAGTGCAAAGAGGATAGAGTCATGGGGCGGAGTCAGAGTCTTGTTTTCGAGGCCGGTGGCCGTGGGGAAGAAGCTGTTTTTGCTGCGTGAGGTCTTGGCCCTGATGGACCGCAGCCTCCTGCCGGAGGGCGGTGGCTCAAAGAGATTATGACCGTGGTGGGAGGGGTCGGCCACAATCTTTCTGGCCCCGTTTCAGGGCCCTGGAGGCGCGCAGGTCCTGGAGGGACGGCAGATTACAGGCGATCACCCTCTCCGCAGAGCGGATGACGCGCTGCAGTCTGGCCTTGTCTTTGGCTGTGGCGGCGGAGAACCAGATGGTGATGGAGGAGGTGAGGATGGACTCTGTGATGGAGGTGTAGAGGAGTACCATCATTGCCTTTTGGCAGGTTGGATTTCTTCAGCTGCCTCAGGAAGTACATCCTCTGCTGTGCCTTTTTGGTGAGGAAGCTGATGTCCCGGGAGATGATGGCGCCCAGGAAGCGGAAGGACAGAGTTGATTGGGGTGTCATTCAGAGTGATGGCGGGGCAGGGAGCTGGGTACTTTCTGAAGTCCACAACCATCTCCACTGTCTCCAACTTGAGCTCCAAGTTGTTTTGGCCACACCAAGACGGTAGCTGGTGTCGTCTGCAAACTTCAGGAGCTTGACAGACTGGTGGCTGGAGGTGCAGCTGTTGGTGTTCAGGGAGAAGAGTAGAGGGGGAAAGGACGCAGCCTTGAGGAGAACTGTTGCTGATGGTCCTGGAGTCAGAGAGACGTGTTTGCCCGGCTTCATGAGAGCACACCCTCCAGAGTGGACGGGAGGATGGTGTTGAAAGCAGAGCTGAAGTCCACAAACAGGATCTTGGCGTAGGTTCCTGCAGAGTCCAGGTGCTGGAGAATGTAGGTTTACTGCGTCGTCCACTGACCTGTAGGCCAACTGCTGGGGGTCCAGGAGTGAGTCCGTGATGGATTTGAGGTGCAGCAGAACAAGGCACTCACAAGCCGTCAGAACTACAGATGTCAGGGCGACTAGTCTCTAGGGCAACTCATTGAGGCCAGTAAGCCTCGTTTTCTCTTCTCTATTATGGGATGGGAAAGAATATAATAAAAATATCTTGATTAAACTGGAAAGAAAAATGTGGTTGTCAAATGCTGAGTCACTGATGAGTCATGCTGAGTCATTCATGCTCTAACATGCGAACTTCACCCCAAAGGGGGCGGGCTACTTATCTTTACTTATCCTCCTAATGATATATACTCGGAGTATGGTCATTTCATACATTGGTAAGTTCACATGTACAGTATACATACATAGGGGCTGTCTGTTCATGTCACATGCTAATGTTGTATGTTCAGACCACACGTATGTTCCTGTGTGTTCTCTCCACACACGTATGTTCCTGTGTTCTCTCCCCCAGTATCTGTCTGCTGGGGAACCGGAGCTTGCAGAACCACAACTTTGACAAGTGTCTAAAAACGGAGGTGATTAATAACGTGACCTACACCACCAAGCTGTGGTCGTTGTTCTGTGACGGCCCCGCACTCAATGCCACCTGCGACGAATACTTCATCCTCAACAACGTGACAGAGATCCAGGGCATCCCTGGCCTGCTCAGCGGGGTCATCAAAGGTCAGAGGTCAAACTGGTGATGGATGGATGGATGGATAGATGGATGGATGCTGTAGGTAGATGGATGTCTGTCTCTTGTCTGTCTGTCTGTCTGGCTAGCTGTCCTTATTTACAGAGCCGGTATATCATGTTAGTTTGGGGGTTTTGGGGGGGGGGGGGGGTTCACCTTCATACTATTTCAAGAGAGGAGAAGTGGCCTGATGAGGCAAAGCATCTTGAGGGAAGGGGGTAGGTAGGGGATGAAAAGGAATGTCAAAGTCAATTTACAACCAACATAGTTAAAAGACTGTGTCTGTGTGTCTGTGTGTCTGTGTGTCTGTGTGTGTCTGTGTCTGTGTCTGTGTCTGTGTCTGTGTGTGTGTGTGTGTGTGTGTGTGTGTGTGTGTGTGTGTGTGTGTGTGTGTGTGTGTTGTAGACAACATGTGGGGGAAATATGGCCCCAGTGGTATGCTGGTTGAGAAGGAGAGCCAGGCGTCTGAACCAGCCCAGGACAACTCCAGAGACATCTACAGACCCTACGTCTTCAACGACATCTCCACCTTCTTCACCCTGCTGGTGGGGATCTACTTCCCCTCGGTCACCGGTAGGCTCTATTTCTCCTCTCTCCTCCTCTCCTCTCTTCTCTTCTCTTCTCTTCTCTTCTCTTCTCTTCTCTTCTCTTCTCTTCTCTTCTCTTCTCTTCTCTTCTCTTCTCTTCTCTTCTCTTCTCTTCTCTTCTCTTCTCTCCTCTCCTTTTCTCTCCTCTTCTCTTCTCTTCTCTTCTCTTCTCTCCTCTTCTCTTCTCTTCACTTCTCTCCTCTTCTCTCCTCTTCTCTCCTCTTCTCTCTTCTCTTCTCTTCTCTCTTCTCTTCTCTTCTCTTCTCTCCTCTTCTCTTCTCTTCTCTTCTCTCCTCTCCTCTCCTCTCTTCTCTTCTCTTCTCTTCTCTTCTCTTCTCTCCTCTCCTCTCTTCTCTTCTCTTCTCTCTCCTCTTCTCTCCTCTTCTCTCCTCTTCTCTCCTCTTCTCTCCTCTTCTCTCCTCTTCTCTTCTCTCCTCTCTTCTCTTCTCTCCTCTTCTCTCCTCTTCTCTTCTCTTCTCTTCTCTTCTCTTCTCTTCTCTTCTCTTCTCTTCTCTTCTCTTCTCTTCTCTTCTCTCCTCTCCTCTCTTCTCTTCTCTTCTCTTCTCTCCTCTCTTCTCTCCTCTTTTCTCTCCTCTTCTCTCTCCTCTCCTCTTTGTCTTGTTTCTCCTCTTCTCTCCTTATTTCATCTCTTCTTTATGTCTCTATGTGTGTGTGTGTGTGCGTGCGTGTGTGTGTGTTGTGTGTGTGTGCGCATGTGTGCGTGTGTGTGTGTACTGTAGGAATCATGGCGGGTTCCAATAGGTCAGGTGACCTGAGAGACGCCCAGAGGTCCATACCCATTGGCACCATCCTCGCCATAGCAACCACCTCCTTCATCTGTATCCTTCAGCGTTCAGCCTACACAGTTGTTGTACTGTGTGCGTTTGTTGTGTGTGTGATTGTTGTTTACGTGTTTGTTGTTTGTGGGAATATTGTTTGTGTGTTTGTTTGTGTTTGTTTGTGTTTGTTTGTGTGATTGCTGCTTGTGTTTGTTTGTGTTTGTTGTTTGTTTGTTTGTTGGTAGTGTGATTGTTTGTGTTATTGCTGTTTGTGTGTTTGTTGTTTGTGTGATTGTTGTTTGTGTTTTGTTGTTTGTGTTTGTTGTTTGTGTGTCTGAGTGGCCTGTACTCCGGTACTATTTCCCTCTTAACCTCATCAACCAGATATCTCATGTGTGGTGCTGTTTGGCGCCTGTATTGAAGGGGTTGTGCTGAGAGACAAGTGAGTCCTGTCCCATGTCATCATAGCGAGTAAAACAAAACAACCCTTTGTGATACCACAACAACACACACCTCATACAGTATCAGTGATGAGAAAGCAGAAACAGCTAAGGTGTTACAGTAACAGTATCTGAGGTAGAGTTTGTGTTGCATAAACCTTGCCGCCCACTCGGAGCAGCCAGCGGTCCAGTTCACATCATGACCGGCGATGAGACAAGATGAGACTTGAGACTTCTTGCAACAGAATCCCAAAACTGTTGTTTTCCACATTCTAAAACTGGACAATCCGCATCAAAGCAACAACAGTTTCTTTGGGCTTGTCACTTCAACCTACTTGCGTGTCGTGTCATCATCAGCAAACCTTTTTTGTATCTATTTAGCTGTACCATACTCTGGTTTATTTCTATTATATCGCATGTATATGTAGATTATATCGGTCGACCTGGCAGTCTGATTTTGTTGTTTATTTATTAGTAAAGCCTATTTATCATCTATTTGAGTTATTACTGCGCCACATGTTAGCTATCTAGTTTTCTATCTGTAATATAGCTGAACCTTCTAGAAACGGCAGCGTCCACACAGACATATTTGATTTTAGAGAGAGAACACTGTCTACCAGGAGAGAGTTGTATTAAGCTGATTGGAAACAAAGATTATAACGCTTGCTTGAGCTTTTTATTACTCTGTGTGTGTGTGATGACATTTAATTGTCTATTTTTGGCTGCGCGCGTGCGTGTGCGTGCGCGTGTGTGTGTCTGTGTGTGTGTGTGTGTGTGTGTGTGTGTGTATTTGATAGACAGAATAATACACAATATTAAATTCAAACGGGGCCCATGTCACTTGACCAGATTTGGCGACTCTGTGAAGAAGAACCTTGTGATCGGGACCCTGGCGTGGCCCTCCCCCTGGGTGATTGTGATTGGCTCCTTCTTCTCCTGCTGTGGGGCGGGGCTGCAGAGCCTCACTGGCGCCCCCCGGCTGCTTCAGGCCATCGCGCGTGACGGCATCGTCCCTTTCTTACAGGTGAGGTGGTGACACAACCTGCTCACCCACTCACTCACTCACTCACCTACTCACTCACTCACTCACTCACTCACCTACTTACTTACTTACTCACTCACTCACTCACTCACTCACTCACTCACTCACCTACTTACTCACTCACTCACTCACTCACTCACTCACCTACTTACTTACTCACTCACTCACTCACTCACTCACTCACTCACTCACCTACTTACTCACTCACTCACTCACTCACCGACTTACTCACTCTCTCACTCACTCACTCTCACTCACCTACTTACTCACTCACCTACTCACTCACGCACTCACTCACTCACTCACCTACTTACTCACTCACCTACTCTCTCACTCACCTACTCACTCACTCACCTACTTACTCACTCACACACTCACTCACTCACCTACTTACTCACTCACTCACTCACTCACCCTCCCTCTCACTCACTCACCCTCCCTCTCACTCACTCACCCTCCCTCTCACTCACTCACCCTCCCTCTCACTCACTCACCTACTCACTGACTCACTCACTCACCCTCACTCCCTCCCCCTCTCACCCCTCCCCCTCCCCCCTCCCCCTCCCAGGTGTTCGGTCATGGGAAGGCCAACGGGGAGCCCACCTGGGCCCTGCTGCTGACCACGGCCATCTGCGAGATCGGGATCCTCATCGCATCCCTGGACGCTGTGGCGCCCATCCTCTCTATGTGAGTCTGTGTCTGTGTGTGTGTGTGTGTGTGTGTGTGTGTGTGTGTGTTTGTTTGTTTATTTATTTGTTTATTTATTTAAAATAGGGACAGCACATATTAATAAACATTTAAATACATATATACATACATGTAAATATGCCAGATATAGCCAACAGGCTAATTTTCATCTGTAGTCCCTTGTCAGGTTGATGGCAGAATTTAAAAAAATCACAATACATAATTCACAATACACAATTACAAACACACAGTACATAAAACATCGCAGAGTAGTCCACCTGACCTAAAACTTACACCATTTGTGTGTGTTAGGGACAGGTCAATTCCCTGAAATCTAACAGGGAAGTTTGTCCTTTCTGTGTGAATGGGGTAAGTGTGAATGGGGTAAGTGTGAATGTGAGTGAGTGTGAATGGGGTAAGTGTGAATGTGAGTGAGTGTGAATGGGGTAAGTGTGAATGGGGTAAGTGTGAATGGGGTAAGTGTGAATGTGAGTGAGTGTGAATGGGGTAAGTGTGAATGTGAATGGGGTAAGTGTGAATGTGAGTGAGCGTGAATGGGGTAAGTGTGAATGGGGTAAGTGTGAATGGGGTAAGTGTGAATGTGAGTGAATGTGAATGGGGTAAGTGTGAATGGGGTAAGTGTGAATGGGGTTAGTGTGAATGGGGTAAGTGTGAATGTGAGTGAGTGTGAATGCGAGTGAGTGTGAATGGGGTACGTGTGAATGGGGTAAGTGTGAATGGGGTAAGTGTGAATGGGAGTGGTCAGGATGTGTGATGAGTTTTCCGCGTGTCCTTCCTTCCCTCTCCCGGTCCAGGTTCTTCCTGATGTGCTACCTGTTTGTGAACCTGGCCTGCGCTGTCCAGACCCTGCTGAGAACACCCAACTGGAGGCCCCGCTTCAAGTTCTACCACTGGTCAGTCCCACGCTGAGAGGGAGGGAGAGGGAGGGAGGGAGGGAGGGAGGGAGGGAGGGAGGGGGAGAGAGAGAGAGAGGGAGGGGGAGAGTCCAAAACTGCGCTCGCAACAGCCAGTATCCGAACCTGCTAGCTCGGAACTATTTTGAAAACCCACCCGGCTTTTCGTTTAGTGCTGTCATGGATGCTAATCTGGTCGAACGTGTGGCGACCGTTTATGCATTATGGTTGAGGCAACGTGAACGTGGTGCCCGCAGGTATTGGGTACATCCTATCCTGAAAACAAACAGCGATTGTCCTCCATCTTGGTATCGAAAAATGTGAAAATCCCGCCTTGCGATGACGTCTTTCTCCGTCAAGACATCTGATTGGTCGGCAGCTCCGGCAACGCATCTGAAAGTTGAATATTTTTAAACTTTCGACGCTAGCAACGCAGGGAACGCAACGCACCGCGACAACAACGGAACCAGAATGCCATTCGGCTGCAGCCATTGAAAGTGAATGGCATCCGTCAATGTTGACGCATCAAACGCAAGCGTGTGAGCCCGGGGTGACTGACTGACTGACTGACTGACACACACACACATACACACACACACACACACACACACGTATGTAGAACCAAACCCCACATGCAGGCACACAGAGAGAAGCAGACACACTGGCCTCACGCTAGGGACTTTGTCAGCTAACCGCCATATGAGAACAGCAGGGCGGACTGTGTTCATGTGTTTCCTGGTGTTGTCGTAAGAATGTCTTCACTGGTACTGTGTGTCCCTTCCAGGACCCTGTCCTTCCTGGGCATGAGCCTGTGTCTCTCCCTCATGTTCATCTCTTCCTGGTACTACGCCCTCGTCGCCATGGTGATCGCCGGATGCATCTACAAGTACATCGAGTACAGAGGGTACGAGCCGTGGAAATGGACTTCACAGGCAGTCTGTCTCAGGGGATGTCTGTCTCACTTTGTACTGTACCTTGTACTGTGTGTGTGTGCACGTTTGTGTGTGTGTGTGTGTGTGTGTGTGTGTGTGTGTGTGTGTGTGTGTGCGCGCAGGGCAGAGAAGGAGTGGGGAGATGGGATCAGGGGACTGTCCCTCAACGCTGCCCGCTACGCCCTCATCCGCCTGGAGGAGGCGCCGCCACATACCAAGAACTGGAGGTGAGGACAGTGAAGTGTGTGTGTGTGTGCGTGTGTGTGTGTGCCACACAGTGTGCGTGTGCATGTGTGCTCCGAGGGCAAAGAGACATAATGATAAGAGAATGGACAGTCTGTTAAACCTATGAACTCATAAACTCATTCCTGCTCCCTCCTCCCTAAACCCTCCTACCACCTCCTACCCCACCTCCCTACCCCCTCCTACCACCTCCCTACCACCTCCTACCCCCTCCTACCACCTCCCTACCCCCTCCTACCACCTCCCTACCCCCTCCTACCACCTCCCTACCCCCTCCTACCCCACCTCCCTAACCCCTCCTACCCCACCTCCCTACCCCTTCCTACCCCACCTCCCTACCCCACCTCCTACCCCACCTCCCTACCCCCTCCTACCACCTCCCTACCACCTCCTACCCCCTCCTACCACCTCCCTACCCTCTCCTACCCCACCTCCCTACCCCCTCCTACCACCTCCCTACCCCCTCCTACCACCTCCCTACCACCTCCCTACCACCTCCCTACCCCCTCCTACCCCCTCCTACCACCTCCCTACCCCCTCCTACCACCTCCCTACCCCCTCCTACCACCTCCCTACCCCCTCCTACCCCCTCCTACCACCTCCCTACCCCCTCCTACCACCTCCCTACCCCCTCCTACCACCTCCCTAACCCCTCCTACCCCACCTCCCTACCCCTTCCTACCCCACCTCCCTACCCTACCTCCCTACCCCCTCCTACCACACCTCCCTACCCCCTCCTACCACCTCCCTCCCCCTCCTACCACCTCCCTCCCTCTCCTACCACCTCCCTACCCGCTCCTCCTTACTCCCTCCTCCTACCCCACCTCCCTACCCCCCCCCCCCCCCCCCCCCCCAGGCCTCAGCTCCTGGTCCTGGTGAAGATGGACGGTGACCTGGGGGTCAAGCACCCTCGCCTGCTGTCCTTCACCACCCAGCTGAAGGCGGGGAAGGGCCTGACCATCGTCAGCTCCGTCCTGGAGGGCACCTACATCACCCGCGGCGCCGACGCCAAGCGCTCCGAACAGGCGAGAGACGCTCTCAATCTCAGACCGCAGGCGCGCACACACACACACACACACACACAAAGCTTCCAGTTTCCAATAACACTGCCTGGATCTGTCTTGACCTGCAGCCTTCTGGTTCATGATCAATTAATGTGTTCTGACTGGGCTTTAATAAAAACTCTCTTCTCACACACACACACACGCACACACACACCGACGCTCGCACGCACACACGCACGCGCGCTGACAGGAAACCAACGACCAAAATAGGTATCCTGATCTCATCCATTTCAGGAGAAGCAAGGACACACTCTATTTCTGTCAGCTGACACTGAGCTGGTGCTATTACTGATGTTATCAAATTAGGATTTGTCCCCATGTAATGCCAATAGTGGGTAACTACAGTATAACCACCATCAACTGTTCATAAATGACCTTTTCAGAAGGATACTTCAAAGTAAACATGATTTTTCATGTTTGATGACAGGCGCTATAACCACTTTCATACTGTAGTCCTCAGAAAACGGTATCTCACGCAATAAATCATAATCAGATTGTAGTAGATTACTGCTACAGGTGACCTTAGGTGACCTTTCCTCCCTCTTCCCCTCCCCGTTTCCTGTAGAACCTGAAAGCCGCCATGTCAGCGGAGCGTACCAAGGGCTTCTGCCACGTGGTGGTGTCATCGAACCTGCGAGATGGTTTCTCCCACCTCATCCAGTCAGCAGGCCTGGGGGGGATGAAGCACAACGCAGTGCTGATGGCCTGGCCGGGGGGCTGGAAACAGGCCCAGGACTCGTACCCCTGGAAGAACTTCATAGGTCAGAGCACACACACACACACACACACACACACACACACACACACACACACACACACATATACGTACATAGGTATAGACATAAACATATGTACACACACATACACACATATACGTACATAGGTATAGACATACACATATGTATACACACACACACACACACAGGCATGGACGTGCAGGCACACACACACGCATACATAGGTATAGATACACACACATGTACTGTACACACGCGCACACACAGAGGCATGGACATGCAGGAAAACACACATACATAGGTATAAACACACACATACGTACACACACACACACACACACACACACACATACACACACACATACACACAGAGGCATGGACATGCAGGAAAACACACACACACACACATACGTACACACACACACACACACACACACACACAGGAAATGAACATGCAGGCACATACACACATACATAGGCATAGACACACATACATGCGCACACACACACACACAGACACACACACACACCTCACTGCTCCAATGAGGTTAACATGAGGTGCACCACCCAGTAATACTCTATGATTGAGTTTTGTTCTCGTGGTTCCAGAGACGGTCAGAGAGACGACCTCCGCCCACCAGGCTCTGCTGGTTGCCAAGAACATCGATCACTTCCCTGGCAACCAGGAGCGTTTGGGGGAGGGGACCATCGACGTGTGGTGGATCGTCCACGACGGGGGCCTGCTGATGCTCCTCCCCTTCCTGCTGAGGCAACACAAGGTAGGTGGAACACAACACACACACACACACTCTGACAAACACAAGGTAGGGTGAACACAGTCACACACACACACACACACACACACACACACACACACACCCTGGCAAACACAAGGTAGGGTGAACACAGTCACACACACACACACACACACACACCCTGGCAAACACAAGGTAGGGTGAACACAGTCACACACACACACACACACACCCTGGCAAACACAAGGTAAGGTGAACACAGTCACACACACACACCCTGGCAAACACAAGGTAGGGTGAACACAGTCACACACACACACACACACCCTGGCAAACACAAGGTAAGGTGAACACAGTCACACACACACACCCTGGCAAACACAAGGTCGGGTGAACACAGTCACACACACACACACACACCCTGACAAACACAAGATAGGCTGAACACAGTCACACACACACACACCCTGACAAACACAAGGTCGGCTGAAGACAACACACACACCCTGACACACACAAGGTAGGCTGGACACACACACCCTGTCAAACACACCTCCGCAGTCACTTGATGAAGTGTTAAAGAGCTCTGTGACATTTTTGTTGTCAAGTTCATCTTGAACACGTTTCTTTTTTCATATGACACTAGCCTCTCGCATGATTGTTTGGTCTCTCTCTCCCTCCCTCCCTCCCCCTCTCTCCCTCTCTCTGTCTCTCCCTCTCTCTCTCTCTCTCCCAGGTTTGGAGGAAGTGTAAGATGCGCATATTCACCGTGGCCCACATGGACGACAACTCCATCCAGATGAAGAAGGACCTGCAGATGTTCCTCTACCACCTCCGCCTGGACGCCCAGGTGGAGGTGGTGGAGATGGTGAGCGTCACACCCCCCGCCCCACACACACACACACACACGCCCCTCCCCTCACAGCCGGGCTCTGAAGCCAGACACCGTCACACACCCTTGTCACACTTAAGACTCGACTGAGTTTTGAAGAGGTGATGGTAGAACTGAGGCGGTCGCACCACCGTGTAAAGGTAGCAGAGTGAGGGACATGTAGTGTGTCTGTCTAACCCCCTCTCTCTCTCTCTCTCTCTCTCTGTCTCTCTCTCTCTCTCTCTCTCTCTGTCTCTGTCTCTCTCTCTCTCTCTCTCTTTCTCTCTCTGTCTGTCTCTCTCTCTCTCTGTCTCTCTCTGTCTCTCGCTCTCGCTCTCTCTCTCTCTCTCTCTCTTGCTCTCTCTGTCTCTCTCTCTCTCTCTCTCTGTCTCTCTCTCTGTCTCTCTCTCTCTCTCTCCGTGCAGCATGAGAGCGACATATCGGCGTTCACGTACGAGAAGACCCTGGTGATGGAGCAGCGCTCCCAGATGATCAAGCAGATGCAGCTCTCCCGGACCGAGAGGGAGAGAGAGGTACTGTTACACCGCCCGTTACACCCCCTGTTACACCACCTGCTACAAATCTGTTTCACTGTTACAAGAGAGGCATACTATTGTGTTGGACAGCCTGTTACACGTTATACTTGTTACGCTGTTATAAGGCAGGCATACTATTGTGTTGGACAGTCTGTTACACCTGTTACACATGTTACACCTGTTACATTGTTACGAGAGGCATGCTATTGTGTTGGACAGTCTGTTACACCTGTTACACCTGTTACATTGTTACGAGAGGCATGCTATTGTGTTGGACAGTTCAGTGCAGGCGTTTCTACTGTCGACCGTTTTGTGACCTATCACCTCTCCTGATCCCCCCCCCCCCTCCCCACACACCCACCTTGCGTTTGATTGGACGGCCCTGTGCCCGCGTGGGGGCGGGACTAAAGATTCAGAGCCTCACTGACGTATCGCGCGCCTCCATCAAGAGGAAGAGGTCGTCCCTGGTGGACACGCCCTCCCCCAACACGCTACAGGTTCCGCGGATCAGGATCTGGGAGGACGAGGTAGCCTAGCAAACCGTCCCCATAGGAACCCCCCCCACCGCCGCCACCAGCCATCCCATAATAGGATCCATCGTCATCATGCACCTGTCCCCGCCTGCTCCTTGCATCATCCTCTCCTCCATCCATCCTCGCCCCTCCCTAGAGCTCATCGACCTCAGTACAGAGGCATCTGTTGTACCTATTCCTGGGTTGGAGGGGTGGAGGGTCGGAGTGCTGCTGCCCGGCCCTCGGTCCTCCATCCCCTGGTACTGTAGAGATGTTCTTCCTGGTACTGTAGAGATGCTCTTGCTGGTACTGTAGAGATGCTCTTCCTGGTACTGTAGAGATGCTCTTCCTGGTACTGTAGAGATGCTCTTCCTGGTACTGTAGAGATGCTCTTCCTGGTACTGTAGAGATGCTCTTCCTGGTACTGTAGAGATGCTCTTCCTGGTACTGTAGAGATGCTCTTCCTGGTACTGTAGAGATGCTCTTCCTGGTACTGTAGATATGTTCTTCCTGGTACTGTAGATATGTTCTTCCTGGTACTGTAGAGATGCTCTTCCTGGTACTGGAGAGATGCTCTTGCTGGTACTGTAGAGATGCTCTTCCTGGTACTGTAGAGATGCTCTTCCTGGTACTGTAGAGATGCTCTTCCTGGTACTGTAGAGATGCTCTTCCTGGTACTGTAGAGATGCTCTTCCTGGTACTGTAGAGATGCTCTTCCTGGTACTGTAGAGATGCTCTTCCTGGTACTGTAGAGATGTTCTTCCTGGTACTGTAGAGATGTTCTTCCTGGTACTGTAGAGATGTTCTTCCTGGTACTGTGGAGATGCTCTTCCTGGTACTGTAGAGATGTTCTTCCTGGTACTGTAGAGATGCTCTTCCTGGTACTGTGGAGATGCTCTTGCTGGTACTGTAGAGATGCTCTTCCTGGTACTGTAGAGATGTTCTTCCTGGTCCTGTAGAGATGTTCTTCCTGGTACTGTAGAGATGCTCTTCCTGGTACTGTAGAGATGCTCTTCCTGGTACTGTAGAGATGCTCTTCCTGGTACTGTGGAGATGTTCTTGCTGGTACTGTAGAGATGTTCTTCCTGGTGCTGTAGAGATACTCTTCCTGGTACTGTAGAGATGCTCTTCCTGGTACTGTAGAGATGTTCTTCCTGGTACTGTAGAGATGCTCTTCCTGGTACTGTAGACATGTTCTTGCTGGTACTTTAGAGATGCTCTTCCTGGTACTGTAGAGATGCTCTTCCTGGTACTGTAGAGATGCTCTTCCTGGTACTGTAGAGATGCTCTTCCTGGTACTGTGGAGATGCTCTTCCTGGTACTGTGGAGATGCTCTTCCTGGTACTGTAGAGATGTTCTTCCTGGTACTGTAGAGATGTTCTTCCTGGTACTGTAGAGATGCTCTTCCTGGTACTGTAGAGATGTTCTTCCTGGTACTGTAGAGATGTTCTTCCTGGTACTGTAGAGATGTTCTTCCTGGTACTGTGGAGATGCTCTTGCTGGTACTGTAGAGATGCTCTTCCTGGTACTGTAGAGATGTTCTTCCTGGTCCTGTAGAGATGTTCTTCCTGGTACTGTAGAGATGCTCTTCCTGGTACTGTAGAGATGCTCTTCCTGGTACTGTGGAGATGCTCTTCCTGGTACTGTAGAGATGCTCTTCCTACTGTAGAGATGCTCTTCCTGGTACTGTGGAGATGCTCTTCCTGGTACTGTAGAGATGCCCTTCCTGGTACTGTAGAGATGCTCTTCCTGGTACTGTAGAGATACTCTTCCTGGTACTGTAGAGATGCTCTTCCTGGTACTGTAGAGATGCTCTTCCTGGTACTGTAGAGATACTCTTCCTGGTACTGTAGAGATGCTCTTCCTACTGTAGAGATGCTCTTCCTGGTACTGTAGAGATACTCTTCCTGGTACTGTAGAGATGCTCTTCCTGGTACTGTGGAGATGCTCTTCTCTACCTGCCTCGTCATCAGTCTCCAGAAACCATAAGCTGCTGGTTCAATCCATGTTCCTCCTCATCATTTCATTGCTCACCTTTAATTTTGTTTGTAGGGTTATTTTTTTCTGAGGTAAATAGTTTAACTGAACTGTTACAATCGTTTTAATGACATATTTTTGCTGCTTTATCATGTCATTGTTTGTTCATTTTCCATATGCATGGATTCATGCGTGGTTCCAGTCTAAGTTGGCAAACTGATCCTCTATATAATGATGATGTCATACCTGTCCCGTCATCCCATAGGCCCAGCTGATCCACGACAGGAACACGGCGTCGCACGCCAACCTCAACGACAGAGCTGCGGCCGCCACGCCCGACCGCGTGCACATGACCTGGACCAAGGACAAGCTGGTGACGGAAAGGAACCGCAACCGGGAGGCCAACATGGTGGTCAGGGACATCTTCAACATGAAGCCGTGAGTAGCTAGCGCCACCTAGAGGCTCCCGTGTGGACCTGCAAGCGCGACTGACAGTAACTGACACCACAGCTCGAAAAAAAAAAAAAAAAAAAAACTGTTTACAACCAAAACTGATGTTGCCAAGAGCAGTGTTTCCCAAACCTTTTTTTTCTAGGGGCCCGCTTTTTAAAAATGACAAACCATCACAACTAAATTCACAACGGGTCTTATCGCTAAATCATGAGAAGAGTGAATTTGTGCCTACATGTAAATGAACATTCCTGACCATTTTCACTGCCATTTCTGCACCACTTCATATTATCTTGAATAGGTAAACCAGCCATTTTGAAGAGATATACGTTTGATAAATCACAACTTTGTTTCATGCGCGTGTTAAAACATATAGGCCTGGCCTACACATGATAAATACTTATAAATGAGACCAAATAAATGCATTTAGGAAGAGCTAACATGCTTTTTCATTGTTTTCATTTCCTCTCATCAATAAAATAATGTAGGCTACGGTAGACTTTCATACTTCAATGTTGTAAGCATAATTATCAGAACAATAATTTGGTAACTGTAACTGCCTTGTACTGTATTTTGTAACTGCCTTGAAATGTATTTTGTATGTCGTAATTGCCTTGTATTTTGTATGTATTGCATTTTGTATGTCGCTCTTTCTTCCCTTTTTATGTGTTATTTGTATTGTAAAGCGCTTTGTGTATTCGTGCTGTGAAAGGCGCTATATAAATAAAACTTACTTACTTACTTACTTACTAACAATACGAATATTCAGTAGTATCAAAAACGTGCTTCTTGTTGAAAGTTCTGCCGACACAAAGCGGCAATTCTCATGCGAACGGGAGCCTGGCTGTTCACGGCTCACGCGCTGCTCATCAAACCATACTGCGCTTTATTCACACACATTCGCTCGCGGAAAACATCAAAACAAATCAAATCAGAGCAAAACAATCGCTGTCATGCACGACTCGGCCACGGAAAAAAAACACCAAGCTCTCTCATGGGGGATCAAATGTCTGTGAAAGAAATTCTGCAAATGTATTTGGCAACTCAGATATAATCTCCGTCAGTCTTTGGGAAACACTGGCCTAGAGCAGTTGAACAAGAACACACTTTAAAATTGATCTACATGCGTTCTTTTTAAACATTGCATCCTCACAGTAATGTCATGATGTTAGGTAGAAAATGAGCTTTCCAACATCTTTGCAGTTCCATAGTTCCATAGTGAATGACCTACATCAGGTGTGTATTATTTCAAACGCCCCTAAGCCGTGCCATGTTCTGCTTTGTCTCCTCCCCTTCTAGAGAGTGGGAGAGCCTGTAAGTCAAGCTTCCCTTTGCCGTGTGTGTGTGTGTGTGCGTGCGTGTGCGTGTGTGCGTGTGCGTGTATGCATGTGCATGCTCCTTCCCTGGTCCATCATATAACTGACTTATAGTTTTGATTTAGCGAGGTGTGTGTGTGTGTGTGTGTGTGTATCTCTCTCCTCGTCGCACACAGCATGTTTCCACTCTCAGTGTTTCATCTGCATGTAAATGACTCTAGGTCAGTCTGTAAACGTGCATGGATCTATAGGTCAGTCTGTAAACGTGCATGGATCTATAGGTCAGTCTGTAAACGTGCATGATTCAGGAATCGGGACCGTCTTGATTAATCTCTAATGATATTAAATCAACTGTTGAATGGAGTGAATCAACACCGTTGATTGTCATGTGATTGATTCAAATCTATTTCCATTCTGTACCACTGAGCAGGACTGTGGGATTTGTCTGTGGTGACGCTGCCCTCTGCTGGTGACTTCCTGCTCACCAGAGGTAAACAATACTACAGAAAGAGCACCAACTGTGTGTGTGTCTGTGTGTGTCTGTGTGTGTGTGTGTGTGTGTGTGTGTGTGTGTGTGTGTGTGTGTGTGTGTGTGTGTGTGTGTGTGTAGGAACCAGACGAACGTGCGGAGGATGCACACGGCCGTCAAGCTGAACGAGGCGATAGTGAAGAAGTCCCAGGGTGCTCAGCTGGTGCTGCTCAACATGCCGGGACCGCCCAAGAACAAGGGGGGCGACGAGAACTGTATCCTGTGTGTGTGTGTGTGTGTGTGTCCTGTGTGTGTGTGCGTGCGTGCGTCCGTGTTTGGCATCTCATGTGCATACATATATGTGTGTTATATGCAAGTGTGTTTGTGTGTGAAGAGGTCATGTCTGTGCTTGCGTGTGTGTTTGTTTGTCCGTGCACGTATGGGTGTGTGTGGATGTATGTATTTCTAGTGTGTTTGAGTGTAGACCATGAGAACCCCCCCACTACCAGACAGAGAGTGGTACCTCCCCCCCCCCCCACTACCAGACAGACAGTGGTACCCCCCCCCCCCCCCCACTACCAGACAGACAGTGGTACCTCCCCCCCCCCACTACCAGACAGACAGTGGTACCTCCCCCCCCCACTACCAGACAGACAGTGGTACCTCCCCCCCCCACTACCAGACAGACAGTGGTACCTCCCCCCCCCCACTACCAGACAGACAGTGGTACCTCCCCCCCCCACTACCAGACAGACAGTGGTACCTCCCCCCCCCACTACCAGACAGTGGTACCCCCCCCCCCCCCCCCACTACCAGACAGACAGTGGTATCTCCCCCCCCCACTACCAGACAGACAGTGGTACCTCCCCCCCCACTACCAGACACAGTGATACCTCCCTTGACCCATGACCCCAGACATGGAGTTCCTGGAGGTTCTGATGGAGGGACTGGACCGGGTTCTGCTGGTCCGTGGCGGAGGCAGGGAGGTCATCACCATCTACTCCTAGCGCCGGCCGACACTGGGAGGGGCGCGGCGGGAGGAGGCGGAGCCTGCAAGAGGGCGGTCCGGGCCGGGTGGGAGGGGCTGGCGCTACGCCGCCAGGAGAAGGACTGGAGGGGAGCGGAGGGGAGTAGAGCGCCTCTCCTGGAAGGGTTGTGATCGAGGGAGGGGAGGGGAGGGGCCGTTCGGTCCGCGGTGCAGGCCGAGCATGTAGCACCCTGCCTGGGGACACCAGGGCCGAACACACCCCCCTCCCCCCTGGACCGGTGATGGAGAAGCTACTTACCTCCTCTAGTCTGGTCATCCCAGACCTCTCTGTGCTTCACTGTTTTTGACAAGTCCAACCCCCACTGTAGCGCTGCCCTGGAACAGGAGTCGGCTCGTAAGCATTATGGAGACTGGAGGCTACTGTACAACTGCTGGTATGATATTGGATCAGTGTAGCCCTACACCAGACTAGACCTAGGAATACTGTACTATAGGACTGGAAATGTATGTTAAATGACTTCACCGCTTGCTCTCTTGAGATTTGTAAGAGCATAAAGTCAGGTATTGTTAGAGGTTTTTGGGCGGTTGAAAAAACCCGTACTAAAAGGAAAGGTCTTGATTCACTCAGAGCAAACTGTTCAGTTGTGGTCTGGTGTTTGGCCACTTGGCTCCTTGTTCTGTAGACATCCATCCATCCATCTTCATCCGCTTATCCGGGGTCGGGTCGCGGAGGCAGCAGCTCCAGCAGGGGGCGCCAGACATCCCTTTCCCTGGCAGCATCAACCAGCTCTGCCTCTGCCTGTAGACAATATCAGTTAAACCGAGGTTGAAACATTAGTGCTTACTGCTTCCTGCACAGGTTGATGAGTCAGTCCGCTTAGCTCCATAGAATAGGCAGCTCTTTTCCATAGGATAACAGCCATAACGGATCGTAGACTGCGCTCTTCATGTTAAGCAGAGCGATCCCTGCAATAAGCACAGCTCGACGCACGGCTGAGCGTTGGGAACAGAAACGAGGTCAGTTCTAGTTCAGTTCAGTCCGACCAGGAAGTGCGTTTAACTTCAAATGCAAAAAAAAACATCTCGTCGTCTTGTCAAATCTTATGCGGAAGTGTTTGGAATTATTATGAATTATTTGTCTCACTCATATTTTGCAAGTTATATTGGAAATTGTGTACCGTTTGTTTTTATTGACATGCCTATTCTCCATCATTCAGTGAGCAGGCTAGGATCTCACCATGGTTTGTATATGTACACTACATGATTGTAGTTCACCAACCGAATGCTTCACATACTGTATGTTATATATATACTGACTACGCACAAATATTACAACCAGTCTGTATGTGAATGACTAACAAACTACTGTTCAGACTGCTTTCTGTCTAGCTGTCTAAATCAGCTTTCAGGCAAATTAAGGTATTCAATTACATTACATTATTAGTCATTTAGCTGACGCTTTTATCCAAAGTAATGTGCAATAATTGAATTTAACGTAGGAAAAGTCAGTGTACTACTACTTGCCAGAACTCACAGGTGTTCCTTTCTAAAACAAGTGACTAAGAGGATAATTGAGTACTGAAGGCAAAGTGAAGAATAGCAATCTAAAAATACAATAGGAGCTTCAGAGGGAGGATCTGGCCTGTGGTGAAAGATGGGCAGCGACTCTGCTGTCCTGACGTCAGTGGACAGTTCATTCCACCACTGCGGGGCCAGGACAGAGAAGAGCCGTGACCGTGTCGTTCAACCACCAAGGCCTCAGTGACGGGGCAACCAGTCTCCCTGAGGTAGCAGAGCGTAGTGGTCGGGAGGGGGTGTAAGGTTTGACCATGGCCTGGAGGTAGGAGGGGGCTGTTCCTTTCATTGCCCTGTAGGCTAGTACCAAAGTTTTAAACTGGATGCGAGCTGCTACAGGGAGCCAGTGTAGGGAACACATGTATATTTTTGTTAGTTTTGCACTGTACTTCTGTTGTGCTTGTACTTGTACTCCCCTGTCCTATCTATTCTATATTCCATCTCTTAGATATATCTGGTATTTATCTACAGATTCCCCATCTAAAACCATACTATATACAGATTCAAGATGTAGGTTTCTAATGTCAGTGAATACTTTATGGTGCGAGGTCCTAAAACGGCTTGCTGTCCAAAATGTGCCAAAGTTAGTTGGAAAAAAGTATGTTCGAATGAGTTTAGTGTTGCCTGCAAATCATTATGCTGATTTGTTTGACAGTATGGATTTAGTGTACCAACATGTGGACGCTAGTAGACTGAACGCTCCCAACAACAAGACACAGGTAGTTTTCACTGCTAGTACCTGTATGATGTCATATACTGTAAAGCTGACTTTGACTTAAATCTAAAGGATCTAACCTAGAAACCCTGCTCTTTGGAACATCACTCTAGAGAATGTTTATTTATATCTGTTTGTTGATGATGTTATACATACTGTATCTGGCTGTATATAGAATGTGCAATGATGATGTACATATTGATTAGGGTGAAATCAACACTTTCTCCACTCTTACCTCTCCTTATTCTGTTGCTTGGAAAGTTTCTTCATGTTTTCCTTTTTTGTACAACACATTGAGAAACATCACTGTTTTGACTTTTCCTGTTACTAGAACGGAAGTTGTGAACGTGAATTAAATGTTTCGAGCCCTCATCATTTCACATGAATGACTCCTAATCTGCCTTCGCACCAAGGTAATGTTCAACTGTTAAACACTGACAATACCATGCAAACATATCCCATATCCTGTGTGGTTAGTTATCTAGTTATGTCAAATGTGTTCTGCAGAAATTAATGCAAGAGATTTTAACTGACAATATTAGTGCAAAGGTTCCGTTCAAAATGCTTCCCATGATGCAATTGTGTCCCTTCCATTATTGTCTGATGCCCATGATGGTGGTTCTGCGCGTTACCATGCATGCTCGTTGAGACCCAGGGCCATTCTGTGTGTACCTGTACAACTCATTACAAATTCCTTATGAAGGGGTAACTAGTGTAATCCAGTTGAATTATACTCGTCCTGCTGGAAATAGCTAGCTTGTCGATTGAATTTCTCATGAAGCATAAGCCTAGATTTCCTTTCGCCATGTAACAGGAGCCTAAGGTGTCAGGTAGGAATGGAGCTACTCTGCTTTCACTACGCTTATTCTGATCAAAAGACATGGACTGTCAAATACAGCTTGTGCACTTGTGACAACCAACCCCATCGCGGACAGACTAAGGGGTTGGTTGTCCCTATATTATTCTATTGAGAAAAATGGAGAGCGTGAAAATAACTCCAATTGTATTTCACTGAAATGTATTCATTTAACACATCTACATGGAGAGATTACCTACTACTAATTCTACTAATAATAATAATAATATTTAGAAAATGTAATTGATACAATCATATGGAACAATGAACCGTTGGTGTACGGTCCAATCAGTCGAACCAGGTGTATGGTCAAATCAGAGATCATTCTAAAACAAAAGCATAACATGTAATACACTATAGTGACTATACTCATCAATTCATAACACATTAATACACTATACACAACTCATAATATACAATTAATTGATAAATTAATGGAACAATGAACCGTTTCAGGTGTACAGGATTCTAACAAATTATGACATAAAATCAAAATATAATGTTATGTACAATCAGTCACTGTCATCGGTAGGTAGGTAGGGGTAGGTAGGTAGGGTCAACCATGCACTTCACCACCTAGCCACCAGAGGGCACTGCCACGGGATTGAAACGTCCATATCTCCCCGAAAAATATAGATCAATAGAACATCATGGCTCCACGGGCACTATGCACTAAAGAGGTATAGAAGAAAAAGTCCAGCTGAAACAGACATTTGAGATCACCTAACGTCCGTAGTTTGAGGTATTTCCGACTCAAACAGGCTATAGGGGCGGGACATAACGTTAAGAGGAATTTCACTGGAAAGTTGATAAATTGGCGGGTTATAACAACTTTAGACAGATTTGACAAACAGATAGCGTTGATTGATGGGTAGATGTCGTGAGATTATTGGTTGACCTTGCTCTAGCATTGCTGACGTAAGCACCCGGGAGATTTTGTTTTACAGGAAGAAAAAAATCATAGGATTTGATATAAGATTACAACAAAACGGAAATTTTGAAAAATATTTGGCATATTGCTCAATGGGTATCCTACACACTATGACCAAGGATGTTATCCAAAATCGGAAAAAAAAATACACTTTTGATTTCATTGAAGTTTAAAATGTACTTCTTGACATGGAAAACAGTTAACCCCCCTCACTTCAATGGTGCGTGGCTTATTCATGAAATGATCATATGGGTGAACTCTGACCCCAAACCTGAACAGTTTGATACCAGCATTTTTGAACAGGATATAATAAGCAGTGTGTCAACCAACCCGTGTGACAACCAACCCTGTTCTCCTCTTCCCATTGATACACTAGAATGTGCGCTGTCCATTGATGCACACAATGGGGAAATAAATGTATCCAGCCAATGGTTCCGCAGCTGGGGAGATTTCCACACCCCTGGAGGCGCTAGTGGCTCTGCATTAAGCGGGTTCTCAGTTAACATCTATCATTCCAAAAGACATGAACCAGCCTATACAAGGCCCACTACATAATTAAGAAGCATCATTCCCTCAATTCCGCGGAGCAAAATAGTTCCCCTAACAAATGGGTTGCCAAGCAACAACAACAACAACTACAATGCATTGGATCAAATGTGAGCTTTGTCACATTTCTGGCACTGATATCAATTCTCTCCTTTGTGGATTCTTCTATGTTTAACTAAATAGCCCTTTTGGCTAAAAGCTTTGTCACATTCCCCACACTGATATGGCTTCTCTCCTGTGTGGATTCTTCTATGTCGAACTAAATGATACATAAAACGAAATGCTTTGCCACATTCCTGGCATTGATATGGTTTCTCTCCTGTGTGGATTCCTCTGTGGGTAACTAACTTAGATTTTTGAGTAAAGGCTTTGTCACATTCCTCACATTGGTATGGTTTCTCTCCTTTGTGGTTTCTTCTATGGTTAACTAAAGAGCCTTTTTGGCTAAAAGCTTTGTCACATTCCTCACACTGATATGGCTTCTCTCCTGTGTGGATTCTTCTGTGGCTAATTAAATTAAACTTTTGAGTAAAGGCTTTGTCACATTCCTCACACTGATATGGTTTATCTCCTTTGTGGTTTCTTCTATGGTTAACTAAGCTCCCCTTATGACTAAAAGCTTTGTCACATTCCTCACAATGATATTGTTTCTCTCCTGTGTGGATTCTTCTGTGTCTAATTAAATAATACCTTTGACTAAAGGCTTTGTCACATTCCTCACACTGATATGGTTTCTCTCCTGTGTGTATTCTTCTATGGTTAACTAAGCTCCCCTTATGACTAAACGCTTTGGTACATTCCTCACAATGATATTGTTTCTCTCCCGTGTGGATTCTTCTGTGGCTAATTAAATAATACTTTTGACTAAAGGCTTTGTCACATTCCACACACTGATATGGTTTCTCTCCTGTGTGTATTCTTCTATGGTTAACTAAGCTCCCCTTATGACTAAAAGCTTTGGTACATTCCTCACAATGATATTGTTTCTCTCCTGTGTGGATTCTTCTGTGGCTAATTAAATAATACTTTTGACTAAAGGCTTTGTCACATTCCTCACACTGATATGGTTTCTCTCCTGTGTGTATTCTTCTATGTTTCCTGAAAGTACCTTGATCACGAAAAGCTTTGTCACATTCCTCACACTGATATGGTTTCTCTCCTGTGTGGATTCTTCTGTGGCTAATTAAATTAAACTTTTTAATAAATTCTTTGTCACATTCCTCACACTGATATGGTTTCTCTACTCTCTTGCTCTCAGCCTCCTCAAAAGAAACATCATCACTCTCAATGCCAGAGTGGGAGCTGGGAATAGTCCCGGTCCAGGGGCTGGGGATAGTCTTGGTCCTGAGGCAGGTGTTCGGGATGGAACTGGAACAAGGTCTGGGAATAGGTCTAGAACACTTAGCCTGTGTTTTCTGTGACTTCAGCACTCTGGTAGGCAGAAGCCTGAGGCAGCAGGCTGTTATTCCAGGCAGCAGCCCTCTCTCCTCCTGCTCCACTCTCTCCTCCTCCTCTTCTAAACTCTGAGCTGTAGGACAGTCTGGAGTTGGGGGCTGAGAGTCACTGGCTGGTTCTGGTGCTCCACAGTCCTCTTTATCAAACTCTGCTTTGATTTCTTCCTCAGTTGTGTTGGTGGGTAAAGAGTCTCTTTCTCTGTTCTCCACAGTTCGAGTTTGGTCCAGAAGTGGCAGTTGAGACGAGTCCTCTGCAGTCAGAGTATCTGCAGAGAGGAGAGAACACACATGAGAACAATTGCTGTGAAAGAAAGGTCAGTGGTTTCAGAGGCCATTGGTACAGTTTGAGACACTGTGACTTTGTGCAGTTGCATGGTTTCCATGGCCTTGAGGTTGCATCCAATGTTGATAAGCTGAGGAGGGGACATTATGTCAATCACATTATTAGGGGAGTTATAGGGGACCACAACAATGACAACCAGATGTCTGAACATATCAGGGACAAGGAAGCAGAGATGATCAGTGCATGTCTGACATGGCTGGATAGAGGGGACAGAAACAAGCCAGTCTGATTAGCCTCATGAGACCATCCTGATTTTGTGGACTCACATTCTATTTCTCTCGCAAATCAGTCTGGATACTCGCCATAGTGATCCGTTTGTGCCAGATCAGAAAAAGATCATGCCAATCAGCATTGGTTCTGAGGAATTTTAATTACAAACAACGCTGGGCGGGTTTAGGTGTGACGACAGTGAGGAGCGGTTGAAGTTAGTGTGGGATAGACAGTGATAGACAAATGGTTCATCCAGTCACCTGCCAAGTATTTTTGAAAGTGCCTGCTCTTTTCCAAACAGTTTCCAATGGAGAGTTCCCAGATGGTTATGTAAAGCAAACCATCTGGCATGTCAGGTTAGCATCTGATCCCATCAGGGACAGGGAAGGAGAGACCTGTCATGTCGGACCTGGCTGGATGGAGGAGGAGCTGGTCCTGAGGCTGCCTGCATGCCCAGTGTTGCTGCCCATGGTGGAGGTTACCAGGCTGACGTTGTGGAACCTGCTGCCTGGAACCTGGATCTGCTGCACGTTGGGCTGCGTGACCAGGGGGATGATGGTCTTATACTGGGGTGCTCCCACTGCCACCGACTGTACTGGTTTCATGTTCTGGCAGGAAGGAGAGAATGACATGCATTCCAAATGACAGTACAAAGCTTACCCATTACCCATTTGATCATGTATTGTCTACACTTGCAAGGCCTGAACAACAGACTAACTGTGTGAAAGCTGGTGGGCCTCGGAGGGTTGTTCACCTGTGCTGTGGTCTGGCTGGAGACCACCTTGGCTGGGGAGGAGGCGGTGGTCGGCTGAACAGTGAGGATCTGCTGCTCCGTGTTGAGAGGCGGAGCCACAGACTTCTGTAGAGAGCTGGGGGCCCGGGAGGCTACCAACACAACTATCAGCTGTTATAGAGACACACAATAATACAGAAAGAAGAAAGTGTTAATGAAGGATAAAAAACAGTATTTAGTATCATATAATTAGTAAATGTTGAGTACATACTCTCTTTGAATGACAAATGTTGAAAAATGTCTTATATGGAAGTGTTAAGGGAAAGAGTCTTGACAGTCTGAGCAGGTCTAACCTTGCTGGGAGATTTGAGGTCACTGGGTGAAATGGGTTCTGTCCAGTCTCCATCCAAATCCTGAGCCTTAGCGTGTGACTTTGGCTCCATGCGATCCTCTTCCCTCTCCTCCTGGTCAGAATTCACACTCTCAACGGACAGGGAGAAGTACCCAGGCATCGGTATGTTGTGGAGTCCTTTTCTCCTTCCACCCTCAGTCTCTGAAACATCTCCTTCCTGACCCTTTCTCTCGGTCAGGCCGTTTGTGCAGAATCCCAACTCAGACTTGTCAGAAGTCTCAATGACAGAAGGGTCGCAGGAAGAAAGTTCTAAACCATTCTTCTCCAGTCTCCCTGGTTCTTCTTCAACTGTCAGAAGATCTGGTGTGTTTTGTTCCTCCTGCCCCACAAGGAGTTCAGCCAGCCCACTGAAGTCAATAAGATGGGTGGAATCATTTTGGAGTTGGTCAAACAGCTGCTTGGCATCCTCAGATGGCATTAAAGTCACTTTGATGTCACAGAGGGTGTCTAAACACGGCTCTTCATCTGAACCAGGGGTCCGAGATGCTATGGTTGACTCTGGGGTTATATCCACTCTTCCAGTTTCATTGTGGCCAAGCCCCTCCATAACTGCCTTAGTTTCTTTATTTCTTTCTACACCCGTCTCCATCTTCGTCTGTGCCTCCATCTTCATATCTGTCCGTACTTCTGTCTCCATGTCTGTCTTTCTTCCTCTCTCCATCTCTGCCGCCTCATTCGTCTCTACATGTGATGTTTCTGTGTCTGTTGCCTGCTCGTTTGATCTGGTTTCTGCCTCTGCTATTTCTGCTGTGAAGCACACAGGCCAGGCTACACCCAGCTCTTGGTCTATGTCATCCACCTTCTCATTGACATTCAACCACGAGGACCTAAAATCTTCTGACGAGGAGCTACCATGGTGTGTTAAAGAGGGAGTCTTATTCAAAAGTTCCTCTAGGCTCATGCCCTCAACTGCTCTGAGAACAACTCTAGTCTGGTCTACTTTTAAGGCAGACACTTCTGCTGACATCTCTCTTAAAAATTCTGGATTATTACAACGTCTTAGGTTTTGAATATCCCCACCCCAAAAGCCATTCAATATGGCATCTTTTACATTCTCTGTGTTCACCTGACGGACACTTAAACTCTCTAACTGAGCAACCAGATTCCTCAGTTCATATAATGTGTAGGGACTATCAGCAACACTGGAGACATCCAAAAACCTCTCCTTGGCTTTATTGAAATCTTGACTGATACCGTCACAGTCACTAACGGTGCTTGGTTGTGACAGGTACCTGTGGGTGGGAGAGTTGGCCTGGTTGCTCAGTCTCGAATGAGCTTGTAGCCCCTGTTCAGTGTGGTGTACAGTAACATTGGGTGGTCGCTGACCATAGGATCCAGACACATTGTGCCACTGTGCTATGTTCCATGCAGCTCTGGGGAGGCCTTGAGGGTAAGAGGGTGGCGGGGCCTTCTGATGGCTAGCCTCATTGTAGTCCACTGGGTGGGATGCTTTGCAGGGGTCATAGTTGGCTGGTGTGGGAGCTCTATGCGTGTAGTACCATTCTGCGTAGTCAGGGGGAGGTGTTTGTCTGTCTCTGTGGTCCATGTGGTGTCTATTGGCATTGTTCCAATCCGCCTCAGCCATGGTGTACTCTCTTATCGTGTGTTTGGATGGTGGAGCACAGTCTCTTCAAAGGCCGATTTGCCTGATTATGCACCCATCTGAATAATGAAGAAATTAAAACATGATTGTCATAGAAAAATAGATCACTTTGAACCACTCCCCTCTGACAAGAGGCTGCAAAACCTCTCTGCACCAAAGCAGTTACTTCCCATCAATAAGGCCCGTATCCCCCACTGCACATGATGGTAGGCTACTTGTAGCCTATATACTGTAGAATGGTATTGCATTCATGATTATATTGCATACTCACAATTGGATGGTACCATAATGTAACACTATTATAAGATACACAAAAATGTCTAGTTACTGAGTAACTAATGAGGACCCAATGATTAGTTAATGAAGCAATAGCCTAACTCATGAGAGGGTGTGATACAGTATATGGCCAATATACCACAGGTTTTGCAGCAATGCCGTCGACCAGCACAACCAATGGTATATTGGCCATATACCACAACCCTCGAGTGAGTTATTGCTTTTATACAACGGCTACATCATCGGTAAACATTTATGGGATAAAAACCTACTATTTCAATGTCTTAATATCGATTTTAGTGAACTCTTCCAATAAAGGTAGTTTCTAAAACGATTGCACATTGCTATGGAGTTTCAGAACAATGAGCAATGAGCCATAGCAACCAAAACGAATACTCCTGACCAACCTAGCTAGTGTAATCTACCTTTGCTGTGCGAGTTGCAAAGGTGGTAATGATAAACCAGAGTGGTAGACTACAGGACGGATAGAACATCTCAAAATTGCCAGAATGTTTCAAATTTTCTCGTAGAGAAACCGTAACCGACGGTTACGCAATGGAACTTTTTTACAGGCAGTAATAATTGGCGCAGAAATATTTAGCATAGAAAGGTAAAGAAGGTTTGCCTGTGGTATTGTGAATATACAACGCCGCTTAACCAATCAGATTGCGAGGTCGGAACTACCCGTTGTAGCCTACAATGAGTAGGCCTAGTTACTGATTAACTCTGAGATTAGTTAATGAGTTACTGATGGCGACTACTATAGTAGTTACTGAGGAACTAGAGAACAGACTGGGGACTACTAGGCCTACAATAGTTACCGAGGAACCAATGATTAGTTAATGATTAGCAACTAATCCTGAATCCCAATGATTAACTAATGATTAAGTAATGATGAGGTAATGAAGGACTACCTAGTAAGTAGCCTACTCTGCATGATGTCTGACCTTTGGATGGTTTGTGCATAAGAATAATAAATAGACAACAAATAAGCAAGGTGATGAATAGAATAGAATAGAATAGAATAGAATATATAAATACAATATTAAATACAATTGGTAACACTTTACTCTGCATTGTAGTTATACTGAGAGGGAGGGATGTTTCCCTGGCAACACTAGCCTTAAAGACAGCATATATGCATTATATAGCATATATATATATATATATATATATATATATATATATATATATATATATATATATATATATACACACACACACACATATCTATCTATCTATCTATCTATCTATCTATCTATCTATCTATCTATATATATATATATATATATATATATATTACTACTATACTACATTTTTTAACTCAATATATATATATATAGGCCTATAGCACTTTTCAGATCTAAATAGTCTACTTACAGGAAAGAATTTCAGTCTCGTGCGCATAAATCCACGTCTGTTTCTCCGCTATTTCCGTCGTCTTCTTTAAACTCTGAGAACAATGTGCAACAAGATCTCAACAATATCAAACCCGCATATGTCCAACCAGGATCTAGACCCCTCCTCCGGCTGGTCTAGTGTGAGAATGGCTGGTGGGTGTCTGTGGAGAAGCCTTCCATTTTCACATGGGTTCATTAGTGAGTATTCCAAAGATATAAACAAAACTGTTTCTTTTCAATTATACTTTCCTTGTAATTCTTCAATTCTTCTAAAGATCAAAAGTATCTGATGCACCAGGGAAGATGGTCAGTAGATGGGGGACACTGGCTCAAAAGGTAGAGCGGATTGTCCAATGACCTCTCGGCGGTTCCCGGCTCCTCCCGGCTCCTCCTGTCCGCTGAAGTGTCTTTGAGCAAGACACTGAACTCCAAATTGCTCCCAATGAGCAGGCTAGTGAATGGCATGAACAATGAATAACAACGTCTTTATCTCTGTGTTGATAGTCGCGTCCCGAGCTTACCAAGGTTACTTGGATGGCATCCGTAGCTTATAAGAATGCCTGTATGCTCTGAATGATGAGCTTCTTGCTGTATCTCTGCCTGAGTGCAGTGACTGTCGCCGGTTCGCAAATATCTTTCTATTAAATTATCTATCTATTAAAGTCTTAGCTAAAGACGGACTGTTCGTCGAGTAGGCCTATTCAAACTGTATTGATTAACCTCATTTTTGGGTAGATGGTTATAAAATGTAGACGTGCGTTCCAGCACAAGTATCTTTTCGCTCGGATGGGGCCCTCTAAGACAGGCTCTTTGTTCAAAACCACAATGTACCTGCCTTGTTGGTTACAAGATGAGTTCCTAAAGTCTCGGCACACGCATACTGTAATTAACGCATACTGTAATTATGGCACAATGGCACATTTCCATTAACCAAAATAACCTACAGAGAGACGCACAGAATGTATCTTTGTTCTGCTAAATACAATAACATGAGCGAGTCTTACAGGTGATAGCACTTGAAGGTTTACATTTTGCCATCACGCAGGTCACATGATCTGGGTGAAGGGATTCGGGTCGGCCTCGTCCAGGAGGAGGGTCTGGTACATGTGGTTGTAGAAGTCTGGGGGGTAGAGGCAGGCAGGCAGGCACCCTGCTTATCTGCTGTCCTTGACTGCAGCTGTCTTTGTTCAGATGCGGTTTGGGGGATAATGACTTCTCCTCGGTCCCAGTCTCACAGGTTGCACGGGGCAGCTCTGTACTGTAGCTGTGTGGATTCTTCTATGTTGAATTAAATGACCCTTTTTGCTAAAAAATTTTGTTACATTCCTCACATTGATATGCTTTCTCTCCTGTCTTGCTCTCAGCCTCCTCAGATGAAACTGTAGTGATCCTGACCACCAGTCAGGAACGAGGTGGACTGTCAAGAGCACCAAGGGCGCATTAGGACCAAGAGTCAGCCATGAGAGACGAGAGGCCTACGGTGGCAGATCCGGCCCAAGCACCTGGGACAGGCCGGAAAGGTAGTAATAAATATTATAAGCGGATCCCTGTAAAAAACGGATGGATGGATGAATAATGAATGGTCCACACACACATGGAACTGATAAGGGTCTGGCTAGCTCTGGGAAAGTGATAAGAACCCCCCCCCCCCCATCCGGCTCAGGCCGGAAGTGCAGGAATCAAAGCAGCTGTGTTGGAAGGAACTGAGAAACAACAACAGCATTTAGTGTGTAAAGATGCGAATAACAGGCTTAAAAGTAGAAGATGTAATCAATTAGTAAAAATAGCTTAGAGTTGAATATAATTTATTGGAAATGTAATCACTTAAAGTAGAAGTAGACATTTATAAGTCATGTATCTGTTCTTAGTCAAGATCAACTATGTAACCTTGTATACTTGTGAGACAGTAATGACAGTGTAATAATTGGAAAATGTATCCATGTACTGTATCAACTGTTTGAGTATATAGGTAATACTTAAAGTAGGATATTTAATAAGATTTTAATTAGACATTTATTCTGTGATGTCCTGCTGTGGGTGAGCTGTTGAATGCAGGGATTGTTAATCTGCCAGGGAGGAGAGAAGGACTGTGTTCATCCGAAAAGACATCAACGTCAACACCCTGCCCTCCTGGAAGAGGGTTCAAAAAACAGCTCGCGAAGAGGGAGAGGCACTTCTTCTTTCCATCAACAGAGGAATGGAGGAAGTCAGACTTTTCTTTCCATCAACAGAGTGGTAGACAGTGTAAACGCTGGCTCCCTCGCGAAGAAGGCACAGCAGAGGATGTACTTCCTGAGGCAGCTGAAGAAATTCAGACTACCAAAGGAAATGATGGTGCTCTTCTACACCTCCATCATTGAGTCCATCCTCACCTCCTCCATCACCATGTGGTTCTCCACCGCTACAGCCAAGGACAGGGCCAGACTGCAGCGCGTCATCCGATCCGCCAAGAAGGTGATCGGCTGCAACCTGCCCTCTCTCCTGGTCCTGCACAACTCCAGGACCCTGAAGCGGGCCAGGAAGATTGCAGCAGCTGACCACTCCCACCCTAGCCACAATCTCTTTGTGCCGCTCCCCTCAGACAAGAGGCTGCGTCCATCAGGACCACGTCTGCAGGCCAGAGATGCAGCTTCTTCCCCACAGCCATCAGCTTCTTCAACAAGGCTAGTGTCCCCCTCTGACCCCTCACCACCACCCACCACCATGGACCCCACCACCACTGAGAGACTGTCTATAGACACTTGCACATGACTTGAATGTTCTGTATAGGACGCACTGCGCTCACATATCATGCCCCACACACACACACACACACACACACACACACACACACACACACACACACACACACACATATACACATGCACACACTTGCACAGTACATGATTATGTGTAGGGCATTCACACATCACGCCGCACACACATACTATACATACTCTCACTTAGACATTACACTCTGCATACTCACTGTATATACACAATTCATGCTATGAACACCTGACATTGACCATGCAATTTGATGACAAAAAAAATCAATCATTTGGACTTGTTAAGAAAGGAAAGGCAGTCATTGATATCTGTAGATATTTTTGTGAGAGAAAAAAAACTCACTGCAGTATATCAACCTTCTACACATACTTGCACACCCTTTACATATTATATCAGATCTCCTCTGAAAAATAACTGGAATTTTCCCAAAAAGACGACTGTCCCCTCCTACTGACCAAAGGTGGAAGCACAGCTGTTGAGCGTTTGCTCACTGTTTCAGCCAGGACAGCTCTATACTTCTGAACGTTTGCTTCCTGTTTCAGCCAGGACAGCTCTATACTTCTCATACTCTGCCTGGAGGGTTTTCTGTGATTCTTCCACCTGCTCCAGCTTCGACAAAAGCTCCTGAAATAACATTTTATTACCGTCTGTGCTCTGTTTCTCCACATTATTGCAAAATTACTGAAATAGGAGAAACTATTTTGTTTGTAAAGCACTGTCCGTCTGATAAGTGCTAAAATAATCAAGTTATCAGAAGTGGTAGTAGTAGTAGTAGTAGTAGTATTTCAACACAAAATTCTTCTTTTTTTTCTGAAAAAAGTAAAATGGCTCAAATATTTGCTATAACTAAGAGAAATGTATTTTGTATTACACTTTATTTTATGGGTGGAGGGAGAAAGGAGGGAGGAGTAGGGGGAGGAAGGTGGGAGGCTTGTGTGGAGAGAGGTAGATAAGAGGAGGAAGTAATGGGGGGAGGATGGTGGGAAGGGTGATGGAGGCAGGTAGGAGGAAGACTTCGGTGGAGGAAGGTGGCAGGGAAAGAGGGAGGAAGGTCTGTGGGAAGGGAGGGTGTTATGGAGGGAGGAACAATGTGAGGTAGAAGGAAGGAGCAGAGGTAGGAAGGTGAGAGGCAGGAGTGGGAGGAGGAGTGTGGTCAGAGAGGAAGAGGGGAGAGAGGAGGTAGATGTGTATAGTGGAGGCCTCCCAGGGCGAGAGCTATTCACTCTGGCGCCGCCCAAAGAGACTGGACATCACTTCGCTGCTTCTTGGCCATCTTGTTAGAAATGGTGGAGAAGAATCTTTTGAAGACGGACTGAGGCCGGAGGGGGCCGGGCTGGGAGTTGGGGGGCTCCCCTGTGGGGTAGGGATCCTGCGGTGGGGTCGGGGCCTCGGCTTCCACCGTTTTCTCCGCCTTTAGCCTCTCCCCTGCTTTAAGGTTCGGCTCCCCCACCTGGCTCTTGGTCCGGACTGAGCCCGGGGAGGAAATGGAGGAGTAGGGGGGAGGAGGGGTGGACATGGCCTCCAAAATAGCTTCTTCCGTCAATCCGACATTCGCTTCTAGTAGCTCCCAGTCCCTGATGGTTGTGGGTCTGTGGGCTGACCGGAATCGTGGTCTTGTCAGCTCTCTGGCCCAAGAGTATATGTCCACCACCAGCCACTCCCTCTCCAGCTCCTCTGGACTCCTCTGAGCCTGGGGAACCAACAACAGCTTAGAGACCCACATGCTGCAACAGTACTAATACACCAGTGTGGGATAGTCTAGATCAGATACATGCAGAGTACAATGGAGGTTAATGTTAGGGTTAGTTTCCATAGTGGTTGGTGATCACACCAAATGCATATTAAACCCCTCCCTCTACCTCCATGTGGATAGCACTCACTATTCAATAGTATTGTAACAGTAGAGTTTAAGTCCAATCCTTGGCAAGAACTGTCCTATCAATGCTGACCTCAGATCAGCTGTCTCTGTACCCGCCTCATAGGGTATGAGTTCAGCTGATCCTAGATCTGCCTTCTTACTTACCTCTGAGGTCTCCTCAACATTCTCCCTCTCAGGGGCAGGGTCCGACTTCATGTTGTCGATCTGATTGGTCAAACAGGGTGTCAAGTTTAGGGGACTTTCCAATGATGTAGTACAGGGAAGGTGCTTTGCCTACCTTTCTAAATAATGTGTTGGCATTAGATCAGAGATGACCTCAGCAAGGTCCCTGCCTACTAGGGGCGGCGGTATAGCTCAGTTGGTAGAGCGGGTCGTTCAGTGATCGTAGGGTCGGTGGTTCGAATCCCGGCTCCTCCTGACTACCTGTCGAAGTGTCCTTGGGCAAGACACTGAACCCCAAATTGCTCCCAATGAGCAGGCAAGCGCCTTGCATGGCAGCTGCCGCCATTGGTGTGTGAATGGCGCTCCGGGCCAGTGTAACAACTGGATGGGGAGCGCGTTACAAATGCAGTACCTATACTATACTATACTATACTATACTATACTATACTATACTATACTATACTATACTATACTATATACCTATACTAGATGGTGTCAGGACAACAACCTCCACTTGAATGTCAGTAGAGAAGGAGATGCTGCTACTGGACTATGGGAGGAAGCATGAGAGGACCTACAGCCCTTTAGGGGAGAGGGTGGACTACTTCAAGTGTCTTGGTGTCCAGATCACCAAGGACCAGACATGGACTACAGTGGATGTACTCCCACACCTCCAGGACATCTGCGTACATCAGAGGCCATCAAGGCCAACTCGGAGAGGATCAGGATCTGGATGGCACGGGTCACTGGGAACGAGGAGACTTGCCTGCTCTTTGCCCTCAACAGGATACCACCCCATCTCCCCATTCACATACTACAAATGTACCATACAGGCCTACACAATATCTGTAATCACCTCCACCTCGTACAGGAACTCTGCACTCCAATCATCGGCAGATCTTAACATACCATCCCAGAGGTAAAGTAGCCTATAGCCAAAATAGCCTACATCGCTTTTCGTAGCCGTAGTGCTTTTTTCCTCTGTGTGATTTTCACTAGCCTGGCTTCGCCAAGCCCACTTCCTTATCTTTTCCCATTGCTTTTTTTTTCCAGACCTGCACCCAGCAGAGTCCTGCCTGCCTGCTGCAGCCCTCCTACCCAACACCACCCTTTTTGTTTTGTGGCTGACTAGCACCTTGCATGGCAGCTGCCTCCATTGGTATGTGTGTGTGTGAATGGGTGAATGAGAGGCCTTCATTGCAAAGCACTTTGGATAAAAGCGCTACTGTATATAAGTGCAGTCCATGTACCATTTTACCATATTATATTAGATGTGCTTTGAAATGCAAGTTAATTCGATTATTTTATCAGAAATTACACTTTCACTTTGCAGTTTGACTGGCCCATTTTTTGCTGATCAGATGGCCCATTTTACTTGAACACTGCTCATCTCAAAAATGTGGGCTGATGTTTCAACAGCTGTAGGGCCCGAATAATGTTATTTTATTACATCAATTCAACACAAAAATATTAAAATCAATCCTTATTCATCATAAGCACATAATTTAAGTCATACCTATTTTTGTAGTGCCCCAAGCATTAACCAACAAGTGCCCAAATTAGCTGATATCATCCACTAAGCACACTTAACTTAACTTGACTTGACCTGGAGAGACCCAGGGACCACCTCCACTGCATTTCAAACTCTTTACCTTAGACCTAGTTCAAGCAGGGACCCATCTGAGGCCTTGTAAGACAAGACATGGGTGAAGACATGAACAGGCTGTCCTCCAAGTGACCCCATCTACAACCTCCCATCAATTAACCCATGTCATGTGTGTTTACAGTAGGCTAGATAATGTGAGTGCAGTGAACATAGCCTACTCTACCATACCATAGCCTATAGGCTAATCACTAGGCTAATTCTCCAGAAATATACGATTCCTACCTTGTTGTCCATGTTTCACCTCGGAAACAGATCCGAGGAATTTAACTTAATCACATATGCTATAGCCTACGTCATAATGCGGCTAGATCGTGTCTGAGTGTGACAAATCACGTAAAAAAAAAAAAAAAAGACTACTAATGAAATAAATAAATTAAATAAACAAAACACTCCGATTAAAACGGCTTGATAAAACGTGAATTAATATCGTCACAAGACTGTTCCCTTTGACTATGAATGTCCGATGACCATTTTCCTCCGAGATAAGGTCAAGGTCCAACGTTAGCCTAAGGTGCTTTTAACTCTTACCAGTGGACTGGCCCTAAGGCCTATAAGATGTTTATTTTCATGCAGGGGCATAGGCTTACAGTAGGCCTACATCTAGCAAGATTTCTAGCTAGGCTACTGTAGATTGAATACCCGTCACATCTTTTCAAAATTTACACTACTGAGTTGGACATGTCAATTAATCTCGAAAGTGACGTGCATTTTATTTTTTAGAAAAAATGTGAGCAGTGTGAGGAAGTAGGCTCGCTATGTTGTGCTTTTATGGTGCATTCGTTTATAACTGGGAGGTGGCAAATTGCGACTAGGAATGATTAAATAAACACCGCGAACTCACACTTTGTCGCAAATTCGGATATGTTTCTCAACCCCCAGTTGTCGACTGACGCCAATATCATATCATATCATCATATCATTCGCTATAGCTCGAATGCACACAGGTCGGAGGTAGGTATTTTGCCACTTGCGATTTACCACCTCCGACCACAAACGAATGCACCATTACTGTACTCAGACAATTTGAGGCCTTAATATTAGCTCCACAAATATGTGTCAAAGAATCATGTTATTGACATGTCACACAGACATTTTAACAAAATACATGATTATATCTGATGAAGGGCCAAAAAGCCTTGTATTTACGGCACTACAATACCATATCAATTAAACAAATTAATGTGAGACTGTGAATGATGTCAACATTAATATTACTACTACACTGACAAAGCGCTTCATTGTACCCTAACTTACATCTGATGGAATTTGCGCACATACGAACACACACAGACTGGATGGTCAAAGAGATTTTTTTTGGGGGGGGGGCACAAATTCCATCAGGTGTAGCCTAAGTTAGAGGGGCTCTGGTGAAGAAAGGTCGGGGACCCCTGTTCTAGGTTATGATTTGGTGTTGGGAAAACTTTTCAGAGTCCAGGGCGTGAAACATCTCCCACCATCAGCATTCCTTCCAAGTGACATTCTCCCCCAGCCGCCAGCGCTGTGAATACAAAGGCTGTCCTCGCCACGGACACGCGCGCGCGCACGCACGCACGCTCCTCGCCCGTACGTCAACCATTACTGCGGTTACCAGAGCAATCAATCAACAAACTGTAAACACTGGGGAATACACAGCATGGGCTCCGGTTCAGATCCCAGATATAGTAGACAGCTCTCTCTCCCTGCTTCCGATTCCTCACAACTCTTATCAGCAATGCTAATCCATACTCCGTTCCTTCAGAGCGTACGTGCAAGTCTAAGTACGTCTACTGTGTGTGAATAAAACTGGCAGTTTAGAGCAATGAAAGTAGAACACAGACGTTATTTGTAGGCTACACACTTCAACACTTTATAATGCTTCAATGCTTTATATGCTTCAATGCTTTATAAATAAAGTTGAACTTGACTTGACCTATCTGCGACCCTGACATCTTTACGCTGCTTGAATGTACCATAACGTCCATAAGGTCCATAACGTTCACAGAGGCTTAAGTGTGAAGGAGAACCTTTCCACCGAAGTTCAAATGAGTCCTGAATGAATGAACAGAACTGCGTGCCCATTGAAGCTGGCTGCCCAGCACTCCTTCTGACAGAACACCTGGAGGCATGTTCCAGAATGTTCCAGAAGGACGTAGCCCAGCAGCCACTCACATTCACTTTTCACTAGAAAATTGTTGAGATTGAAATATTCAACTGAAAATGTTCCAGGATGATGCATTGGCAAAACTGAGCCAGATTGCGTAGGCTACTAACATACCAAAATATATCACATGTGCACTTAAAGGTCAACATTTAGACCATGATTGATGTGTTTCATTATACAGATAGCCAAGCCTAACCATCAGCTGAGAAAAGTGGTTTAACAGAAAGACTGAACCCAGGGGTGAGTTCAGCCCCGACAAAAGGTTGCGAACCAGTTATTGAAACGGAAACTGTAGTGCATTTGAAAACCATGTGCAAGTGTTGCACCTACAGTATGGCAGCTGAGCAGATACCGTAGCGCGGCGTTTCACAGTTTTCAGGAAACACGCCGTTCGACCCGGAAACCGCCGCAGAACGTTTTCAGACTGAACTCGCCACAGATGAGAAGAGTCTGGAATCGGCTCCGCCCTCGCTCCTCTGAATTACCTGAGGCGCCGCCACGCCCCAGGATATGACCTCACGTGGGAAGGAACGATGACGACGCCTCTCTCTCCACAGAGAGTCTTTGACCAGACACACACACACACACACACACACACATGTACGGTGCCCACTGCTGTGGTGCGTTCCAGCCTAATCACCCATAACCCGTTTACGGAGACTTCATTTGCCTCTCATTCTCAAGTTAAATTTGGTCAATTTAATTTAAGAGGTAGTGAGTAGGGCCTTGTACCAGCACTGGGAATCCTCCACACAGCACACAGTCTCCATCCACTTCAGACCGTGGGCACAATCCGGCTGTATGAATCTGGTGATGAATAAGAAGGCTGGTTAATGGCCTCGTTGGTCCGCCAGTAAGAGACTTGTTTGAAGACGCTGAATTAGACAGAGAATGTGTCCGCTGTGTGTAGATGAGAGAGGAATTTAACTGCAGCCTCTGGGATGTGATGTTCCCACAGCTGTTCACCCGGGTTCACACACCACACACACACACACACACAGAAACAGTGGTTGTACCATCACCATCTGACCCCGCTGACATATATAATGCTTTGAGTGGCTTAATTAGGCCTGGGGTTAAGTGTGTGTGTGTGTGTGTGTGTGTGTGTGTGTGTGTGTGTGTGTGTGTGTGTGTGTGTGTGTGTGTGTGTGTGTGTGCGCGTGTGAAAGAGAGAACAGCCACTTCTCTCCATGTGTGTCTTTCCCAAGACTTGAAGAAGCAGACAGTAGTTTAGAGACAGATGCTGTGGCTACAAAAACACCAGCCCTGGTCAACGCTACAGGTGTTACACGCCTTAAGTCACAGGTAGAGATCGAACCACCAACCTGGGAACCCAAATATTTACGGCTAGACCAAGAGCGGGATTCCCCCGAGATCCAGAGGCGATATTATATATCATAGGCAGGCCTACTCATCATATGGGTGTGGTTGTACTATAAACCACCACTGCTTCACTTGGAGATGTCACCTGTGCCCAGAGCCTACAGCTTCCAGGAGGGACACATAAATCAAAGATGCCGCTCGTGAAAATTAGATACCACAGTCGCACAGACACGCTCACGAATACCCCATCAGTTCAGGTAGGAGGACCCAGTCAGCTCCTCTGCATTCCCCAGGTGGAGCTTAAAGAGAGAGTGGGTCGCTTTCCCACAAAATCATTATCATTCCAGCATCAGCTAATGACAGCCTGTAAAGACACCAACCCAGCCATTTTCACTAAGCACAAATACGGTAATACGGCCCTCACAGCCAGCGTCCTATTCTTGGCGAGTCAAAAGGTCAATCCATATCACGTGGTCATTGTGGGAGAAAAAAAACAATTTCCCTATGTGTGTGAATCCCACTCAAAGGCATACCAATTGTGACATGTTAATCAATGGATTAAGATGACATTTGAAGTGATAATTGTGATTATATCTGTGGGCCAGCAAGTCTCTAAGAAGTCCTCATCTGGACTACATCTGTCTGTTTTCTTTCATGCTGCTGTGCCTGAGCGGATCCTTCACTACACGGGTAGATATCCAACAGAAGAGTAGTTTTAAGATTACTTAGCTAATTAGCTTCGGGGATTAGCTCCAAACTGCCTTTCCAGTGTTGGCACAGTCAGTGTTGTTGGATAGATCTGGAGATAACAAGACAATAATGTTTGTTTTCCACAAGTAAATGCATTAGTAGCCTAAATGTTTTAGAAAACGTTTATATCTTTAGGTGAAGTGATAGGCTGAACCATTTTGATTTAAAAACAAGTAGGCCTACCCTACAAGAAGAAGGGGAGCTTGGATCCCACATGGATGTACATGGGGTCATAGGTTGTGGACGGGATAATTGATTGGTCAAGATGTCAACCTGGTTGCAGAGCTCATCAGTCATATGACAGATCCAGGGACGTGATAAAGCAGGTAGGCTATCCTATAAAGAAGCTAGCCGGCCATCACCACATATAACCTCAAATGAGACGCACAACTTTTGCCTGGTGCGAACGGGCGTGATAGACGTCATACAAACCTGGGCAGAGAGAACGGTTCAGTGAGTGAGGAGATTTTAAGGAGTCAAATTTCCGTGGGCCAGTGTGAGTCAGTCAAGAACTAAGACCGTCTTTGTTCAATTGGTACTCAGAGAGAGAGAGGGAGAGAGGGAGAAGAGAGAGAGAGAGAGAGAGAGAGAGAGAGAGAGAGAGGGAGAGAGAGAGAGAGGGAGAGAGAGGGAGCGCGTCAGTGCAGATTAGCACGGGGAGAGCGAGCGAGCGAGTTGGACTCAGAGCGAGAGCGGATTTCTAAACTTTGAAAACCGACCCATTTTGGATGCTTGGATTATTACTTCTGTCCTGAAAATGAACATTCGGTAAGTTTGTAATGTTTTTTTTTTCTTTAGAAAATATTTTTCAAATAGAGCTCTAAGCTATATTGCTTTCCTCATCTTTTCTCCTGTCTCTCTCCAGGTGGTCCCTGGGTTGGCGTCTCCTGCTGCTGTATCATTGCTCCGCCGCGGTCGAGGTCATCGAGGGTAAGATATTCAAATTCATATTTTCCCGTCTCTTTCAGAACATTTGCTCTGGTTCATTTGAAATCAGCGATGGATTCATTTGCTGTATGTGTCTGTTCAAAAATCACCTAGAGTTGGTCTTCATCTGAGGTTTAGCCTGCGGTCTACCTAGGCCTACATCATTTTGAAATCACATAAACAGAATTGTATTGCGAATCCAAATTATATTGTTAATGTTTGCGGAATAGGATACTTTTTGTGGGGCTATTCAATCATTCGGTTTCATACTGTATGTGGATCACTGATCACATGTTGACTACTAAAGGTCCATCTCAGATGTGTGAACGGTTAGCTGGGAGATCCAGGCATGGTCTTGATATACACCCTCATAGCCACTCATGTGACACAGCCTTTCAAAGACAAAGCCTTGTCTGAATTGCATGATTGGATTTAACTCTAGGCCTTTTAGAGTGGCATCTGACCTTAAATGACAGGAATATTGACAAAGGATGGTGTTGTTATTGGCATTTAATATATATATATATTATCTTGCATCTGAGTGTGAGATCTGAGTCCTCTCAAGTCCAGTGATGGGTTGGTTTACTGTAGAGAGTTTAACTAGTCTACTCATCCTCAGTCTGGCTAAAACCTCTGTCCAGGAAACGGCATTATGAAAAGAGGAGCTCGTGAAAGATGGCTCCTCTTTATGGGCCTGCGTATCCATCCGCCTCCACGCTCCTCATCCCTTCTTGACAGAGCAACCTGTCGACTGGGTCTCGTCCCCTTCCACGGTGGCTGTGTTTTGTCGTGGCGTCTGTCAGCCCTCCTCTCTCGCCCTCCGAGGCCAGCCTGCGAGGCACAGCAGGGCCACCGGCGGGGAACTGATCAAACGTAACACCCGGGTGTTAACTGGTGGCCTTTATTCATATGCAAATAATGGCGGGACTGCTCGGGACTGCTCCTCACAGCGCCGGGCAGGACGCTCTCTGTGTGAGGAAGTTAGGCAGAGCTTTGAAGTGAGAGGTTGAGAACGCTGCTTGCCCCCCCCCCACCCCCAACGCTGCCCCCCCGCCCATTCTTCTTGTAGGACGTATAACAAGGACGGAACATTTTCCTCACCACAAGTAGCCCTGCCTGTGATTTGAACTTTCGGGGAGTGCTTTTTGGTCTAGTGGTAGATGATTTGGTGATGTTTACGTCGGTTAGCCGTAAACATCACCCGATCGGTTGGATTACGGAGGTTTGCGGTTCGAATCCCACCTGTGACACGTACTGTATGAACACAACGCGATTATGACAAGTGGCCTTGTGGGACCCACCAGGTCTCAAGCACAGGATTCTCACACAGGTGCACAACAACTGGAATGATTACCATTAGACCAAGAAGAGGACCTGCTGGTGGTCTGAGGGTTGCAACATTTCAAGGCAAGACTGCCTCATTGTGAGAGTGTGATTGCAAACCACCTCTGCTACATTACGCGCAGACCAGGGAACGCAACCTTAACTTAATCACACTACCCCGTTGACTTCCACTTCAGTCTTCTGCCTAATTGGGTTGGCTCTGGCAAAACGTATTCAATTAAGTAGAGGGGAAATGAAGAAGGGATTTCAAAACAGTGTATGATCTGTTTGCGTAGTGCTTGTTCACTTTGAGCGGGATCAGTTATGGACCGTGTCTGTCAAATAATCGGAGACCGTCCGAAAACGGATACATTAACATTGTCTGTAGGCTATTTTCAAAGCCGTGTCCTTTAATGGGGCAGAGTTGTAATATACCGTAACAGTCCATCACATTGCATTCCCCTATGGTTGAGTTCCTCTCAAAGAGAGCCATGTTTAGCCAATAAAGGACAGCCAAGGTGACCACAGTGCGAGGTGTCTCGGGGAGCTACAGAGAGATCATCAACAATTCACAATATCAAGCCTATTCACATTTTATAAGCTCAGAAACTCTCTAGCTTTTTGGAAACACTCCCGGTAGGAACCGAAAAATGAACAGTGGCCAACTGTAATGCCTTTACTATGGTGTCTCTGAGTTGTAATGTACATTTGACTTTTAGAGGAAAATGCTTTGAGTGTGGAAAATCTATGAGAAAGTGTCCGACTCATGTCCTTTGACATTTTAGTTGACATTTTGACGGTTAAACGAAATGTTCCATGTGGTCATACGGACGTTAAAATGAGCTCACTTTCGTACGCTTGCCAAGCAGTTGTTAAAAAGACGGAGTCAAAATATGTTATGTCGTTATTTGGGCGGATACAGTAGTAGCCCGATACATGTGTGTGTGTGTGTGTGTGTGTGTGTATGTGTGTGTGTGTGTGTGTGTGTGTGTCTCTCTGTCTCTCTTTCTCTCTCTCTCCGTCTCTTGCTCTCTCTGTCTGTCTCTCTCTCTCTCTTTCTCTCCGTCTTTTGCTCTCTCTGTCTGTCTTGTCTCTCTCTCTCTCTCTCTCTCTCTCTCTCTGTCTACTAGGACTCTGTCCTGTGAATGTTGTATAAACAGCTCAGGTGAAAGATAATCCCTAGCTGTAGACAGCGGTGGTGGACACCTCAACCTTCACCTCACTGTAGATTTATAGGATCACATTCGTCTCCTGGTTGAGGTGGCCGTGAACGACAGATCTGAGCACGACTAGAGAGACCAACGCTGGACAGTTGAGAGTGGGGTGCACCTATGGCCCATGTACTGTTTCCTTTAGGGTCTCTTGACCTCAGATCCAGATTCAGATTTTATTTGCCATTTGTAAATGGTACCATGTACAGTGTAAAGTGAAATGTTACTGCCAGCTCTGTGATGTGCTCTAAAAAAATTTGCAAATATTAGCAAATTGCACAATTTTCAAACTTCATATACTGGCATTCATATAATATGAACATGCTATAAATATTAATATTAATATTAATAAACCTTGGAAGGGGGGCGGGGCTATATTGTCTATGCAAGTAGAGGCATGGGTGTATTATGTACATGCTATAGGTATAAATAATCCCATGTATTATACATACTGTATATGGTGATATAATATACACTAGATATATACTGACACTATGTACACTATGTAGTGACACTGTAAGCACCAGCTAGGGTCATTCAGGTGCCGGATGGCCGGAGTCGATCTGTGCTCGCCATGTTGGTTCAGTACCTTTTCCGTGACCGTAGCAGAAAGAACAGTCCGTTGCTTGGGGGGCCTTCAGAATTGTGTTGGCCTTGGTCTTGCATCTGGATGTTTGGCTGTAGAGATGGCGCGGACCTGTTCTGCATCCATCTTGCCAGCTCCACGTAGATTATGCAATTTGTTCGCCCATTGTCAAGTTTGCTGAGAGAGCCCACCTGGAGGAAGTGAGGCTCCTGAGCCAATGGTGTCAGGAAAACAACCTCCATCTGAACGTCAGCAAGACAAAGGAGATGCTGGTGGACTTTGGGAGGAAGCAGGAGAGGAACTACACCCCTCTAATCATCAACGGGACCCCTGTAGAGAGAGTGGACAGCTTCAAGTACCTTGGCGTCCAGATCACCAAGGACCTGACATGGTCAACCCACATGGACACTGTGGTGAAGAAAGCACGTTAAAGACTGTACCACCTCACACATCTGAGGAAATTCAGAGCGTCCAACCAGATCCGACAGAACTTCTACTCATCCAGGATCGAGAGCATCCTGATTGGGAATATCACCACCCAGGTACGGGAACAGCAGCTCTCAGGATCACAAGGCCCTTCAGAGAGTGAACTGAACATACCCCGGGTGGAAGGGCACTCCCCCTCCTTGAAGACATCTACTACCTGTACAAAAGATGCAAGACCAAGGATCCTGAGAGACCCCAGCCACCCAGGCAACGGACTGTTCGCTCTGCTACGGTCAGGGAAGAGATACCGCACACACAGGGCGAGCACGGAGAGACTCAGGAAGAGCTTCTTTGGGCAAGCCATCCGGCTCCTGCACGATCTAACGTATAGTCCCACCATACCCAGAGCAGCAGGATACATACGTAGTGTACATAACACAACCACTTACTGTATTTTAACTATTGGGTAATTAGTGTTAATTTGTAAACTTTTTACTTTTCGTAATTTGTAAATTTGAAACTTGTAAATAAGTAATTTGTATTAGAGTATTAGAGTTTATCTGTATCAAGCATAATCTTGGAGCCGGCAGTAGCATTTCACTGTGACTGTACACCGTACATTACATGTGACAAACAAAGGACTCTTGAATCTTGAATGTCCTCGAGGTAAAGGAGTGGCCCCCCTAAGGTATGCTCAGCTGACCCTACCACTCTCTCTCTCTGAAGGGCCTTGCCATCCTACATGCTGCTGTTCCAGTACTAGGTGGTGATGTTCCCAGTCAGGGCTGTAAAACCCCATTTTCTCTGTCAGAACATAATACTACATGGTTCTAGCTGCTACCTTTCTGTTATATCTCTCCTACCTTTCTATTATATTGCTGCAACATTTCAATTATATCTCTGCTACCTTTCTGTCACTTTTCTGTCATTCCTGGAATACAGTTGCTCTCTGGTGTTGGTTGAGGTGCTGTAGATTTGAGCTGAAGGGGAAGGTGAAGGAGAGACGTCCATCACAGACAGATCAAAGGCTGGGTTGTTAGGCAAGTTGTCACGGTGACAGACCAAGGTCAAATTTGAAATGTCAGTGGGGTTTGAATTTGTGGGAGCAGCCCATTGTGTCCGCTGTGCAAGACGAGATCAAGAGAGAGAGAGAGAGAGAGGGGGGGGGGGGAGAGGGGGAGGGAGGGAGGGAGGAAGAAAGAGCGGGGGAGAAAGATAAGGAGAGAGAGAAGGAGAGAGAGGTAGAGAAGGAGGAAGAAAGCGAAGGGAGAGAGAGAGAGGGCGAGAGAGAGAGAGAACATGCGCGTGTCTGAGCATGTTTTTTCCCATCCTTCTCCAGCTAAGTGGTCTCTATTGAATAGTCCTTGGCAGACCCAAAGAAATGACCCCCCCCCCCCCCCTCCTCCTGTCTGACCATGGTCCTCCATCCAGAGTGGCACGCACTGACAGCCCACACAATGGTGCCCCACTGCTCTGCCAGTACCGCTAATTGGACTACAGTTATAGAAGAAACCCACCAGAGACTCTGATTCCAGGTCACAATAAGAATAAGACTCTGAAGAACCTTAATTGGCCAATCACATTCAATCACATGTGCTAGGACTTTCTTTTGGTGTCGTGTCCATTATAGAGGTACAAAAGTTACTTCACACCCACGTACAATAGCCAACAGTGAACATGAACACATGTAGGTTCATTTACAGAGTAAAAACTTATTTTTTCTAATCTAGTTGATTATAGCCTATGGGGTTATTACACAGTGCTCTACAATACTCGATTCTAATTGGCCAATCGACACATTCTACGGTCAATTAATGCTCAACAACTGACCGACGTTAGGGGCAATGGCGCAATATTGACCGCTGCTAGGGTCAAATACTGTTTGATTGCTTTAACACCAACACTGCCGAAAGAGAAAGTGTACTGTTGGCTACTACTACTGTAGAACCATGAATGACATTTCAAACTTTGCTACATTGCAAAACTAAACTACAAAGCTCAACTTAAAGCGCACATGAAGCTGGCTAAACATTATCTTTAATGTGCTCTCTAATAAAGGCCAGATAAGAGAGAAACAACACAGACGAGATCAATCCGGCTGTCAACTTTCATGTCCCCAACTTCCCATTTAACCTGTCAAATTTACCTTCAATGGAAAAGTGGAATTTAATTTTAACAAGTAACGTAAATTGTAGCAACCCTCTATAAGGCCTGTTAACAGCTCCCTCAAGGGCTCACCTGGGGTTGCGGTTAGCGAGTTGGGTTTGGGAGCGGGAGGTTGTTAGTTTGATCCCCGTTTTGGGGCGAGTTCTCTACTCCTCCATTCGCTACAAACGGTGTCAGAAGTTGGATGGTGGCGTGTAAGGGGACTGAACACAGTGACACGTGACAACGCGCTGTCCCGGACGGAGGAGGGGATAGTGTAACGACCCTCTACCCAGATAGCAAGCGGATGTGTAATGATTCTGGGCCATATATGGGCCGGGACTAAGCCACAAGGGCCAGATCTGGCCTGTATATGGCCCAGATCCGCTTGCTATCTGGGTATGAGGCCCATTAACAGCTTCGCCAAGGGAGCTAGCTTTGGTGTTGAGGTTTGGAAGTGGGAGGTCGTTGGTTCAATCCCCAGTACTGCTATAGTGCTGTAATGTCCTGCTGGCCGTAGGTCATCCCTTCGGCTACTTATTACACGGCTCTCTGAAATACTCTATTCCGATTGGACAATCCACACATTCTAAGGTCAATTATTACTCAACAACTGACCGACGTCTCTTACTTTACTTGATCCCCACCACGTCAGCCAAGTGAGGGGAGGACTGACCCGGCCGAGCGCTCGTTATGGGACGGCTTTTCTCACGGCCCGTCTGTTCTGGCGTCAGACTATGTTTAGCCGAGGCGGAACGCCGGTTGCTTTTCTCACCGACACGCCCGGCGTTGCTGACCGCTCCTCCTGTCTACAGGCGTCCAAGACGGATTTCTCATGTCATGAGAGAAGAATGAAAGAGTCGTCTTTCATTAGTGCTATCATGTGATGCCTGGGATGTGGTGCATATGCGGTCGGCCTGTATACGGCGCCTTGGGAGAGCGCAGTTCCAGATCAGCTCCGCTTCCTCGAATAGGACAGGGAATTCTCTCTATTGGACTGCAGAGATCTTTGATGTCTAGAAGGTGATGCTGAGGTGATGTTTGGCCTGTAGGTGATGTTCTTCTCCCGCCATGGCTCAGCTCTCAGCATCTAGTTAATGATAGTGATCTTCTAATGCCCCAGCCTTTAGGCAGCGGTGTTTACCCAGAATTCTGTTTGTTATGGCTGCTTAATGGGGAGATTTAATCTAGCTTTAGCCGCCTGGGGCCACGGCAGCCCTGCTATCAGCCAGACCTCCATACAGGTGGTATTATACTGTAGCACTCATGAGGAACTCCTCCTCTCTCCTGTTCGAATAGTTACACTGGCCTTAACTGCAGGGAGTCAGCCATTAAAGAGTAATTACCGCGTGTGTGTGTGTGTGTCTGTGTGTGTGTGTGTGTGTGTGTGTGTGTGTGTGTGTGTGTGTGTGTGTGTGTGTGTGTGTGTGTGTGTGTGTGTGTGTGTGTGGGTGGCTGTAGCTCAGGAGGTACAGTAGAGCGGGTCTTTCAATGATCGTAAGTAACACTGAACCCCAAATTGCAAAGTGTGAATGGGTGAATGAGAGGCCTTCATTATAAAGCGCTTTGGATTAAAGTGCTATATAAGTGCGGCCCATTTACCATTTACCGTGTGTGTGTGTGTGTGTGTGTGTGTGTGTGTGTGTGTGTGTGTGTGTGCTTGCGTGTGCATGTGTACGTGCGGTAGGGAGGCAGATATGGGGTTATGAGAGGTGAATAGGTCTCTGGGGATTTGAAACGCGACCCACTGTGGTCTCTGAGAACGATTGTGAACCGTGTGTTGACACAGTAGTGCTGTGTAAAGGAACACCACCTTGTTGTCACAGCATCTTCAATTTCGACATGAGTTACCCACGCTTTCACGCTGCTACCCCTGGAAACAGTGACCCCCCCCCCCTGACTCTGGTGATAGAGGAGGGATGGAGGAAGGAGGGATGGAAGGATGGAGGAAGGATGGAAGGGAGAGGGTTCACACACTTGTACTGGAAGGTTTAGAAATGCTCAGTAATCCGGACATGCTGTGTTTAGACCAAGTCCTACAGCTGAGCAAACAGGCCTACCGCCGGGCTGCCCAGGAAGTGTCCCCTAGCCAATCAGCATCCTCTGTGATGTGGTGCTAGTTTTCTGTGGGTGGTGGAGTGGGGTTAAACATGGTCCACAGTCAACGGTCGAGACAGCTTTGACCCACATTCAACGGTCGAGACAGCTTTGACCCACATTCAACGGTCGAGACAGCTTTGAGCAGTTGTAGTACAATTGTTCTAAATTGACCGATGTTTGATTGTTTCGTGACTATGGAACGTTGAAAGTTCTAAAACTGCCGTTTTCAAGATCCAACCTGTCAAACCGTATGGAAACTCATGATGAGAGGGCCACTCTAAAACTCTAGCGTCTCACCTCAGCTGTTGTACGTGAACCCTGCTTGAGGGATTAGGGTTAGGGATGAGGTAGGTAGGGGTTGAGGGGAGGCGGGGATTTGGGTTGGGGGTTCGAGCGTGAGGGGCAGAGGGGCAGAGGGGAAATCCACTCCAGCTGTACAGACGGACACTTGGCCGGCTCTACAGCTGATAAACTCACTACCGAGGTTCATCCTTTACTTTGTGGAATGTACAGCCGACTAAATTAGTGCATTAACCCAGAGACCTGAACAGCTCCATGTTATATTTTTGTACACATGCCCTAATTCCTTAAGTAACCCTTTGAATGCTCCCTTTTTAACAGTATACCAGAACCCACTGTACGACTGCGTCGGCTCTCATTAGGTTGTACAGTAGCAGGCGATGGACACACAGGCGGTTGACTCAATAACCCGCTGGCCTTGGCAGACCGCTGTGCAGTATTAACCAATCAGTGGGACGGTCATGGCGTGCGCTCAGAGCATGTAAGCATTATGGGTGTGTGAGGTGGTTTAATGCCTCCCTCATGACTTCCTTCAAGGCCTATAATGGGATCACCAGGATGGCCGACCCAGGACATCACTGCTACTCCGGGTGAAGCCAAAGGCCTCTCTGTTTCTCCCTCTCTTTCTCCCTCTCTCTCTCTCTCCTCTCTCTCTCTCCCTCTCTCTCTCTCTTTCTTTCTCTCTCTCTCTCTCTCCCTCTCTCTCTCTCCTCTCTCTCTCTCCTCTCTCTCTCTCCTCTCTCTCTCTCCTCTCTCTCTCCCTCTCTTTCTCTCTCTCTCTCTCTCTCTCCCTCTCCCACTCTCTTTCTCCGTCTCTCTCCCTCTCGCTCTCTCTCTGTCTCTGTGTCTCTCTGTCACCTGTTGGCAACCTGTAAAGTAGCCGTTTTGGCTGCAGTTTCCTCTAGATTAGCAAAACAAGCTCCGTCCAGGACTCCAGACTTCTGTCATCATTTCCTAATTCTGTCTCTAAATCAGCCTTTTCTTCTACATCACACAGTACTGTGTTATTCGGTTTACTTTTGGCATTAGAAGTTCCGATCGGTCAGTTTGTGTGTGTGTGTGTGTGTGTGTGTGTGTGTGTGGCTGCTGTAACTTTATCTCTGTCAGGCTCATTCCTGACATTCTGCAGGTCTCACCTGGCCTAGAGGTAGGAGCTGGTCAGTCTCCATCACCGTGACGCCGGGACAGCTGGCCCTGCCCTGACTTATCACACACAATGGCCGTGTCACGCCATGTCACAGCCCCTGGGGCCGGGCTTGACTCTGCTCTCACACACGAGTCAGAGGTAGTGGTCTTATATCTGTAGGAGTCTGACAGAGTGCAGTGGTTTGACTGAATGGTCATGTTCCATTCAGTTACTACAACACTAGGCAAGGCAAGGCAAGTTTATTTATATAGCACATTTCAGCCACAGGGCAATTCAAGGTGCTTTACATGAGACATTAAAAGCATTAAAACAAAAAGCAAGACATTATAGACATTTAAAACAAAAGGCAGGACAAATTAAAAGCATTAAAACAAAAAGCAAAACTACTACTAACACTAACTAACTAACTCACTAACTAACTAACACACTACTAGCACTACTAACACTACACTCATGGTTACTAAGTATGGCTTATATATCAGTGCACTTCACTATATTTCATTATAGTTCACTACTGATTTGTGTGTGCGGTATGTAACCTTGTGTGAAATGTCCCTGCATTGTAAACTTCCTCAATCAGGAACCATGTTGTCTAATGTCCCTTTACGCTTGTAAAAACTCTGTAATGGCTGTTATTGCACGTTATATATCATGACACGTTCTATATATCATAAAGGACCTGCCCTAGAAAGCTGACCTAGAAACACGTCATAAGTAACAGAAGTGGGAAGAAGGGGGGGTGGTAAGAAAACAGTTCTGCAACAGAACCTGCATTCAGTTGACTGCAGTGTGTGTGTGTGTGTGTGTGTGTGTGTGTGTGTGTGTGTGTGTGTGTGTGTGTGTGTGTATGTGTGTGTGTGTGTACGTGTGTGTGTGTGTGTGTGTGTGTGTGTGTGTGTGTGTGTGTGTGTGTGTGTGTGTAAAGCGAGTCGAGTAGCGGACTGATACATAATTACCTGTCTGGGTGTGGAGAACAGTCAGGCTCTGTGTACCTCTCCTCATTCCCCGCCCCCTGGTCCTTTATCTGTGCCGGGATTGGCTGTTAGACCTGCCAATCAGCTGAGTTTGTAAATGATTGGACCACTGACAGCACAGCCCCCGTATAGGCTACTGTATATACATCCACATCTCAAGGCCGGATTGGTCCGAATGCTAATTTGAAACAGCGTTTTTATGCCTGTTTGACAGTTGGATTTTAAACACCCTGTCATTAGCATCATAGGCTCTGCCACTGAGAGTTTATGGCATGAGAACATACTGGAAATACTTGGAGATTATAAAGAGATTAAGAGATTATAAAGCATATTGAATTGATTATAGGAGGAATCTACATTTGCTACCAGGCCTTTCTATGTGTTGTTGTGCTCAGGTTCTCTCCACATACCGTAGAACCCCAATATGAAAAAAACATGCAGGAGAACAGATGGTCTTCAGTCCGGTCCCTGACCAGGACCTGGACCGAGCACTTGGACGTCCGGGCGCCAGTGACGAGGCGGCCCACTGCTCCTGGCTGCCCCTGGAGGAGGACAGCTTGGATGGGAAAAATGCAGAGGACAAATTTAATTAGCGACCGCTTTAGCATGTGTGTGTGTGTGTGTGTGTGTGTGTGTGTGCGTGTGTGTTCTGTGTCGCCGCCCATTGCACAACTTTGAAAAACTCACCATGTTTGATCTAGTCGGATCTTGTTTACTCAGGTCTAGAAACCTGTGCAGTTAAACAGATCTAGCTGACATATCTAGTTGAGATAGATCTACTTGAGACAGAGCTAGCTGTGACAGATCTAGTTGAGACAGATCTACTTGAGACAGAGCTAGCTGTGACAGATTTAGCCACAGGTC
>NC_140257.1:14079130-14084130 GCF_949987555.1 Borostomias antarcticus
TCCGGTGAGTGACAGGTTCACACCCCCTCCCTCCCCGTCCACCATGATCAGAGAGATTTCGCTGAAATTGGCGTTAGAAATTTGGTGTGTGACTACTAAAACAACACAAATAACCGTGTGTGTGTGTGTGTGTGTGTGTGTGTGTGTGTGTGTGTGTGTGTGTGTGTGTGTGTGTGTGTGTGTGTGTGTCTTTGCTTGTGGTGCAGTATGGAGCAGATGCCCTTGGTTCTGGATTTGGGGATCTTGACAGTGATACTGAGCTCCTCAGGGTAAGAGAGATGGTACATTCATCTACATTAATCTACTTTACTGGTGTACGTGCAGTGATTTCAAACATCCAGTAGATGGGGCTATTTCTCTGCTATCCCGCTCCGAGGGCCCTGCGGTTGATCGATAAGGTCACGGCTCTTCTCTGTCCTGGCCCCGCAGTAGTGGAACGAACTGCCCACTGATGTCATGACAATAGAGTCGCTGCCCATCTTTCTCACTAGAGAAAAAACTCACCTAGTATTACCAGGATCCTCCCTCTTAAGCACCTATTGTATTTTTGCTATTCTTATATGTTTGCTATTCATAACTTTGCCTTCACCACTAGATTATCCTCTTAGTTTAGAAAGGAGACACACTTGGGTGTCCCAGTGTCTCAATGGGCTGGGGCGCTTACCATAGCTGTGTTCCGAATCGCTCCCTATTCACTATACAGTGCACTATATAGGGCGCAGCCATTTTGTTTGTAGTGTCCGAATTCTCCACGGAATTTTCGTTCCCTATATAGTCCACTATTTATTACCCACATTTCACCTTGATTTCCAAGGAACAGTGCATGTACCCTACATTTTCTCAGTTTCCTAGGTAGTTCACTACATGGTGAACCCCATGTAGGGAATAGGGAGTGAGGGAACGAGGGAGCGATTCCGAGCACAGCTCATGTAAAGGCTAGCCTTACCGCAGCGGCGTGGGTTCGAATCCGGCGCATGTCCTTTGCTGCATGTCTTCCCCTCTCTCTCTCTCTCTCTCTCTCTTTCTTTCTCTCTCTCTCCCACCTTTCCTGTCTGTCCTTACACCGTCCTGTCCTAATAAAGCAGAAATGCCCTAAAAATATATTTAGAAAAAAAAAAGAAAGATGCACTTATGAGTTCTGGCAAGTAGTACACTGACTTTTCCAACATTAAATGTAATGTCGCTTTGAAAGCGTCAGCTAAATGACTAATGTAGTGTAATGTTTGTGATATGTTGCCTATTCTACTCTGCTCTACTCCCCTGTACTGCTGTACTCTTCTCGGCTCATATCTCCTCTCCTCTCGGCTCATATCTCCTCTCCTCTCGGCTCATATCTCCTCTCCTCTCCTCTCCTCTCCTCTCCTCTCCTCTCCTCTCCCCTCCCCTCCCCTCCCCTCCCCTCCCCTCCCCTCCCCTCCCCTCCTCTCCTCTCCTCTCCTCTCCTCTCCTCTCCTCTCCTCTCCTCTCCTCTCCTCTCCTCTCCTGTCCTCTCCTCTCCTCTCCTCTCCTCTCCCCTCCCCTCCTCCCCTCCTCCTCTCCCATCCTCTCCTCTCCTAGGGTCTCCCTGGTCCTCCTGGTCCCCCAGGTCTTCCAGGGCCCAGCCTGCCGTTCGGCCCATCCGAGGGCTTCCTCCCTGGGCATGCTGGTCCCCCTGGGGCCCCTGGGAGAGATGGCCTGCAGGGGCCCGCTGGAAAACCTGGACCACCGGTGAGTTCAGAGTTCTCTACAGTCAGTTTCAGAAAGTTTTTTTTAATCATCTGTGCACATCTCTCTCTCTCTCTCTCTCTCTCTCTCTCTCTCTCTCTCTCTCTCTCCCTCTCTCTGACCTGTCCCCCCCGGCCTCTGTTTCAGATCTTTGAGGATTGGTTTAGTGGTTCTGGCTCGGGTTCAGGGCTCGAATCCAGGTTCGGATCTGGCTTGGGCTCAGGGCTCGACTCTGGGTCCAGCTCCTCCGAGTACGGTTCTGGGTTCTTCTCTGAGTACGGTTCTGGTGTTGGTTCTGGCCTCCTCTCGGGGTTTGGTTCAGGCGAGGTATTGCCCTGGTTCTGTGCGAACCAGTAGGCTGGGAAAGGCAGCGTTCTCTCCAACCATGTTGTCTAACAGCCTCGTCTACGCTCATGTTTCTACAACATGTCCATCTGGCTGGTTTAACATGAGTGTGTGTGTGTCTGTGTGTGTGTGTGTGTGTGTGTGTGTGTGTGTGTGTGTGTGTGTGTGTGTGTGTGTGTGTGTGTGTGTGTGTGTGTGTGTGTGTGTGTGTGTGTGTGTGAGAGAGAGAGAGAGAGAGAGAGAGAGAGAGAGAGGAATGCCCTGACTATCAAACCCCAGTGCTTATTGTCCTCTGCTCTGAGTTTTCCGACCCTCAAAGGCAGTGTTTCCTGTTCCAGGTGAATCTGGTCTCCTAGTGATGAGTGATGGAATGACAACATAACAAGCGCAAATTCCTGATAGCTGCGATGTGCAGCCAGATCCAATTTTTGTGGACCAGCCGACTAACTGACCAACCGACAGAACGAGCTATAGAGCTGCTAGTCACAGCTAAAAAATAATTGTGGGAGAGATGAGTTTATGGTCAAAATGGTCAGATTATTCTCATAAAGTGCTAACTTAATAACCCCACAAATTACACATTTTTTTACGAAAAGACCCTTTGTGGTGAAAATATTGGATTCTGCACGAACCAAGAACGCGGAGAGACACTAGACCAACTGTCAAACCGTTAAAGTTTTTATTGAAGGTATAGGAGCTAATTAGAATACAAGTTCAATATGGATCCGGTCAATTGAGCAGAGTGTCATGCACAAATAGCTTGTGTGAGTGGGAGCCCAAGTGGGTCTGGGTGAAGAGTTTGAATATCTATGGGCCCTCCCCATCCTCAGTCAGATAAGGCCCACATCAACATCAGTAGACACAGCACAAATAGTTTCCCTCACATAGGCCTTTAGTCCACCAAGAGTCACCCTGACATTTTGTCCATTTCCTTCCGTCTCCCACAGACCATCTGTGGAACAGTAATAATCAGTATTCTATCATAACACAATGTGGAGCATCCTTGATAGGTTGCTCCGTCCTCCCAGATACACAAGCACTCAGTTAACAACTATAACAGTGCTGAATGAGTAAATTAATGCTTAATACAGCAAAATGGAAATTTCCCCCCGTCACCCAAATTGGTCAAATTTCAAATGCCATGCCATTATATCTGCAAATGTTTTGACATGGTGCAACATGGTAGTAGGTTATGCATGCCCAGTTAGTTTCAAGTCCCTAGATTGTTGTTGTATAAAGTTACAGTATAAGCACTTGAAAATTGTATCCACATTTTTTATATCTATTCGCCATCTTGGATTGGATCTCTTAGCTTTTAACACCTGGGAGACATGCACCATGCATGTATAGCTGACATCTCAGACCAATCAAACTTGGTCTTTATGAGGGGTTACTTTTTATAGTTTTTTTTCTCAATTTTCACCATGCAGAAAAATCCATCATGGCAGACCTTATGGGTTGAGGCAGATTAGTTCCCCAACGAAGCCTTGCGCATCGTGACAGGATGCCTGTGTCCCACTACTGTACACAATTCCCATCCTTGCAGGCATCCTGTGTAGGCCTCCGCTACACAGGAACCACAGCGCGTCTCGCCTGCCGGGGCATGGAGCCTAACCACCTGCTCCACGACAGGCTCACTGCAACAGCGGAGCCTCCCCGGCGTCTCAAGTCGAGGCCGCTCGGGATCTCCTGCAGCAATGCAGAGATCTTAACATCAGCGAGGCAGGATGGGCGGACTACATCTGGTGTGTGGAGTGGGAGGCAAACACCTCCAGACTCTGTGAATTCATCCCGGCCGCCGGTCCTTCCCCTCCCGGGATGGACTTACCCAGACCGGCGTGGGTGAGGCTTAATTGTCTCCGGACCGGCGTCGGACGCTTCCACTCATCGAATCACAGATGGGGCTCGGCATCCCGTGTGGTGTGCGAGTGTGGCGCCGAGGAACAAACCGCAGATCACGTCATCCAGGACTGTCCGATATATCGGACACCCAACAGAATGCGTGGCCTGGTTGTGGATGACGAAACGGTGACTTCTGGAGGTGTGCCCGGATATATAGCCCGGGTGATCCCTCACCCAGGCTCGGGGTGGTAAAAGAATAGCCCCTCGGCCCCGAGGGGGAGGGGGGAGAGGACGAAACCAACCTACCCAAACGACGAAGAAAGACATAAGTGTACCAAGTTTCATACATTTTCGTGAAACGGTGTGGAAATGCCAGCACTTTGAAATTAGCATTTTGAATTGGTTACTATAGCGCCACCTATGGACGAACCATGGTAATTCCTTTGGGCATTGTTACTTATGATCTCTAGTTGCAGCATGCTAATTTAGAGCATTTTTGTCAAGGACTTTTTCAGTTATCCAAGCAAACTTTTGTTGACCAACCAACCAATCAACTGACAGAGCGAGCTGTAGAGCTGCTGTAAAAATAGTAAAATAATAAAAATACTATCAATTCTGGAGGAAGGGACAGGGAAACACTGCCATATGAGACCTCAGAGCTGATCACCCCAATGCTGAGCCTCTAATCCCATGGAACAGCTGCAGGTGTGACAGACCTGAAGCTTCAGCTTAGCTGCCGTCTGTGCTTCTGGATCTAGCTATCCAACATGGCGACCTTGGAGAGAAACTGCCTTTCACATGAAGTCCTTGTTCCCTATGCTTCTACTAACAGCGTTGTTTCAGCCTGTCATCTTTGTCCCCAACTGAAATGGCTACAGGGACAACTGGGACTCAACAGTGGCTGACTAAGACTTTTCTCTGTGTGGAATGTCTATATTGTTTGAATAGAAGTAAGAAAATGTACCATAGCCTGGTCAACCAGACTGATTGCTCTGCTCACATTTAATTTCACTTGAAGTGAAACAGGATCTGAGGAGAGCAGGGCTGAGTTTCCCATAGGCATCGTAGCGCTACGTTCATCGTAGCGCTATGATGAACGCCGTAGCTTA
>NC_140257.1:14089130-14124130 GCF_949987555.1 Borostomias antarcticus
GGGCGAGCCTGGGGTCACCATCGCTGCAGACGGCTCTCTGATGACCGGCCTCCGTGGCCCGCAGGGTCCTAAAGGGATCAGGGTGAGCGGCACTACTCTCAGATGACACTCAGGCTGCCTCTCAGGCTGCCTCTCAGCCACCAGTCTAACTGTACGTCTCACAGACACGTCTCACCAGTTCCCACCGCAGTCTACGGTAGACCCAACGCCCCTGAGGTCGGGGAGATCTTTTTATCGACAAGTAGGCTCGGCAATACGTAATGAATTCCATTGGGTTCTGGACCAGGAGCCTGACTCATTCATAGCAGATGGCGGAACATGCATAATATTATAAACCTGGATAAACGACCACGTGTAACTCAGTTGTTCTTACAGTAGCTCCAAAGATAGTTGGCTACATCCCTCGGAGGTCAGGACGGTACTTAGCAGGGGTGGCTGTGGCTCAGGAGGTAGAGCGGGTCTCCCAATGATCGTAGGGTCGGCGGTTCGAATCCCGGCTCCTCCTGTCCACATGTCGAAATGTCCTCGGGCAAGACCCCCCGAACCTCCAAATAGCTCCTGATGAGCATGCTAGCACCTTGCACGGCATCTGCCGCCATTGGTGTGTGAATGTGTGTGAATGGTTGAATGAGAGGCTTTTGGATGAAAGCGCTATGCTGTATAAGCGCAGTCCGTTTACCAGTGTTGTGAACGGTTGTCATTGTCCTCAGGGTGGCCGAGGTTTCCCTGGACATCCTGGCATCGTGGTGAGTCACCGACGTCTTACCAAACCACATCCACCATAAAGATAAGAACTATTTATTGCACTACGTTGAAGTCCTGCCTACATGAATGAATTCCACTGTGTTTCCTCAGGGACCCGTCGGGCCGGCTGGGCCTAAAGGAGAAATTGGCTTCCCTGGTCGATCGGTCAGTAGTTTTAACATCATGTTTTCTTTGTACTTGCCTCTAGATAGAGGCAGTTTCTCAGACCTAGATTTATTGATATATATTTTCAAGCGTTGCAGTCGCTTCTATACTGTATGTGACGTGCGTGTCCGTCCTTGTGTTCGTGTGTGTGTCCGTTCGTAACCGATCATTAGAGATCCCTCATAATCCAGTGGTTTTATTTTTTTAAACCACATTTTCAGTAGAAGTAGAGCACCTGTAGAATCTCCACTGCATGTGCTCTTAGTTTAATTCCAGTGAATCGTGATAAAGCTTAATTTATACTCATCGTCAAGTATTGTAATACAAATGTATGTCAACAGAAAAAAAATGTCGACCGACATTTAGCATTTATACTTCAGAAAAGTATCTGATCACCTCCATGGTAACTTGCAGACGCGTGGCTGATTGATCCATGGCAACGAACGTGCCTTCTATCTAGATATCCAATCACAGCTGTGCGACAAAAGTGATGGCGTCTGTGACATTAGAAAGTTCGGTGGGTGCAAGACACCCCTGTCCGACACAAAAAGTGTTGACAGTGACGTCATTTCTGTCTGTCGACACTTTTGAAAGTACGACGAAGTATAAATTGGCCTTAATCCTGACCATTTTTCTCATCTTAGGGGCGGCCTGGCATGGAAGGGAAGAAGGGTGATAAGGGCGATGCCATTGGCCAACAGGTACGAGTGCTTTATCACACTATCATTACTGAAATATATACAGCTAACATCAGGTATGATATATTATTGACTTATATATTATAAGTCATAATAAGATATTATTGGCTGTGTGGTGTGTGTGTGTGTGTGTGTGTGTGTGTATGTGTGTGTGTGTGTGTGTGTGTGTGTGTGTGTTCTGTCAGGGCCTACCTGGCCCCCCTGGGCCCCCAGGACTCCCTGGACAAATACTAGGACTCAATGGAGTAAGTATTCCCCCAAAACACTAGGACCCCCGGCCATACTATATCTAATCACAAATGAATCATTATTATGATGTACTGTTGTTCTTTGATCAGACCTGGATAGAAATACTATATCGAACCATTTAAATTACTTATCTGTGCTTAATTGGTCTTGTCTGGCACAGTGGAACCAATAGGAGGCTGTTTCAAAAATGTAAATCCCACCCATCTGACAATCCAGGCAGACTCAACCAAATGCTTAAGTATTTGAAATGTATTTGAACTCAGGGCTGATTTGGACCTTAGCTGAACTGGCTTTTCAAAGGATAATCCTAATATGGTCTCAGATGATGTCATTCTCATGAGCAGTCTGATGTCATTTCCTCTGAATCTTAAAGACAGTGTTTCCGGTCCGTCCCAGACCGCACTGCAAAAATACCGTAAGTTGTGTGTGTTCCGGGATCTCTTGGTGTGCCGCATGATGTCAGTGTTTTGGGCCCTCCCCTTTAATGAACAAGCCCCTCCCCCTGCTTCAGTCTGCAGCCGTGTCCTGTCTGGGTTTGTTCCGGAACTCTCTGATCAGACCTGCGTACATGATCAGATCTATATATCATGTGGAAGTGGTCCCTAACCTGATTGACGCCTCTTCCAGAGCTGTGGAGATCTGGTTATATATGTAGGCCTGAGCAGAGGTTGTGGACCCTGAACCTCCTGCTGGTGTCTCCCTGGTTGGAATCATATAAGGGTGCCTTCAGAGATCCCCCCCTCCGACCCCTAACTCATGAACCCTGGACCTCGAACCCTAGGTCATGGCGGAGGCTGGTGCTCTAGTCAGCATGTTGCATGAGGTGTTGACTTGTGTTGGTTGCTGCTCTCAGCTTGTCAGGTTGAGCAGACTAAGACTAATGAGAACTAGCTATAGATGTACTGTAGGTGACCGGGACTAACTACTACCAGCTCAGCTTGACCCTTGACCTGTCCACCCTTGACCTGTCCGGCTACTCATACCAGTCCAGTTGACCCTGACGGCAGGAACGATGCAGTAATTGTTCTCTCCTCAATCGCCCCAGTACCTGTGCTCTCTTGTTTTTAACTGGCGTTCATTTTCAAAGCTGGTGGGGAATGTCTTTCCTAACAACTCGGCCTATAATCTCTCCTACGGTGTGTTTCATTGTCAGTGCATTTCCAGAGGGATTTTTTTTCTTGGTGATTTGGGGCTGATAACTGTTTGCTTTCGGCTATGTTGCTCCTTAATTTGTTCTTAAACAACATTACTATGAACACCGCTAAACAAAATTGCTCTATCTTGTCTTATAGGGGAAGGATTTGCCAAATGGTAAGTCTTGCAGAATATCCGTACATACAAAAAGCACAATCTCATTTATGACCAAGAATGTGATGCACTTGCCATGAATCATTGTGTGTATCCAGCAGTCTTGTGTAGTAGTACTGTGTTGTGTTAGTAGTCAGTCTTGTAGTAGTGCTGTGTTGTGCTAGTAGTCAGTCTTGTAGTAGTGCTGTGTTGTGCTAGTAGTCAGTCTTGTAGTAGTGCTGTGTTGTGCTAGTAGTCAGTCTTGTAGTAGTGCTGTGTTGTGCTAGTAGTCAGTCTTGTAGTAGTGCTGCGTTGTGCTAGTAGTCAGTAGTAGTGCTGTGTTGTGCTAGTAGTCAGTCTTGTAGTAGTGCTGTGTTGTGCTAGTAGTCAGTAGTAGTGCTGTGTTGTGCTAGTAGTCAGTCTTGTAGTAGTGCTGTGTTGTGCTAGTAGTCAGTCTTGTAGTAGTGCTGTGTTGTGCTTAGGGCTGTATATCATCTTGGATTTCACGATACGATACGCATCACGATACACAGGTCACGATTCGATACGTATCACGATACAGAGGTCACGATACAATACGATACGATACGATACGTATTGCGATACACACATCATTTACTGAAAGATTTTAAGTGTTCAAGACTGAAAACTGAATGGCTCAAATGCACTATATAGATAACTCAAACTCAATGACTGGACAGAGAGCTAGCTAATAAATATTTTACATTTGATATCCATGCTTTTTAAACTGTCAACATTGTAGTATTTATGGTTTTTAAAAATTATTTATATGTATGCTTTTTTAACTTAATATTGTAGAATATGCTTTTTAAACTGGATTTAAATTTTTAAATAAAAAAAAATTAATTTTTTTTTTTACAGCGCCCGGCTGTATCGATACTCCGGGCTGAAAGATCGATACAGTATCGCGAGACTACGTACCGCGATGCATCGTTGTATCGATACAATCCTACAGCCCTAGTTGTGCTAGTAGTCAGTCTTGTAGTAATGGTGTGTTGTGCTAGTAGTCAGTCTTGTAGTAGTGCTGTGTTGTGCTAGTAGTCAGTCTTGTAGTAGTGCTGTGTTGTGCTAGTAGTCAGTCTTGTAGTAGTCCTGTGTTGTGCTAGTAGTCAGTCTTGTAGTAGTGCTGTGTTGTGCTAGTAGTCAGTAGTAGTGCTGTGTTGTGCTAGTAGTCAGTCTTGTAGTAGTGCTGTGTTGTGCTAGTAGTCAGTCTTGTAGTAGTGCTGTGTTGTCCTAGTAGTCAGTCTTGTAGTAGTGCTGTGTTGTGCTAGTAGTCAGTCTTGTGTAGTAGTACTGTGTTGTGCTAGTAGTCAGTCTTGTAGTAGTGCTGTGTTGTGCTAGTAGTCAGTCTTGTAGTAATGGTGTGTTGTGTTAGTAGTCAGTCTTGTAGTAGTCCTGTGTTGTGCTAGTAGTCAGTCTTGTAGTAGTGCTGTGTTGTGCTAGTAGTCAGTCTTGTGTAGTAGTGCTGTGTTGTGCTAGTAGTCAGTCTTGTAGTAGTGCTGTGTTGTGCTAGTAGTCAGTCTTGTAGTAGTGCTGTGTTGTGCTAGTAGTCAGTCTTGTAGTAGTGCTGTGTTGTGCTAGTAGTCAGTAGTAGTGCTGTGTTGTGCTAGTAGTCAGTCTTGTGTAGTAGTGCTGTGTTGTGCTAGTAGTCAGTCTTGTAGTAGTGCTGTGTTGTGCTAGTAGTCAGTCTTGTAGTAGTGCTGTGTTGTGCTAGTAGTCAGTCTTGTAGTAGTGCTGTGTTGTGCTAGTAGTCAGTCTTGTAGTAGTGCTGTGTTGTGCTAGTAGTCAGTCTTGTAGTAGTGCTGTGTTGTGCTAGTAGTCAGTCTTGTAGTAGTGCTGTGTTGTGCTAGTAGTCAGTCTTGTAGTAGTGCTGTGTTGTCCTAGTAGTCAGTATTTTGGGTGTGACTGTTGTGTGTGTCCAGGGGGCAGGAGAGGAGGGACGGGTGCCAAAGGAGACAAGGGAGAGATGGGTTTACCTGGTCAACCTGGAACACCAGGTAGGAGACAGACAGACACCCCCCCCCCCCCCACACACACACACACACACACACACACACACACACACACTGACAGGGATGCACGTCTAATCTTAATGTCACATAGCCGGACTTGGCTTTTCAATGAAGTTCCACTTCACGCTAGCTACAGTATCACCAGAGTGATCATCCTCTGGTGTGTGGTTAGAGTACAGTACGCTGCTCTGTCTGCTACAGTAGAGATGTGTGCTCTCTCTTCCCAGAACCCGCTCTGCCAGACAGTTTTGATGGTTTGGTGGTGAGTTCTCTCTTCTCTCCTTCCAGTCCAGATTCAGCGCTGCTATTGGAACTTAATTCATCATTTGCATTTTGTATCTACTTTCATAATACAGTGATTATGTACCAAGGAGGTATATTATGTGTATGTGCACTTTGCATAACCCCCCCCCCCCCCTGCATCGTGTTCATGATGTTGTTGTTGTTGTTTGGCCCTCAGGGGGCTAAAGGAGATGGGGGCTTGAATGGAGAGAAAGGAGAGAAGGGAGATGTGGGATCACCCGGTCCTCCAGGCCTCCCTGGGAGATCAGGACTGGTGGTGAGTCATCATAATCAATGCATCAATCAACCAATCAATCAACCAATTAATCAATCAACCATCAATCAATCAACCAACCAACCAACCAATCAACGAATCAATCAATCAATCAATCAATCAACCAATCAATCAATCAATCAATCAATCAATCAATCAATGTCTGTATGTGTGTGTGTGTGTGTGTGTGTGTGTGTGTGTGTGTACACGTGTGTGCGCATGTGTGCGCGCACATGTAGGGTCCAAAGGGAGAGTCTATCCTGGGTTCTCCAGGTGAACCAGGATCTCCAGGCCATCCGGGGGCCCCTGGGTTCGGTCGGCCTGGCCCTCGCGGTCCCCCCGGCCCCTCTGGGCCCCCGGGGCCACCCCCTCTCTACGGAGCAGGTAAACACATGCCCTGTGTCTGAGAGAGAGTGTAAACGTTAGTTGTGTGAATTTGTGTGCGTGTGTGTGTGTGTGTGGTCGGTCAGTGGGACAACAGTAACCTTACCCTGGTGTCGCTGTTGTGTTACCCAGCAGTGAGCATCCCTGGCCCCCCTGGGCCACCTGGCCTGCCTGGCTCCCACGGATACTCCAACCCAGTAAGAATACACGCACACACACACACACACTCTCACATCCCCTCTCTCTCTCTCTCTCTCTCTCTCTCTCTCTCTCCCTGTCTGTCACACACACACACACACTCCCACTTAGGGATGCACCGATATATAAAAATGTTGGCCGATACAACAACACACACAAGAGCAGCTAAACAGAAATAATTATCAGCTGTTCACATGGGCCCCGTTTTGCACATCGGACCGATACCGAAATATAAAAAAATGACTAACCTCGGCCAATACTAATATGATTGCCGATATATCATGCATCCCTACTCCCCCCCCTCCCTCTATCTCTTTCTCTCTCTCACACACACACACACACACACACACACACACTTCCAACACGCTCCCCCCCCCTCTCTCTTTCTCTCTCTCACACACACACACACACACACACACACACTTCTAACACACTTCCAACACGCTCTCCACCCCCCTCTCTCTTTCTCTCTCTCTCACACACACACACACACACACACACACACACACACACACACACTTCTAACACACTTCCAACACGCTCCTCACCCTCCACTCTTCAGGTGACCACCTATAGGACCACGCAGGCCCTGCTGAGGGAGAGCCACAGGGCAGCAGAGGGCACCATGGCCTACGTGTCGGACCGGGGAGGGGAACTCTACATCAGAGCCCTCCGAGGCTGGCGGCAGGTCCAGGTACACACCGCGGCACGTATTCAATTACGGACGGGGCATTCCAAGATGGCGGCCCATCCGTTACGATGAATGTTGTTCACTCGGCGCATACGATGAAAAAAAGCTTCTGCGACTCCTACTTTCTGAGGACACAGCACCAGCAGTAGTGGTCAAACAAACAAAAGTCGTTGTTGATACCCAGAAAGAAAATGTGCGGAGTCAGCTGTTTCTTTCCCCATGTATGTCTATGGGGGAAAGTATTTTGGGTGCCCATGGCGTCGCGTGACTTGCAGTACCGAGCTTGGCCTCTACGCCATGATCACCTCACAACCCAGCGCTGTCCCTGGGGCCTTGTCCTTGCTCTCTCTCTCTCTCTCTCTCACTCTCTCACTCTCTCTCTCTCTCTGGGTTGTGTGTGTGTGTGTGTGTATGCATCTGTGTGTCAGCTAGGAGAGCTGATACCGGTCCCCTCAGACCACCCCTCCACCTCCTCAGTGTCCCAAGCTCTCAGCAGACCAGGAGAACACGGCAGACCCGCCAGGATACACGGCCAGGTAACACACACACACGCACGCACACATGTACGCACACACACATACACACGCACGCACACACACACACACAAACAGACACACACACACTCACTCTCTCTCTCACTCTCTTTTTGCCACGGTGCTAGCTTGAGCCATGACAGATTCAAATTAGCTGACAGATTCAAATAAGAAATTACGTTTAGTGTCATGGACGCTTATCAGGCCACAGCAGACTCAGATTTCAGTATGGAGAGACAGAGTTCTTTCACTTACACTGTCCTTCTCGAGTCCTTATAGAGTTTGGAAACCATTTTAAACTTCCCAGAAGCGGCAGTTATGCAGGCTTACAAAATTAATTTAATTAAGTAGGCTAGCTGGCTACTGACAGCCAATGGCTTTTTGAAGTTGCAGAGTGCTGTGAGTTTGACTGAAGAAAAATACAAAATGTCTTAAAGTAGCTGATATTGTACTTAAGCATCAAGAGTAAAACTCTTAAGGTAATATATTTAGGCTATTTCAAGTAAAAATATCCAGCATAAGAACCCTAAATCCAAAAGGCAAGATTATTATTATTTACCAGAATATGACATAATTTTATAGTGAGGCTCATTTTCTCCATCTACACTGGAATGTTGGCCATATTTTTTAAAACATAACATACATTCAATCCGGTATGATGATGAATCCTAAACTCCAAGAAAATAAAGCATTTATTTTAAATTAAATTAAATATAAACATTTTGAGGAGGACACAGCAGGGCTGCGTTCAAATTCAGCTAACAGAGGCGAACGTTTGTCGCAAACTTGTTTTCTCCAAACGGTCACATTTGAACGGCTTTTAATGAACGTTCCAAATAGTTCGCATAAACGCAACAATGTTCCAAAATACCGTTAGGCTACAAGCCTGGGTCCATTGTGATCCTCGTTCCGTTACTGGTGAACTACCTCTCCAGACTGTTAGCTTCTGTTAGCAAACGTTTGCGGCGAACACAAAGCTAACGGAAAATAGTTCACTAACGTTCGCAAACGTTCTCTATGTTCGCTGAATTTGAACGCACCCCAGGTATAAAGTGGTGGAACGAAGTCAGACATGATTGCTGGAGCCATTCAGAGCTCTTGCAGAGTGGGCTGCTGGGTTGGTAAATGACTGACTGGACTCTCGGTTGATATTTATGAGTTTAGGAATCTTAGATATGCCCAAACTAACTGTTGAGGATTCATTGGATAAGCTCTGCTTGTTTATCTAATGTGCCACCTAGTGGGTAAAATGCACTGTGTAGGCAATAGCCAGTATATTACTTTATTAGAACAGCCACATGACGTGAACGTAGGTTACTCCTCGAGATACAGTAGCTTACCAGAGAGCCCAAATCGAATCCAGCGCGCCCCAGAATGCCCCTGGTCTCATTTACATAACTACCTAGACTGCACAACCAATCAGGTTTCACCACAGTCTCCGACCTTGCTTTCATGATTAATCTTTTAATGATTTGATTTTGTTGCGAGTAGGGATGGGACAGTTTGAAATTTTCATATCACGGTTATAGTGACCAAAATTATCACGGTTCACGGTTTTATCACGGTTAGGGATGGGTCTCGTTAATTTTGAGCGATACATATACCTATATATATACATATACCGATACATATATAGATAATATATCGATATCAATACTGATACCATTATTGAGACTGCTTAACGATTCGAGTCTTCATCGATCCCACTATCGATACCCTACTTTTTTACTATTTGATGGAAAGAGAAGACAACTATAAATTCTTAAAAGAACTGAATTGGTATTGTTAATTTGTGACACTACTGATGCACAGGGCCTAACGTGAAAAGATAAAAGATAAATTATACTGCATATAAATTAAACTTAAACTTGTAAAATTAAAGTTACAGTGCAGTGTATGAATAAATAATTATTTGATTAATAAAACAATTTGATTCATAAAAAAGCAGCGGCTAAAAGAAAAGCCCTTAGTGTTGAGCCTCTGGCTTCAGTCTTTAGCCTGTTTCCACTCCATGACCAGAATGTTCAGGACGTGAGAGCTAAGTGAATAACCTGGGCTCAGCGTACAATTGGCTGCACCGTGGGCTTCAATCGGAGATTAGCGCTTGTTCTCTCTCTCTCGCTCTCTCTCTCTCTCTCTCTCTCTCTCTCTCTCTCTCTCTCTCTCTCTCACACACACACACACACACACACACACACACAACTGGCCCTAGTTCAAATATGTGTGTACTGTATGTGTGTATGTGTGTTTTTCACAGGAACTTCAGGAGCAGGATAGGGGCTATCTGCCTAACTACAACCTGCTACCCCAGACTGTCCTCTCGACACCTGGGGTAAGAATCACATGTCCTCATTAAAACTGCTAATGCTGGCAGTCCTTCGACTACTGTTCAGTCACCAGTTGTCTCAATCTCTCTATGGCAACGTCCAACTCTCTGTCTCTCTGCTACTCTCCCCCACACCCCTCTCTCTCCCTTCTCTCTCATTCTCTTTCAACTTCCCACCCCATGTCCTCCCCCTCACTCTCTAGCTCCACCTGGTGGCGTTGAACACCCCGCTGCACGGTGACATGCGTGGCATCAGGGGAGCGGACTTCCAGTGCTACCAGCAGGCGAGGGCCGTGGGCCTCACCGCCACCTACAGGGCGTTCCTGTCATCGCACCTCCAGGACCTGGCCACCATCGTCAAGAGGGCAGACCGCGTCAGCATGCCCGTAGTCAACCTGAAGGTGACCCACGGCGCCACAGACACACACACAAACACACACACAGACTCATAAAACACACACACACACACCAGTGGCGCCCCCCAAGGGGTGGCCAGAGGTGGCACAGGCAAAATTAGAAAATAAACACTCAAAAGGGCATAGGCTATAGTAGCAACATTTTGTTTCAGGCATAGAAGTTAGAACCCTGTCTTTAGATGTGAGGGTCTTTTAAGTATTGTAGTGTATGTTAGGCATTCATTTAAATATTGTCTTATTCAGAATAAAGTCAATAGTCGGATTATTGCAGTTCATGTAAACGAAGTGTCCATGCTTACGTATCTATAAGGTGGACAGAATAGATGACAGAAATGATATAATATTGGCCTTTCTTGACGTCTTAAAAAAAAGAGGCCTAGTTTTCCTGGTAGGCCTGTTGTTGTTTTCTTACATTTAAAAGCAGCTCTGCTCAGAGCCCTTCTGTGCTCTGACACTGAGAGACCTCCCGTCAGGCGCGCTTCGAACGCTGCTCCCGTGGCTCCGCCTCCCTAACAATTCTACTGGTCCCCACAGGCCACCCCTGTTAAAATATTCTGGGGCGCCACTGACACACACACACACCTATTAGAACACACAAATGTTTTTTTTGTTTTTTTTGTCACACTAAATAGAGAGGTTCACAGTGTGTGTTCATTTTCTAACATTGCGCAACAAAAATGACACATGATCAAACTTATGATCAAATGACACTTATGATCAACTATATGAGATGTTTTAGGAGATGTTTTTGATTCTGCAAACGGGTCACCTTTAGAATGCATTAAGCATTGAGCATCTAGGTCACGTTCACAACCCATTAAGCTGAAATGTTATTTCTTTGTCAGAAAGGGACAGCAGCCGACATCCCCGCGCACACAGGGGATAGAAACCATGGAAACAGTGAATCTGTGCAAACAAACCAAAGTGATTTGAATGTGAATTAGGTTCAGGGATGTGTGGAGAAAATACTACATGGTTAGTCCCAGCTAGGATCAGGATTCTGTGGAAAAATACAGCGATGTGTGGAAAAATACAGAGTCCTAAAATATAGTCCTAGCTAATTGGTAACGTAATGAGAGGAACTGTGGTTAGATGGCGAAGCGGTGGATGCATACAGGAGCCTGTAGAAAAAACCTATAGAAATATGAACTTTGTATTCAAAGAGGCACCAACCTACCAGCTTCAGGCCTGGTCGCCGGCTCAGATCTGACAACCAGATGACCCTGAAGGTCCCAGGGTCAAAACTTGTCACAAAGGGAGACCGTGCATTCTCTGTGATGGCACCTGGGCTATGGAACAAGCTTCCTCTGAACATCAAGTCCGCCACCACCCTGGACTCTTTTAGAGCACAGCTTAAAACTCACCTCTTTGTCACAGACGATCTATAATTTATGTCCTTGTCTTGTGTCTTAAATGTAGTTTCATTTTGTGTCTCTGCAGTCCTTTGTTTTTGTTTGTCTCTTTTTGTACCCGGGCTGCGCCCCGGGCTGATGTAATAGTTGGTTGCGGGGCGCATTATAAATAAAAATAACATAACATAACATAACAGGCAACAGATGCTCAGATCGCTGTATTCAGTAAACTTCCAGATCCGTTGAACCCTGATTCTTTCATCACTTTTGATGTTTCAATAATTGACACGTGACTGTGTGCAGGTCATGTGACCCAGGACATGTGACCCACCAGGGTTAACATTCGACGAAACCTATGGGACAGTGTGATGACCTATAATATAATAAGGTATACCTGATCTTGGTTATGGTCTGAATTTAACCCACTGTCCCTGTCTGCTGCTTAGGGGGAGGTGCTCTACTCCAATTGGATGGCTATCTTCTCTGGGAACGGGGGCGTGTTCGACCCGGTCACGCCCATCTACTCCTTTGACGGGCGCAACGTCATGACAGACCGCGCCTGGTGAGTGGCCGTGCACCTGTGGGTGTGCCTGAGTAGATGTGTGTATGTGTGTGTATGATAGTACACACGGCTTGTCCTAAACATTTGCATGTATGTGTGTGTAAGTAAGTAAGTAAGTAAGTAAGTAAGTAAGTAAGTAAGTAAGTAAGTAAGTAAGTAAGTAAGTAAGTAAGTACATTTTATTTATATAACACTTCTCACAGAGAGGACTCACAAAGTGCTTCACACAGGTTAAAATGCATCCAAAGAATCAACAAAATTAACACAGGAAACAGGACAACATTCATAAAGCGTCTTTAGCTGCTTCTTAACGATGTCCACAGAGGCCGCAGCTCTCATGTCGTGTGTGTGTGTATGTGTGTGTGTGTGTGTGTGTGTGTGTGTGTGTGTGTGTGTGCGTGTGTGTGTGTGTGTGTGTGTCTGTGTGCGTGCGTGTGTGTGTGTCTAGGCCCCAGAAGCTGGTGTGGCATGGTTCCAGTACGGTGGGGATCCGCATGACGACCAACTACTGCGAGGCGTGGCGTGCCGGTGACATGGCGGTGACCGGACAGGCGTCCCTGCTCCAGACTGGCAGGCTGCTGGGACAGCACACACGCAGCTGCTCCAACCACTACATAGTGCTCTGCATAGAGAACGGATACATAGAACACCACAAGAGGAACTAACACACACACACACACACACACACAGGCACATACACAGACACACACGCACGCGTGACACACAGGCACACACACAGGCGCACACATACACACACACACACACAGAGCAAGCAGCTCTACATCCCAGATAGCAAGCGGATGTGTAATGATTCTGGGCCATGATATGGGCCGGAACTAAGCCACAAGGGCCAGATCTGGCCTGTATATGGCCCAGATCCGCTTGCTATCTGGGATGTGGGGTGGCGTCAAGCCTGCTCACACACTACAGTATTACAACAACGTCCCATTAACTTAGAGCAGCTACGTACGTGTTGAGGATACTAATAACCACCATGTTCATCTACCACTCTATTCACCCATGTCGTAACAGTTTGAGATTTACACCGTACAGCTGTACTGTAATATCCCACTCTCCATATCAACTCTAATAGCCAACACACTCACATACAGTCACCGTCATCACAGGCATCGCATTGCACTGGTCCCCATGCTCACTGTCTGTCCCTTGACGATAGGTGTAAATATATGTAAATTGCTTCCTGACATCGTCCTATCATAGCGTCGCTCAGTGTCCCACGTTGTTTCAACTAACCAATGGAAAGCCAAAGAAGCGGTCGTTAACTAGCAGCCAACTAATCCACTTTTTCTACTAGAGCTTTGATGTTTTCACATCGTTTTCCTGTCATTGTTCATTGTTCAATCAAGTTACCAGTTGTGACTGAATCAACCCACTTTTATTCACTTAGTTTCACCTAGTGGAGTAGTTTACGTTAACTCCTCTATACCCGTTTGTGGTTTACTTTATCAGATGTGACACCAATGTGATAGTCCTTAAAAGTCACAATATAGGTCACAGTGAGACCTAGCAGGTCTTTTTTTAATCTAGGAAATGGAATAGTGAAATGCCAGGATGTATCACTTACAGTAGCATTATAGAGGTGGTTCATGGAACTCATGTTCATGTGTCACATTTATCTGAGACGTGAGGACTTGACTTCTGATGTCTTAACATCCGGGACTAGGGATCCTGTCCCGACTCCCTCTAGTGTTGAAGTCAGTCAGTTAGATGAAGTCAGATCTAACTGATGATGAGTTGGGTCCTTTAGGGTTCTCTCAGTGCAACTCTCCTTGCTCAGCGAAACCTCTGCGCTGGCATAACCTGGATTGGTAACCGCTACATCGAGAAGCACATGCTTTTATCCATCCGATCATGTTAGATCGGCGTTTACCACTGGGAACCCGGATAGCAAGCGGATATGGGCCATATACAGGCCAGATTTGGCCCTTGTGGCTTAGTTCCGGCCCATATATGGCCCAGATACGCTTGCTATCTGGGAAGTGAGGAAGCCCGGCTCTAGGGGAGGGTAGGTACCTTAAAAATTAACTTTTCTGTCTGCTTACCCACCTATACTTCTAGAACCATGCAAGGAAGGAAGGATGCATTGATAGGGAACTCAAACAGGGTCCAGGTCAGACTTCTTGGTGATGTCTAAAAATACAGTATTCATGAAGGCTCTGTGAAAGGTTTCTGTTGCAAGCAACAACTGTGTCTTAGTATTTAAGTGGAATTATTTGTTTGTCTTTTTTATTTATACTGTAACAGCACATAATCTTAATTCTAGCAACACATAGGTTCACCTTTGAAATTAAATGAAATTGAATTGTGCATGTATATGCTGTTGTTGTCCACCCTTGAGTAGTTTTTGTATGACACACATAATTACTAGAATTGTAAACAATCTTTGATTGAAACTGGATGTTTGTGGCTGTAAAACAACAGCAGTAGAGCTGAAAGTATTTGAAATATTTAGATTTGAATCTCACAGAAGTCATGCGACAGGATTCTTCCTTCAGTTGAATGGTGATGTCTTTTTTGATTGATTTGAAAAATGATTGACACTGATATATAGTAAATATGTGTTTGTTTTCATTGACTGGTGCTCAGTGAATAAATGTCATTTGTTTTGTTTTTTAAGGACTTTAATGGTAATTTATTTAATTTATTTGAAAAAAGGACTCAGATTGTCGGTGTGGCCCCTGTCTTAGTGTGACACAGCAATGAGACGGAATCTATTGTGCCAGTAGTCAATCTATAGCTGCAATGACACTTGATGGACACTAGAAGGCAGAGCACCATTATGTTCTGAAGTAAAGTGCAGTCATGATGGATGCCAGTATGATACCAGGTAATCATTAGGCAGTGGTGTGTGTGTGTGTGTGTGTGTGTGTGTGTGTGTGTGTGTGTGTGTGTGTGGGTGTGTGTGTGTGTGTGTGTGTTTGTGTGTGTGTGTGTGTGTGTGTGTTTGTGTGTGTGTGTGTGTGTGTGTGTGTGTGTGTGTGTGTGTTCTATACATAATTATTGTCCTCTCTCATGGTGTATGATGATGGATGCCTGTATGATACCAGGTAATCATTAGGCTGTGTGTGTGTGTGTGTGTGTGTGTGTGTGTGTGTGTGTGTGTGTGTGTGTGTGTGTGTGTGTGTGTGTTCTCTACCTAATTATTGTCCTCTCTCATGGTGTAAATGGAATAGTTTCCTGCTGTCTCTCCGGGTCATCCCAGAAAGTTTGTTCAGTACCATCTGCCCTTTCCATGGTCCATGCTATTACAGAAACAACCATCTGTGTGTGTGTGTGTGTGTGTGTGTGTGTGTGTGTGTGTGTGTGTGTGTGTGTGTGTGTGTGTGTGTGTGTGTGTGTGTGGAGTCCCCTACATCAGCACTGCCACCTGTCACCTGCCCATTGTGTTAAACTGCTCCCTGCCAGCACACGCACCTGTCCCAAACAAACTAGCTATAACCACCAACAGGGACCGACATACTCCTCCACCTTCCATCCCTACTGGCTCCTGGTGATTCACATCCCATGTGTCCAACTCACCGAGCTCATACATCTACCATTAGCCCAAGAGGACATCCCTGTGGTGAGATGGTGGGGGTGGCACCCGCTAGGTCACTGGCAGGGCTACGTTATCAGGAGACTGATAACTAAGCACCTTCACAACAAATAGCCTAGCACATGGGTTCCCAAACTCCATCAATGTGGGCCTCCCCTCTGAAAATAGTGGCACACCCATGCCCCCCAAACCCCCCAAATTTGTCCATTATGCAAGGCAGTGTTAGCTAGCCCATAACGTTACACAGCTAAGTTAGCTCGGTGGCACCTGCTGCTAGTTAACGTTGTGACAATACATTCATGCCTGCGGGGGGAGGCTCTCTCTGCACTACCCAAAAATTTAGTATAGATCTCTCCCATTATTTATTTAGATCTTCTGACCTAAAATCACGTTTCATTCATAAAAACCATAGACATTTCAAAAATAAAAAACATGATTTTCCTTTTTTTTTTTCTTCTAAACATCCCTCCGCACCTCCCCTGAATTTCTTTGGGGCCCCCCAGGTGAGGCCCGCCTCACAGTTTGGGAATGCTTGGCCTAGCATAATGAGTACCTCAAGGCGTGCAAGTAGGGTGTTCACTGTTGTCTGTGGGTGGATGTGTATGTACTGTATGTTCATACCATAACTCAAAAACAAATAACCCTATGATCTTCATACACCCAAAGTGGAGCTGATTAGGCCTCTGAAAGGCGGTGGTTTCGAGGCAAACTGGAGCCTATAACCCTTGGTTACGGTTGCTATGTCCCACAGGGAAGGTGCGCATGCGCGCCGATGCTCCGCTCGAACAGCGAGAGGACCCTGGGGCTGCGCCAAGGGGCCGGGCTGCAATTTACTTCCTGAAACATTTTGATCCGCGCCATCTTGCGGAATCGACCCCTTTTGACAAGCGCAGTTGTGCTTTTCTCAGACCCCGCCGGGTTCACGAACAGTTTGCACCGTGCAATTATTATTAGCACCTGGGCGTGAGATCGCAGGGTGAACCACCATACCACGGAACCTGGGGAGGTCCTTCTCCACAACCCGTGTACTTAACACCAAGAGTGTTGGGGTGGGAGGTAAACACTGGAGCAAGGCTTTTGAACAAGCCAGCGCACAGAGAGGAACTGCCCTCCGCTTATGGGGAACCGCGGAAGGGCTGAGAGGGGAAGGAGTGCGCAGCCCCGAAAGGGTTCTCCCCGAGAGCGAGCTAGCTCGCCCGCCTCCTAGATCCGCTCAGGTTGGATAGGCGATTCTTGGCAGCCGCAGCCGCAGATGTTTGCGAATGTAATGCAAAGTTTTGTTTGACTTCTGGGCTGGCGTAGCCTGATCCGCGCCCTGAGGTTTGGGTGCCTTCTGGGCGGGTTGTGCCTTGGGCGCATGGACAGCACTCCGGGGAGCCTGGGCAGATCTAGGCACAAACTGTGAGGGAGGCAGAACTGAAACGCTTCCTCCTCCTTCACGCGGGCGTCAAACTTCTGTCGATTCGCTGTGATAGTCTGTCTGTCGATTGGGTACATCCGGACGGTCCAGAAGTCCCTTCCTTCTCCTTGTCGAAGAGACCGGATACGTTTGGCCACAGGGTTTCGATCTCCGACAACATCCAGGGCCATTGAGAAGCCAGCGCTCTGGGCGGCGTCGCGGGGGGTGCGTAGAGGGTAATCACTCACAAAGCAAATCTCCTCCCATGTCTGGGTGTTGGGCTGTCCCTTGTCCATCCGACAGCCTAACTCCGCCAGCAACTCAGCTTGGTAGGACACGCCAAGTCCAAGTCCATGGGGGGGGGGGTCGCACCCTTGGGCACTGGGAGGGCGGGAGCCTTGACCCGAGGGAAGGAGGTTGACCCCCATCCCCCGTCCTCGAATGATGGGTTGAGGAGCTCATCGTCTTCTCCACATCCGAGCTCTAGAACATCCTCTTCCAGAACCTCAAAAGGCAGGGAGGGTTTCGGGCAGGTTATCTCCATGTGTTCTGCCCAGTCAGACACGAGCGGAGTATCAGTGTCATCGGAGGGGCCGGGGAGTTGGCTATCCCCGGTAGCATGGAGATCGGTGAGGGCAGAGTCGCGGCAGCAGCCTTAACCCTCCTCATCAAATATTTCCTGGGAAATTGAAGGCAGTGCTGGCATGCACTTATGCCTTCCAGAGCCTCCTGAGCATTATCAAGCCCCAAGCAACCGATGCACAGGAAGTAAGTAGTAAGGTTCCCAAGAACATACTAGGTGTGTTAAGGCTAAACACGATCTAATTATTAGCTATAACGTAAGCTAACACGTCAGCAGGCTTGGCTAGCCTGAGATAACAGACGAGAAGATAGCTAGCAACCTAAGAAGCTAGCTAGCGTAGATCGTCCAACAGAATAAACCAGCTGCGACCAAGCCTAGGCTAGTCAAAGTTGGCAAAACAAGGCAAGGCAAGTTTATTTATATAGCACATTTCAGCCACAGGGCAATTCAAGGTGCTTTACATGAGACATTAAAAGCATTAAAACAAAATGCAAGACATTATAGACATTTAGAACAAAAAGCAGGACAAATAGAATACAGGAATAAAAGTTACAGTGCAGTATACAGATAAACATAACTCCTCTTAGAAAGCAGTGGCAAAAAGAAAAGTCTTCAGGCTTGTTTTAAAAGAACCAAGAGTTGCAGCAGACCTGCAGTTTTCTGGAAGTTTGTTCCAGATATTTGGGGCATAAAAACTGAACGCTGCTTCTCCATGTTTTGTTTAACTCTGGGGACAGAAAGCAGACCTGTGCCAGACGACCTGAGGGGTCTGGATGGTTCATAGCGTATGAGCGGATCAGAAATATATTTTGGCCCTAGACCATTCAGTGTTTTGTAAACCAACAGCAGTATTTTAAAGTCAATTCTTTGACAGACAGGAAGCCTGTCAGGAACAAGTAACGTAAAACCTGAAAAGGATATCAGTCCTCAAGAAGATGCCAAACGCGCTCCTGGACGGATATCCTGGACTCGGGGCCGTCTTCAAGCAGTTCAGCGAAGGCTAGCTGAGGGATAAATTGAACCCTAGGTATATTCTTCACGGGGGAAGAGATAAAGTGGTTTTATAGGGGGAGGTGCTCCCAACCACACGTGACCGGTTTGGCTACGCCAGACGTTTTTTTATAAGACTTCCCAGGTTTATCTTGAGACGATTTCCCATAAGTGAGACACTGAAACAAATGTTTGAAAGAGAACCCGCTCTGGCCATGCCAAAAAAGTATGGGTTACACCGGTGCCGTGATCTGGATCCCCTGTGGATGTGGAGTGAGTTTAGGGGGGTGAGTGTAACCGAGTGAAACAGAGTTTCAAAACTCTGTTTCAAAAAAGTTTCAAAAAAAAAATGTTGAAAACGCTGAATATTTTAAAAAGTATAAAAGATATAAAAAATCTGAAAGAAGCCCCATTGTGTCCTTAAAGAGCTGAACATTTTGATAGTTGAATGGTTTAAGTAGCTCAAAGTATGAAGGACCTGCAGAGAGCCAAAAAACGTACGGAAGAAAAAATAAAGAACTGGAGAACAATAGTGTGAATGTTGAATCAGCATTCACACTAATAAACTTGACCACTAGTGGGAGACAGGCGTGGGCAGCTGTGTATGGCTGCCTCATTCATGAGCAGAGCTGTCTAGGGAGAAGGCCACTGTGTCTGACTCATCATTCATTGCACCTGTGTTCCACAGGTTGTTATCGGTGTATGTAAGTCACAAGACATTATATGTTAACATGTAAAGTCACATACTATATTAAAAATTACTTTCGAATGATATTGAATATTTTAGATGTTAGAGATGTTTTTGTGTCAGGTTTTGTGAGGCGCAAAAGCTACCCAACTAATACTAGCTAGAAATTAACCGAGTCACCCTTTGCTGTATGTAGCCTAATGTGTTTTTGTGCTCCTGTCATTTTGATTTCACTCATAAATTACTCATTGTTGGGTTAGTAAGTATACGAATCCCACATTAGTATAAGTTAAGAAGTATTTCATCTTTAATAGTGTACTCTCGTAAGTTGTTAGTAGCCTTGTGACGGAGCGGGAGGTATCCCCTTTGAAGTGACAGTAACGTTAGCTCAGAAAGCGCCAGAAAATGACTGTTCTCCCATGTATGACCATCTTTGTTAATTTCTGTTATGGTTAAGTCCATTATTTTATTTTATATGAGTTATTAAGACTAAGCCAAACTAGTGATAAACCGGCCAGTATATGTGTGTACTGTATCGTCTTAGGCCAGTAGCCTGTAGGGGTAGAGCTATGTAGCTTGCATTGCCTTGAGAGTATTATGCACATTGTTGATATTTTCTGAAGAGAAAAAAAGAGGCAAAACCAACTAAACTAGAGTATTTAATAAATTAATGAGCAGAGCTGTCCAGGGAGAAAGCCACCATCTGTCTGACTCATCATTCATTGCACCTGTGTTCCACAGGCATTTAATCTGTCCACACAGCCCCACCCCTAGGGCACAACCATTATTAACTATATTTGATAATACTCGCTTATATGCTATTATATTTGTGCAGCTCTGGCGCATACTAATTTTACTGGGCTTTGTTAGGGTTGGGGCTGGTGGAGGTAGGAATGCAGACAGCAGGCAGCGTAGGTTCAAAAGAATAAGGATTTATTTCCAAGGAGGATAAAATAAACAGGGGAAACACACACCAACATTAACAATGAACCGACAGAGAACAAAGGAAACAGGAGGGCATATATACTCTGGGAGAACAATCAAGGAACAACGTACAGGTGTGCAACAAGACATAACGAGACACAGGTGCAGACAATCACCCAGACAAGGACATGGAGGGATTCCAATAAGACACCAACACAAGGACAGAGGGACAAGGACACAAGGGAAGGGAACAGGGAACGAGGCTGGGACAGGGAAACTAAAGGGGGGAACTAGAGGGCCAAGAGAGGAGGGACCGGAGTGATGTGAGACTAGTGAGGGGACAGGTGTCTAGAGCTGGGAGGACACAAACCAACATAGAAGACAAGACAACAGACAAGACGAAAACAAGACCAAACACACAAGGAGGAAGAACAAACCCAAGTGACAAAGTGACCAAAGTGTACAACAGTCTCTGGGGGGTAGTGCAGGGGCAGTCACTGGGAGGGGAGGTGCTCAGGGTCCAGGAAGGTCCAGGGGGCACAGGAGCTCAGGGTGAGGAATCCAGGCCAGGAACAGGGGGTGAGCAGGGCGAACCAGGGGTCCGGGGCAGGGGAGAGGGTCTGGACCGGGAGCGAGCGGAGTGGACCAGGGGTCCGGGGCGAATCAGGGGTCTGGGGCAGGGACGAGGGTCCAGACTGGGAGCAGGGGGTGAGCCGGGGTGGACCCGGCCCGAACCATAACAGTTCACACTACCTCCCTCAACCTTTCACATCCAACCACCCTAGCTGTGCTAATTTTTTACAACAGGATGACATCTCCAGGAGGTCGACACACCTCAGACCTTCAGTCTGGCCTCCAGTGATTTTTCTTTGTTCCATTGTCCCTGAAACCTATTCAAGATTTACCGCCCTTTCTAATATCGCGTCTCAACTCTTGACCACTGTTGATGACGTCTGCCATTTATTATGACATGTACAGATGGGTTAGCCAATCAAATCCCTTGAAGCGGCATACCTGTGTATTGCTTGAATATAAGACCCTGAAACACCTTTCGACGGCACTTCTGCTGGATACCACTCACGTGCGTTATCCTGAAGTCTTTGCGCTCGTATGGTTTTCTCAATAAATCAGACTTAACCTCTTTGAGCGAACCTTGACAAATCCTTTACTTTCGATCAGATTTAATTCCACTACAATCCGTCCGGTAATTCAGATCTGCTGCAAAATTTAATGGGTTCTCCCATGCTGCACCTCTCTACCAAGTTTCGTGAAAATCGCTCTGGTCGCATTTTGTAATCCTGCTAAATAACAAACAAACGAACAAAATAACAACCAAACAAACTAAATAACATACATAACTGAAAATATATCCTCCACGGTGGTCGCCTAGTGTGGAGGCGATAATGGTTTATGGGGGCCCCTGGCAGTGCAGGGCTCTTGGAATCATCCTAACCCCCCCTCACGACTTCCCTGCTCCCCACCCTACTGTTTGTATGTTGCCTCTGCTTTTGTGCCCCTTGTTGCTGTCTCTGTTTGTGTTCCCAGTTCAGTTAATCCAGCTAGCAAGCGGATCTGGGCCATATACAGGCCAGATCTGGCCCTTGTGGCTTAGTTCCGGCCCATATATGGCCCAGAATCATTACACATCCGCTTGCTATCTGGAAACCCTTCACTCCCTGCCTTGTCTGTCAGTGTAATGGTCTACGGTCCCCCTCCACCTTGCTTACTCTTGTTAGATGTCCTTTATAGTCTGCCCAGTTCCTTTGTTTTTGTTTGTGTCCAGCTGTGTGTTCCCCAGGCTCCTGTTGAATTTCGCATTCTTGTTATCTTTTGCATTAAACATTCACTGCACCTTCGCCTGCCACACCGTCTGCATTTTTAGTTCCACCTTGCTGCCTACACACACTTACTGTGGCCATATCACCATGTTTACCCTGCATGTGAAATTGGCTGCTGTGAAAAGGGCCCATTGACTGCTCTGTAACCAGGGACCGTGGTCTCAATGGGTTTTCCCCTGGATAAATAAAGGTAAGATAATAAATAAATAAATAAATAATATTCCAGATAACTTTAAGCTCCTATTCAATAAAGCTGGTATGAGCTAGAGTAGGTTATGTGAGTCTGAATGTAAAAATGTTCTCCAGTTGGGAAATGTCCCCATGTAATCTTATTTAGATTTTCGCCTTTTCATTTCAGAATATACATACTGCATTTTACAGTTTTATATAATAATCCACCATTTGAGAACACAATTCTGTTTATTTTCCCTGAACACAATAAGCACAGCGAAGTCAAATCTCTTGGCTGGGATCTGAGAGATAGATAGACAGGGAGAGAGAGAGAGAGGGAGGGGGAGAGAGAGAGAGAGAGAGAGAGAGAAACCTGTATAAGACTTGACTGACTGAGGGTGCCTTGAACATCATACTGATGATCCTGTCTTGACTGCAGAGCTCCTGTAAACAACAACAATAGTTGCCTCCTTCCTTCCTTCTTGCTCACAACACATGTAAAATAAATAAAGGAAATAATGATGGTCTGTTCTCATTATTAAATAAATAAGTTATCCTTATTAAAAACAAATCGCACTTCCTCGTCGCAAATTCGGATATGTTTCTCAGCCCCCAGTTGCTCGAATACACTAGATATAACTAGGTAACTGTGATATTATGGTATAAAGCTCGAATGCACACAGGTCGGAGGTAGGTATTTTGCCACTTGCGACTTGTCACCTCCGACCACAAACGAATGCACCAAAATTAGATGGACCATCAGTCAGGGTAAAGAATAATATGACTGTATAGGTGTGGTTATCATTTTTAAGCAGTGCAGCCATTTCTATGTAACGTGTCCTTGTGTGTGTGTGTGTGTGTGTGTGTGTGTGTGTCTGTCTGTCTGTCTGTTTTAGACCAATCTCAATCTAGAATTGTTTTGTTTTTTTAAACACAAAAAAAAAGATTTAGACCAATCAGGAGTCACCACTACAGTTGCACACCAATAGAGGGCAGGCATGAGGAAACCATGGCCAGCTTCAGACAGCTCTATCAGAGGTGGCTGAACAGCGCCAAGCTTACAGCTGCTCAGAGCGTAGCCATTTTACTGCACGCACTAGGAGAGGAAGCTCTTGAAGTGTACAACACACAGTACCCTTGACTATGATGAAGAAGAGACTGAGGATGATATTCTGGCAGCTTTCAGTGACTATTGTCTGCCCAAGAAAAATAGTGTTTGAAAGGCATCAATTTTTGACACACCCTATGGCAGAAAACATCACGATAGAGAAATATGTGACAGAACTCAAGCAAAAGAGTAAAGACTGTGAATTTGGTGGCTCAGAAAATGACATGATCAGAGACAAGATTGTTTTTAGTATGAATGGCCTGCGCCTGAAAGAGAGACTTTTGAGAGAACCTTATCTTACATTAGAGAAAGCCATAGACACGTGTAAGGGCTGCTGAGACCCCTAGAGCACAAATAGAGAGAGCCGTATATACGGTACATAAAGAAAAACTAAAAGACAGTCCACAATGGAACAGGGGACGAACACAGTCAGTTCAACACAATGCTGCAGCCCAGGACCAGAGACAAAGGAGCACATGCATGAAATGTGTGAAATCACACCAGCCAAGGCAATGTCCAGCGTATGGGGTGTCCTGCCACGAGTGTGGAAAACAGAACCATTATGCAAAGATGTGTGGGTCAGGCAAACCACCGTATGGAAAGACCAGAGATAGATGTTTAGATGATAGATAGATAGATAGATAGATAGATAGATAGATAGATAGATAGATAGATAGATAGATAGATAGATAGATAGATAGATAGATAGATAGATAGATAGATAGATAGATAGATAGATAGATAGATAGATAGATAGATAGATAGATAGATGCTCTGCTTATCAGTGAGTATTGATCAGCTACACCCTAACATTGACAGGTCCTGGTACTCAAATGTTGACATGTCTGTCAAGTTCAAGTTGGACACAGGAGCAGAGGCCAACGTCCTGCCGCTGACGGTGTTCAAGTCCATGAAGAGGAAGGCCAGGCGTGTAAGGAGAGCACACCTACTACTACGGCCCACAAGAACAGTGCTGGTGACATACGGAGCAACGAGGCTGAGGCCAGAAGGGATATTCACACTCGAGTGCTCCACACCCAAGGCTCAGGCAAGTCTACTAATGTAATGTGTCAGGCCACTCCTCTATACCTAACCACTCACCGAGGTGTTAGTTGGCATTCTGACATATAATTAGCCATAAAGTAAGATTCTAGTTCATCTGGAAAGGCTTTTTTCAATATTTAGCATAGAACTATTTAGTCGTGGCACATACGTGTGTAAACTTCCGCAAACTAGGTAGCCTAGCAACATAAACAATAACAATAGCTACCGTAAGTAGTTCCGCTTCCTGAATCCCCTCTGCGGATTGATCTACACATCTACAACGGTCGCATCAATACAAGTCAATGGATTTCATAAAATGATCAATAAAACCCTACAGGATTCATACTTTGCGGCGAATTTGATGTCAGAACACCAACGGACACCAATTACCCCCTCGGTGAGCTTCTTGTCTTTGAAATCGAGAGTTTAACATGTTTTTGAAAGATTTTTCAAGGTGCCCACTCACATCCATTGAATGACCAAAACAGTGGTAGAGCAATTATCAGACTTTCTCAAAAGTGCTCGTTTTGTCAACGTTTTGATCTGAACCATTGTATATGATCATAAGTAACCTTAAAACAGGGCTAAACATGCATTTTCCCTTTACTACTCCTTTAAACGTCATCTACACACCGGGCAAGGATCTGCTTATCGCGGACACACTCTCACGGGCGGTCACACCAGAACAACACAGGGCAGCAGATGACATCGTGGATGACAAAGTTGTCTATGCATTGGAACCAACAGATGCCTTGAGTGCAGAGACTCTGGAGCAACTCAAGTGTGAAACAATGAAAGATGAAATGCTGCAGCTAGTACAAGACACACACAGACATGGCTGGCCCCAGCACAAGAAGCAGGTGGACTCGAGACTGAAACACTATTGGCCTATCAGACACACAGTTGCAGTGAGAGAGGGAGTGATGTTCGCAGGAAACAGGATAATCCTACCAAGCACAATGAGAACAGACTAAAAGCTACATGAAGCTCATCAAGGGATACAGCGGACTAAAGTACTGGCCAAGATACACTTTTACTGGCCAGGGATGTCAAGGGACATAGAACAAATGGTCGAGACTTGTGGAACATGGCAGCAGTTCCAGCCCAGAAACCAGAAGGAGCCATTGATCTCACACAACATCCCTGATCTTCCGTGGCTTAAAGTGGGGGCGGACATCTTTGAAATAAAAGGTCAGTTGTTTCTGTTGATAGTAGACTACTTCTCAAAATACCCAGAGGTGCTGAATATCCAGGACAAGACAGCACACACTGTGATCAACAAGATGAAGTCAGTGTTCTCCAGAATAGGGATACCAAAAGAGTTGGTGTGTGACCATGTTCCATTCGCAAGTCAGGAGATGAGAAGCTTTGCAACGTCGTGGGGCATAAAACTCACCCATTCCAGTCCAGGGTATGCACAATCAAATGGGCTGATTGATTGATTGGTTGATTGATTGATTGATTGATTTTATTTTTAAGACAGGGACAAGGTACAGTAGACATTTACACTATAGAATAGGGAGAGATGCACTGTACAAGGTTATAGCTAAAACAGCTAATTTCCACCCGCAGTCCCTGGGCAAATAAATATACAGTCTTAAAATAGTGGGGCAAATAGTACACAGTAGGAAAGTTACATACATAGAAGGAATACAAAAAAGTTATGTAGCAAAGATTTCACTCATCCCTATACCCACATCCCAACCTCCCCAGACCCTTAAAAAACAAACCCTAAGTACAGCCCCCATACATATGTGCCACACACACACACACACACACACACACACACACACACACACACACACACACACACACACTTGACTACAGGTGCGACTACAGGCTGGCGGAAATAACAGACCCTCATCTCGCACTCCTCACCCTGAGGAACACACCTGTATTCCCCAGCACAGATGCTCATGGGCAGAGTCCTCAGAAGCACTCTGCTGAGCTCCAGCACAGGTCTCCAGCCTGCAGTGCCCATAGACTTGTGGAACATGCCAGCACTCCACTCTCCAAAACCTAGAAAAAAGGCAGCAGCAGTATTATGATAGAGGAGGCAAAGCGGCTTCCAGAACTGCACCTGGGTAGTACTGTTCACATCGAGAGTTTAACATGTTTTTGAATGATTTTTCAAGGTGCCCACCCACATCCATTGTATGACCTAAACGGCGGTAGAGCAATTATCAGACTTTCTCAAAAGTGCTAGTTTTGTCAACTTTTTGATCTGAACCATTGTATATGATCATAAGTATTGGGATAAGTAAGGGATTGTTTTTTTGAATCAAAATCCTTATTAATACATCAAATAAGCGAAAATGTGTAAAAGAGAATGTGTTTTTTGTTGTGAGATTTGACACTTGAACAGACATCATCAGACTCATACAGGAAGCTCAAATGAAGCACTGTGTAGTGGGTATATAGAAACTACCTGCAACAGACACTGGTGTGCGTCTGCATTTGTGTTGCCTCCTCAATTTTATGGGCCATCTCAAACGTTAGCTGCAAGCTCTTCAGGTAGAAGTGATCCTCATCTGTGCACACAAAAACACACTTTGTTGGGGCAAGCAGGTAACCTTCAAGTGGTAGAGATGGGTAAGGTGGTGCATCATGGTGGATGTGAATGTTCTCATCTTCGGGTATTGATAAGACAGGAGACTTCCCTTTTGCACCATCCCAAAAACTGATATCACCAAGGTATCTCATATGTGATGCCCATGGTGCTCACTAATGGTTTCCCAGATAGCAAGCGGATGTGTAATGATTCTGCACCATATATGGGTTCGTCAGTGGTTCGAATCCCAGCTCCATTTGCACTGTCGTGTCTTTGCATTGTCCTGTCCTATGTCGTCTACAACAGCGTACTGTATGCCATAACCCAAATCAAATTCCTAGTATGTGTGAACCATATACATGGCTAATAAAACGGATCTTGAATTGCATCTACTCTCGTTACAGTAACTTTTCTGTATACTTTTATGAGTATTTTTCCATATACTTTTATGAGTACCAAAAGAGCTAGGTTACTAAACACCCAAAGGTCTGAACTTTTAGGTTTTGAAAATATCGATGGCCCCAGAGTATAACAGATTACTTTACTGAGACACCTATAGTTTTATGTAGGCTACAAAGAAAAATGTAGGCTACAGGTAGCCTAGCCTACTTGGCAAATGGTTCATGGGTGAAATGAACTGTGGCAAGTGCCCCCAGGTGCTCTGCTCTGTGACGAACGAACCAACGCACAAACGTGCAGCCGTCGACATCTTTTGAAAGCGAGCGAGGAGAGGGGAGGGAGCGAGGAGAGGAGGGGAGGGAGCGAGGAGAGGAGGGGAGGGAGCGAGGAGAGGAGGGGAGGGAGCGAGGAGAGGGGGGAAGGGGTGGAGATAGCTGCGATCTAGGAGGGGGTTCTACATAGGCGGGGTGTATTCTCGGTGTTAGCCAATCAGATCTTTTTTCCCTTTCGAGCAAAGTCTACCAAAGTGGAGTGTAGAACGGACGGACTGTTGACCGCGATTGACTTCAGAAATTTCCTTACGAGAATAGTTACAATGCGCTGTAATTTAATATGTTTGGTTCTGATGTTTGGAGCGTCTGTCCATGTATCTTCTGGTAAGTAGCCCAACACACACGCCGCCTTTACATCCTTGTTGAAAAGAGAATTTCTATGCAAGTTTGATGTTCACACTTGCTTCTTGTTTTCAAGAATACTGTTTCCAAAGATGGCGCAGGTCAGGGGGAGCCGGGGTTTGTTAGGAATGTTTATTGTCCAGCGAACAGACTGGCTATTTCATTTTATAGAAAGGGAGAGAGAGAAAAAGTCACACGCTCGTGTGTTGCTAGGCCAATGCTTTGAGTACCTCTCTCCTTACAACGACAATAGTCTGGATTGCGTAGCCTATCCGCAAACAATGTTGTGTTATTTGTTGGGTAAAAGTAATTGCGGTGCCCTGATGTTGTCGTATCGCCTGTCAATTATTGCGAGTAAATATTTTGCTCTTCCAAAAAGACCGCGAGACAGTTAACTTACTTTGAACATAACAAATTTCAATGTTTTGATACATTTTGTTTGATGTGTAATCTAGGATACAGTGTATCACGATAGCCTACGACACGATGGCCATGCATCTAGCCAGGTAGGCTACAATGTATCGGATGGTCCGCAGATTGTGTACAGCGCTGTCATCATTATCCAACGTGTTAGTAGCATGGGCTGTGGGTGATAAAACCGCAGTTCATTGCAACTGATAATATGCAAGATCTGTCGATTCAGATATTTCCCCTAAGGTGTTACTATATTCAATGAAACATTACTCTGATCACTCATTGATATTTGATACATCCTTACACTGTGGCCAACCCCACGGCGCTGCCCATTAATGGATTATATCCTAATAAATGAAATAGATATAGCCTACGTTGTGGATTTGGGTATAATGCCATTGTGATTTCAGTCACAGTGTTATCAATGAAATCGATGCAAGATGCAGGTCAGAGAATCCCATTCATCATCGCGCACGCTTCTGGACACAAAGCGAGCAGCCCATCTGGGCGCGTGTGTGGTGAGGTGTCCCATCTGGCCCAGCTGAGAACGGCTCATCCACACCCTCCTGTCGGGTGAATTCTCCTCTACAACCCCCCATGGGATGGGATGGAAACAGGAACTAGACACATATAAATAGGAGGGGAAAAACATTGATGTTATCATCAACGTTTCACTATAACCGCCCCAGTTTCAAGAAAGCATTTGATAAGAGCTTTGGGCTGAAACACCAATGATCTTTGTGTGAAACAGCTACCTAGGCTATACAAAGAAACAACAGGATAATAAGAATGTGGTCGTCTGTGTGTATTCTCTGAGCATGTTGATGGGGGGTGTCCTTACCCTGTTGGACAGGCAGAGAGGTGAGGCCGTGTGGTTTAGTGCAGGGCAGGTCCGGCACCCAAACACCACTGACAGAATGAGGCTCACTTCTGGAAAACTAGGGTGTATGGCTTATTGTAAGTTATTGTGGAAACCGGCTTACGGCAAAACATTGAGAGAGAGAAGGTTAATTCAGGAAAATGGCCACAAGCAAGGTGGTTGTGAGCAAGAGAGACTCCCAGGTGCCCAGTCACCACAGAGTTTTTTGGGGACCTCGGACAATGTGTTGGAATTGGATAACTCTTTAAAAAAACAACTCCAACTTTACCTGGTTACGCAGCAAGGATGGACGGACAAACAGCCTGTAGTCCTCATGTATAAGGTTGTGTCTGTTATTTTTTATTTAGGGGGAGGCAGAGAGGTTGAGCAAGACGGAGACAGTCAGAGAGAAACAGCAACTGAAAATAAAGACAGACTTGAGAGGATTAGACAGACACAGAACGAGGAGAGTGACAGCCTTAACAACGAGGAGACTAGTTTACATTTCACACGTATCATGGCCATCTTATGCAACACAAAACCTTGGAGATCAGCTGACCCATTTAGATTCTTAATAGTTAATGTTGTGATTCTCAGCAGGTTGGAATGCTCACCTGACTGTGCAAACAGTTTGCTGGTCATATTAATATTTCATTCTGTTATTACTTATGGTTTATTGATGAGAGTGGTGGGCACCCCCAGCTGACCACACATCTTGAAGCTTCAGTCTGACAAATGTTGACAATAAATCAGGGCTGGGCGATATGGCCAAAAATGTTATCATGGTATGTTTTTTATAGTGATTGATGTTGATAATTATCACAGTATATATTTAATAATAATACTAGATTTACAATTTTAAGAGTACTCTCCTCAGGGGCAGAAACCGAAAGAACCCAAAATAGGAATTATGGTTTATAATATCCAATGATTTATTATCACAAAGGATAAATTAAATGTAAACAACATTTTAGAGGTAATATAGGCCTACCGAACATCCAATAACAGCCAGTTAAGATAACTCTGCTATCATATAGTCCTAGCCTAATCTTCCTCTCCAACCAGCATTTCTACTTGTCTCCCTGGAGCCTCATTCTGTCATACTTCATTTGCACAGTCGAAATAAAAAACGATAGACAAATCTAATACATTTCAATAAACCGGTACCGCTGAGAACACTTCAAACGTGCTGCTGCATATTTCAAGCCTCACTGAATCTAATAAGAAATCCACAACAGCCACTAGAGCAGTATTATCTTCACATTCAGTAGATATCTCTGCAACACAACTCTAAACTAAGATCATGCACGTACATACTGTGGCACCTTTTAAAGGACCATTCTTGGCAATGTCACTACAAGTTTCTTGCAAAGAAGATGAATCTGTCGACTGTCCCAGGCTTTAAAGCTGCCCTATGGTGGGACACGAGGTTGTCACCTGTGCTAAAAACACGCTCTGAGGGACAACTGTTGGCGGGTGTGCAGAGAGGCGGCGTTTTGCCAGGCAGCTCACTCTGAGAAAGGATGTTCCATGGATGTTCCTCCGTGCCAGGGGATCGGTCTCGGCCTGCGTCAGGAGCTAGCAGCAGGTAGTCTACATGTTCAGTTCAGCGTCGGCAGCCTGCAGTTCTGTAAGGCCGGATGCGCTGCCGAGTGCAGGTGTTTGAAAGAATTACCCAGCGTGTCATCTCTTTCCCCAACTCCTGAGGCGCGTTCAAATTCAGCGAACATGGGGAACATTTGAAAGCTATTTGAAACTTGGGTTTGCTGCAGGGGGTTATGTTTGCAAACATAAGTGAAGGTAGTTTGCAGTGAAGAAACTAGGCAAGGCAAGGAAAGTTTATTTGTATAGCACATTTCAGCAACAAGGCAATTCAAAGTGCTTTACTGTAGATAATGGTCTGAGGGAAATGGGAATTGTATGATTAATTGAATGAATTGAATACCGCAGGCACTTTTGCTTCTAGCTAATGTTTAATTAGATTGTAATAGCAGGACTACATCCAAAATATATTATCCAGATAATCATCGTTGATCACAGAAGGTCTCTCTGTTCAAGTTTAACCACCATGGCTCTGGCTTTTATGGTGTCAATCTTCTACTTAACCCTTTTAACCCTGAAAATACAGTGACATTTCAAATATTAATTGGATTTTCCCTATAATACTAGAAAGCGCAGTTTCTCAGCTTTCGGCAAGTGTGGGAGTGAGGAATTTTTTTGATTTGTTAGATATTTTTTTAATATTATTAAATATTTGTTAGAAATTTTAAAATGTTGCCGGTGACGTGGTCGTATCGAAAGGGTTAAAGAAATTCAACAACAAAAAGTTCAAAGCTTGTCACATGCTCCATCATACAAGTAGAACGTGCAGTGAAATGTTATAGCTGGCTCCTAAGTGTGCTTAATAAGTTAAAACACCGTCCCATTGAAACATGGTAGGACTGGTTTGAGGTAAGATATACTGACTGATTGTTCCCCAGAGGGAGTTAACTCTAGAAGTGGATTCGGTGTGGAATGACTCAAGGACCTTAATGTAAGGTATACATGTTCTTCCACCGTCATGGCGTACCGACCGGTGTTTCACACGCGGAGATGCGTCACTCTTTTTCCTTCTCTGTGCGTCGTGGGACGCGTGTCCAAGGCTACTATAAATAAAATGTTATTTGCCTGAAAAGCTGGCCTGCTGACAGCTCTTTGGTGTCTGTGAGGGAACACAATACATTCATGCTTTTCTAGGACAGGCATTAAGTAATAAACAAATAAACAACAAATGAATAAACATAGATATAGCCTAGCTACAGTATCATTCCCTGTCCCAGTCCTCCAATCTGTCCATCCAACCAACACCTGTTCACTTTCCCCTGTCCATCAAAGCATGGCATGGATTCTACAACAGCCTATCTCTTTCCCATGATCCTTTAATCGATCAAATGCACACCTTTAATCGGGAAGTAACGTTATGTTGAAGAACGGAGAGGCTGAAATGGGGGCTCTTAAACGCTACTGCGATACTCCATCAGCCTGTACGGCGCAGGAGTCCAGTCACTATATCCTCCTTGAGGAATTCATGGCTGAAGGGGCTTAGGGTGTGTGTGTGTGTGTGCAGATGGTGGGGGGGGCGTGTGTGTGTGTGTGTGTGTACGTGCGTGTCTGTGAGAGAGAGAAATGTTTGAAGAGAATGTTTGGCTTCGCCGCCAACTGTGTCTGCTTAAACTTAAAGGAGTAGTAAAGGGAAAATGCATGTTTAGCCCTGTTTTAAGGTTACTTATGATCTTATACAATGGTTCAGATCAAAACGTCGACAAAACTAGCACTTCTGAGAAAGTCTGATAATTGCTCTACCACCGTTTTGGTCATACACTGGATGTGGGTGGGAACCGTGAAAGATCATTCAAAAAACATGTTAAACTCTCAATATCAAAGACAAGAAACTCACCAAGGTGTTAGTTGGCGTTCTGACATATAATTCGCCATAAAGTAAGATTCTAGTTCATCTGGAAAGGCTTTTTTAAATATTTAGCATAGAACTATTTAGTCGCAGCACATATGTGTGTAAACTTCCGCAAACTAGGTAGCCTAGCAACATAAACAATAACAATAGCTACCATAAGTAGTTCCGCTTCCTGAATCCCCTCTGCGGATTGATCTACACATCTACAACGGTCGCTTCAATACAAGTCAATGGATTTCATAAAATGATTAATAAAACCCTACAGGATTCATACTTTGCAGCGAATTTGATGTCGGAACACCAACGGACACCAATTACCCCCTCGGTGAGCTTCTTGTCTTTGAAATCCAGAGTTTAACATGTTTTTGAATGATTTTTCAAGGAGCCCACCCACATCCATTGTATGACTTAAACGGTGGTAGAGCAATTATCAGACTTTCTCTGAACCATTGTATATGATCAGAAGTAACCTTAAAACAGGGCTAAACATGCATTTTCCCTTTACTACTCCTTTAAGAAGTGAGCCACTTGTGAGGCCTGCAGAAATCCGTGGTTATTGTTCAACTTAAATTCGTGGTTTTGTATACAAGGATCGCTTTCGCTTCTCATTTTGTTTTGCCTTCCTCAGTCTTTTTTTTTTTTTTACCATTCAAACCCATCCAAGGAATGTTCTGCCGCCCAGACGCTACGTTAGTCTAGTCTAGTCTAGACGAGGCCGGGCTGTTCACTCCAGCCAGAGCGTTTCTCCTACGTGAGTCATTGTGGTGATGACAGAGAGACTGTGGTCTCCTGGATTTGGTTTAGAGTGAGCGAGAGGCAGTCTAGATAGCTCTCCGCTGTTCTGACTGACTGACTGACTTGTTGCCGACATGTTTCTCTCCTGACTTACTGACCGACTTGTCTGCCTGGGTCTCCCCAGACTGCCTAGCGGGCTGAAGATATGTTTGCTTGTCTCGCTGTGTTTGTATTATTTAATGGTGTTTGTCCATTTTGTCTTTTTGTGTGCGTTCCCGTCTGTCGGTCATTTAAATCTCACAGACGGAACGGGAGAGGGGGAGAGAGCGAGTGAGAGAGAAAGAGGGAGGGAGGGAGAGAGAGAGAGCGAGAGAGGGAGAGCGAGAGAGCATGCTTTAGCAGAAAAGAAACAAAAATTTAAAGAGAAAAAAGCTCATTCGTTAATGGTTAGAGATGTTTTCTCTCGACTCCCAGACAGCTATTATGATGACTTCAAACCAATTTGCAGACATTCTGCCATTTGCGTCTGGTCTGTGTATGAGTGCGCCTCTCTCTGTCTGCACAAGTTTGTTTACTTGCTGAAGGCTCTAAGTGTTGACCGCAAACAGGCATTGTCCCAGCTCCTATGTTGACAGCAATTTCTGCAAAATTGCTTAAATACAGTGTACTATCATGTCCATTTCTATCTCCTGTGTGTTGTGGTTATAGAATAGTAGACTAGATGCTGTGTGTGTGTGCGTGTGCGCGCGCGCGTGCTCGCGTGCGTGTCTTCTGACCGCCCCAGAGACATGAATGGCGAGGGACTAAAGGTCAGGACGAGAGGTCATCCTGCCCAACATCTGCTTTTGGCCTGGTCTCACACACTAACACTCGGCATGTTTGCGCACACACACACAGATAAAGGGCTGCAGTCAGGCCTATAGAGCAGCAGGGCCAGGTTGTGACCTATGGAAATGACAATGTGTAGCACGCACACACACACACACACCCTTTGCAGAGAGAGCTGAGTGGGATGGGGGGCAGGGAGCAGCAGCTGATCAATGTGAGGAACATAACAATAGATGGACATTAAGCTCTCTCTTTGTGTGCGTGAGAGCGTTCTTATCAGTGATTGTCAGCTCAGTGAAATTTGTAGTAAGGGTTGCTGAGGACCAGTGGCTGTAACAGATATGTAGTAGTAGTAGTAGTAGTAGTAGTAGTAGTAGTCATGGTCGTAGTAGTAGTCGTAGTAGTAGTAGTAGTCGTAGTAGTAGTAGTAGTCGTCGTAGTAGTAGTCATGGTCGTAGTAGTAGTCATGGTCGTAGTAGTAGTTATGGTCGTAGTAGTAGTCATGGTCGTAGTAGTAGTAGTCGTAGTAGTAGTAGTCATGGTCGTAGTAGTAGTAGTCGTAGTAGTAGTAGTCATGGTCGTAGTAGTAGTAAT
>NC_140257.1:14129130-14136630 GCF_949987555.1 Borostomias antarcticus
GCCCCTGTCTGCCTCTCTGGGGGCCTGGCCTCGCCCCTGTCAGCCTCTCTGGGGGCCTGGCCTCGCACGAGAACCAGACAGACAAGAGTTGAGAAATACTTTGGAATGTCAACAGAGATTTTATCATACAATCTGTTTGCCTGTCTTATCTGTCTGTAAGCATTGTATACATATTACGCAAGAGTGGGTGTGAGTATGTGTGTATATTAGGTGTCACATGCCAAAAAGAATTGCATTAATCATATAGTTTAAAAAATAAATAAATAATCATGGATTAATGCAATTCTGCCCTAATTAAAAGTGTTTTTTAACATTTCCAAGAGGGATTGATCTTTGTGTTGTATTGTAGAGGGTATTTAGGGGAGGAACATACCGTTATACCCATTTCATGTTTTTATTAACATCTCAACCAATAAGCATGCGGCCTATAGAGCACTAGGAAGCAAGTTCAATATAACCAGGATATCTTTTCATCAGCTGTCTTGATTAAACCTAACGACCGCAGTCACGCATAACTGGTGTCACAATGGTGGTTATCAACTCGTTAACCCAAACCAGGTATTCCCAATCTGGCTCTGAGGTAAAAGGGGTGGTGTTCGCACGATATGACCAATTGAAAAATGTTGTCAAGAGCGTGGACGGCAAGCACACAGGGCCAATATAGCTCCGTCCACCGCAGGATAACCAATACAGCCCCGTCCACCAGTACTGCTGCCAAAGGCAGGAAGGAAAATATTGCCGACTGTGTGAAATCGTATTTAGGCTCGTCACTGTCCCATCGTGAGTGCACAATTGTGGACGTTTGTGGACAAACGTGTTGTGTGTAATATATGTTTGTGAGACGTGATGTGTTGTCCTCCTCTGTTTCTATGTATAGAGTCGATTTGTGCAGCAAACGAGTCCAAGACAAATTTCCCTGAGGGGACAATAAAGTATATTCTATTCTATTCTACAATTAGATCTGACTACAATTACGATTGTGTAGGCTATGCCATGAAGCTAATGCTGAGATGTATATTTATGCCGTTTAAGATGATTCTTTCAGCTGCAGCTCCAGTGAGCCTTGCAAAGGGACAACGCTTAATTGTTAAGTGTTTATAGTTTCAGGTTGAAGCAGACAATGTGAGGTTTCTATACAAGAGGAGTTTAGAACTTAATTAAAAGAAGAAGGAAAAAAAAGCTTGAGGTGGAGGAACTAGAGTAGACTATGAAAAGAAGGTATTTTAGTCACACCATTTATTTCCAGGCAAAGGTAACGATTAAACTAAAATGTATTTCTCTATGTTCCTAGGAATGGGAGTAGGCTATTAATCAACAAACACTTCAATGGAATAAAAATGTGTTTCTGCCTGGTTCTCTGTCTCACCCACAGCTTCCATGAAATGAGTGATCAAACACAAGTCAGTACATAGCCTACGGCCTTTTGTTCGGTCTGTAAAAAGTCTTGGCTTCCTAAAAGAACCTCTCACTATTCGCGCACTGAGGTCCAGGGGATCTCCTCGAAACAGTGATGCCATTTTTCCAAGTGAATTGATTAGTGGTGGGTTAGCAGGTGGTGCTTCATATGTTTTGACCAGTAATCCGCAACGTAACCTGCTCCGGAGCCAATCAGATCAACTGCTCCTCGAATCCCATATAGACCCAGGTTGGATGTTGCCTCCGTGTGCTCGGATTGTGTCGTTTTTAAACGGGGAGCCATCGAAACGGCGCCCGCTATGACGAGGTGAGAAAGAGGGGAAAAAAGAGAGAGAAGGCGTGTCGTGCAGTAGCTGCCAACCTTCAAACTATAGTCAAGTAGCTCGTCTGACATGAATTGCTCTGCACAATAATATTTTGTCAAGAGTGGATGAACGCTCTGTTTATTCTCCCGGCTTTCTGCAACTTTTTCAATTTTCCTGTTCACGAGAGAACCATGTGAGACTCACAGCCTGACAGCAGGCCCTGGCACTGTGAGCGCAAAATATGGAGCACCTGAGCCATTCCCCCTGCTGATCATCTGTATCTTTTCTGTAATAGGCTACGGTATACTTGTCAGAGAAAGCCAAAGAGAGTTTTGTCGGCCTGTAAAAAGTCTATCCTTCCTAAGAACCTCTCACTGAGGTCCATGGGTTCTTCTAGGAACGGCGCTATCATTTTCCAAGGAAATTGATTGTTCAGCGGGCGGCGCTTCATACTCTGGGGCGGTTTAGCTCTGCCGCACAAGTTACCATGGCGATACAGCCCCGGTAAAGAGTGAACGACCCTCGTGACGCTGAGCACCCAGGGTTAATCCTGAAGTTACCTCGCTCGCCCCATACTCTGACACATACAGTCGGCGACGATGAATCACAGGATGTTCTCGTGTGAAACTGCGTCCTCAGATCCGTGTGGTGGCTTTGTCTGACCCCATTGGAGAAGTACTCCGCACTCCTGTTACCCTGTTCCCGTTCAGAGAAACGACACATCGTCGCTTTCACTCTCGTCACGTGTCCTCCTGAATGTCGTCAGTCCCCCCGAACGTGCGCCCGCTTAGCGAGGACAAATCAAACCATGAGCCGTTACAGGGGGACATCCCTGGTATACAGGGTTTTTCTGGCGCCCCCCAAAGAGATTTTAGCCAGAGCCAAATGCTAAAAACTGAGAATAAAAATAGCAATTCAAATCCTCTCCAAATGTGTTTAATAGCTTGGTTCAAGTGCAGTCCATCCCTCTTTCTTGCACTGTCCATGGTTTGACCACTAGTAATCGAGATGATTAATAGACAGGTTATCAGTATCTTAAACATTTGGTCTTCATATCCATTTTGTGTCGTGTCGGGAGATTTCCCGCGATTGTGAAAAGTGAGCTCAGTCAGAACGACGGCAAAGAATATAGGCCTATACTGTATACGCTGGTAGGCTACTCGGCATAGAACGGAGGTTCCCCCCAAAAATTGTGTGCGTATCACCCCCCAAAGACCCATTCTGAGCCAGGAAAACCCCTGGTACCTGTATATCGATCAATTAATCAAAGCTTTATTTGTATAGTGCATTTCATACCCAGAGGCAACACAATGCGCTTTACAGAGAACAATATATATATATACTCCGTAGAGTGTCTGTTGGCCACCTCTGACCTGGTGCCCCCCCCCCCCCCCCCCCCCCCCCCAGTGCCGACCGTGCGGACGCCGCCCCTGAGCCCGGTGATGCTGGCGGCGGCGATCGCGGGGCCGGTGTGCGTGCTGTGCCTGGTGCTGCTGGTGGTGGTGTACGTGTGCCACAGCCGCGCCGTGCTGCACCACCGCGTGCCGGGCCAGGAGGACCCCGCCCTGGACCACCCCTTCATGGCCGACGGCTCCACTCTCAAGGACCTCATCTACGACATGACCACCTCCGGCTCCGGATCAGGTAGGGCGGGGGGGTGTACTGAGAGAGAGAGAGAGAGAGAGAGGGTGTGTGTGTGTGTGTGTGTGTGTGTGTGGTGTGGGGGGGGTGTTGACTTAAAGGGGTAGTGTGCTATTTTGGACATTGAGCCCTATTTGTGGTCTGTCTACCATGAACCTGAGTAGGGATGGGGATCGATCCAGTGAAGCGATTCCTTGGAATCGTTAGCCAAAATCCTTAACGATTCAGCTATCGATCCTGTTGCTCCCATGGAGGACTATGTGCAAGCCATGCCAAACACCTAAAAATATTCGGATTGCGAGACATTTCACAGGAGAGCATATTGAGACAGGTAGGAGTACATCCTGTGCTTCCCATCTCGGAAAAGCACATTTTATCATACAGTAGTTCTCAACGCATTTACATATGCCCCATTGACTTCTATTGTAGCTCAGTGAGAGCCTGCAGAAAAACTGCAGCTAGCTCAATACTGGAACAATCAGTGAAATGATGGTTCATGTTCATGGTAGACAGACCACAAATAGGGCTAAATGTCCTAAATAGCACACTACCCCTTTAAGTTCTTTTAAATATCTGAGGTGAGTTGGAGTCAACTGAAACTTTCCAACTCCACAAAGCAAATCAGATCAACTGCCCCTCAAGTTCCATATTGACTCAGGTTGGATGAAGTGACTTACAGTATGACAGCACACCGACACTAGGGGAAATAAGTGACGTCGTAACCGGCGACCTTCAAACTATAGTCTACGGTTAGTGGCTCGTCTGGCATGAATAGTTTCGAACGTTTAGATTCTGTCAGGAGTTGAATGCGCTGTTATTCGACCAACCGTTTCCAAATGTTCCGCTCAACATACGCCTGAGTGTCTGCCAAGAGAGCAAGCCAAGGCTACACAGGCACATTGCACTCGCATATCGGCAGGACATCTTTTGATGAATAAATAAATAAATAATTGTTCTCAGTCCTAGGGCTCGTACATGACCTTGGCTACACTTGGATACAGACTGGCTGTGTTGGTGAAGAGACAGCACACCTTTATAATGAGTGTCCTTGGCCTACAGCTCCTGAAGTTGAATGTCTAAACGGCAGTATTAGTTCCCTGGCAGGATATTGGCAGAAGGGAGCAGAATGAGACAAGCCTCTCAGCACAAGAACCATTGCTGGAATCACTGGAGATGATTCGACCATACTACCATACTAGATACTGTATTTGCGTTTATCCGAGGCACAATTATTGCTAGTTGAAAACATTATTAGGGCCCGAGCACTGGCGGTGCGAGGCCCTATTGAAATTGTACGGATTATTCTCCTCCTTCTCCTACCTTCTTCTTCTCCCCAAACAAATGCCTTTTTGACGGCCTAAACATCGATGAAAACGCATGAAACTTTGCAGATACATCAGTCCCGGTGAAAAATGTGATATTTCAGGGCTGACTGAAATGGGCGTGGCAAAGTGCCTCAAGAGCGCCCCCTGGAAAATTTAAAATGGCGAGCCCCACCTTTCAGTTTGATGTAGGCGAACGAAGTTCGGTGGGCATATGTAGTTCATCAAGACACACTAAAATGTCTCTTGGAGCTATACCCAACATCCAACGGGAAGTCAACCATTTTGCTCTTAATGTGAAATTGTTTCCTTGTTTTTACCATTACCATGCCTTGTACTCTAATTCCTCCTCCTACAGATTTCATCCGATCAACTTCATATTCAGTCACCTTTGTGATCAAAAGTTATAAAAAAAAAAAAAAGTTTTCACCAACACCCTTGCCGTGGCAACCTGCCAAATTGACATTTCGCCAATTTTTGCAAATTGCAGACATACTCTAGTTTATATCTACTATAGTTTATATCAACCCTGGCCTCGGTGTCTCCCCCTGCAGGTCTGCCCTTGCTGGTGCAGAGGACCATCGCCAGGACCATCATCCTCCAGGAGAGCATTGGGAAGGGCCGCTTCGGCGAGGTGTGGCGGGGGCGCTGGCGCGGCGAGGAGGTGGCGGTGAAGATCTTCTCGTCGCGCGAGGAGCGCTCCTGGTTCAGGGAGGCGGAGATCTACCAGACGGTCATGCTGCGCCACGAGAACATCCTGGGATTCATCGCCGCTGACAACAAAGGTAAACAAACCCCCCCCCCCCCCCCGCCCGGGACGTTTTGACGGCCGTGCCCTTTGGCAGGTATGGACGGCCATGGCATCTTTCCAATGGCGTCAAGTTTATTTCTTGTTTACCTTGCTGTCGGCGTCATGTCAAGGTTGTCCCTGGAGACTTTAAAAACTTGCTCCGTTCCTCCCTCCCTCTCTTTTATTCCCTCTTCTCCTTCCTCTGCTCATCTCTCCTCCCTCTCTCCCCCCCCCCAGATAACGGGACATGGACCCAGCTGTGGCTGGTCTCAGACTACCACGAGCACGGCTCTCTGTTTGACTACCTGAACCGCTACACTGTCACTGTGGAAGGCATGATTAAACTGTCTCTCTCCACCGCCAGCGGCCTGGCACACCTCCACATGGAGATAGTGGGCACGCAGGGTGAGTTACAAACACACACACCGTTTCACCCTGCACAGGGGTGTGTGTGTGTGTGTGTGTGTGTGTATATGTGTGGATGGATAGATAGATAGATAGATTTATAAAGCTGCTAATATCTATCCGATGCTTTACTCGTCTGCCACAACTATGTAATAATGTCTTTTAATTGAAATATCTTAATTTGGGGGCGAAGTGATATGCGCTTAATTGTGATTAACTGGACAAATTAATTACAGATCATGTAATTGGATTCGTTTTTTTAATGGAATTGAGAAGGTCGTGTAAGGTGAAGCGAGCAATTTAAACGCATACCTGTACAGTACACCGACTTCCCATGGTGCACCTGTGGCCCGCGCGCGCTCAGCCCGTCTCTCCCGCAGGAAAACCGGCCATCGCCCACAGAGACCTGAAGTCCAAGAACATCCTGGTCAAGAAGAATGGCACCTGCTGCATCGCCGACCTGGGATTGGCCGTCCGCCACGACTCCGCCACGGATACCATCGACATCGCGCCCAATCACAGAGTAGGCACCAAGAGGTAATAATAGCGGGCGTGCATCACACACACACACTCTCTCTCACACACACACACACACAAGGAGAATCTATGCTTCAAGGCTGTGAAGCCGTGGGGGTTGATGCTGATGTGAGGGTGTTGAGAGCTGATCTGAAAGAGAGGGGGGTAGGGGGGGGGGCTGGAGTTGACGTGGGGGGGCGCTGTGGAAGCCTGTCACGGCCAATCCCTTACAGGCACCGACGAGGCACTGATGCACACGCAGGCAGAGAGAGACAGGCAGGCAGAGAGAGAAAGAGAGAGAGAGAGACATGCAGGCAGAGAGAGACAGGTAGGCAGAGAGAGAAAGAGAGAGAGACATGCAGGCAGAGGGAGAGGGAGTTAACCGAAGAGCATTCAATGAGTTCAGACTCGGACTCATTTTCTTGGACAATCCATTTGGTTATATAAACCAAGCGCCAAGGACAGCTCTTCCATGGCTGCGCTCTCAACGGAGAGTTTGGATACTTGATTCTGATTGGCTAGCATAACAATTAGTATTAATGCGCCGCCAATCTCATTGACGAGGCCATTGATAAGATCAAGCGGTAGGCTATGCTTTGCATAGCAACCACTCGCAGCAACCTCGCCTTTTTCATATCCTATTACAAAAACGCACTCATCAGTCCGACTCCAGCACTTCCACACCCCTACCAGCAAATGCGAGTTCTCTGGAGAAGTGTTGTAATAACTGCACCATAGCTGGAAATATTCAAATAAACGTGAACCACCCGAATTATTCCTTATGGTTTATGTGAACAAGGCCAACCCAAATAGGCGCGAGAGCCTATGTTGCCTGGCAACCATTTAATTCAGAACTATAGCCTATCGCGTAAGATTATGTAAATACTAAAATGATAATAATGATTGGTAAATAAATGATTGAATGTTACTACTGTGTTTTTGTGAATATATATATAAATATATGTAGTAACCTTTGTAGAAAAGCAATTGACCACTCGAAGCAGTGGGTTACACGGGATTTTACAATCCGCTATCGCGTCGGGCCTAACAACGCCCCGTAGCTGTGGTCAAATCCTGTATAACCCACTGCCTCTCGTGGTCAGTT
>NC_140257.1:14141630-14358635 GCF_949987555.1 Borostomias antarcticus
GTCTTATGAAAAAGGGTTTCATCCAAACTGATTTTTGAGCTCCGTACTCATATGCATTCTTCTCGCTCGTTTTGATATCTTGTACTAATATTTTTTTTCCTTCACCGATGCCTTTTCTTTGGTTTCTGTGGACAGAACATCACCTCATTCAGCCTTGTCAAATATGCAGTGAAATTTGCAATATTTTGTTTATTGCTATGTATATATGTTTCTATGAGTGTATATATGGGTATCTTTATATATGTGTATTTCTATGTATATGGTGTGTGTTCCCTACGTGTATGTATGTATGTTGTTCACACACCTAAGCTGAAAGATATACATGTGTACCTCTATTTTTATGCATTCAATGTATTTGGTGGGTGTATACTTTCAGACCATACTGTGCGCGCGCGTGTGCGTGCAAGCCTGTGCATTATATATATAATATATATATATATATATATATATATATATATATTATGTGTATATGTGTATATATATATGTATATATATATATATGTGTGTGTATATATATATATATATATATATATATATATATATATATAAATAAATAAATAATCTCGGTATGTAAAAGTATACATGCACACTTACAGTTAGCTGATAGATCTACATGTATACCTCTCTATTTTATACATACACCTCTCTCACCTACAGCCAGGAGGTGCTCTGAATTCAGCTGTCATTCTAAACATTCAGTATTAAGTGTGCGTGCGAGCGTGAGCACACACACACGAGCCTGCTATACGCGTTATCCGAACGGAGGCCTTAGGAGCTTCTCTACAGAGTAGGAATAGGGTGGTGTGGTAGTGAATCCAGCTTTGCCTGGACTCCGAGGTCAAATAGTTTATACCGAAGGCTTTTATTGTGAAGGACTTTCAATGTATTGCCTTTCCTTTGAGGGTACCCTAGGAATAGTCTGGATACACTTCCTTCTTACGATGACAGGAACTCTTCATGTATGTATAGACAACTGATAATGTTACTTTTATTGCTTGTGTGACTATATTGTTTTGCTGCTAACTAGGTAGTCGGACCTGTGTATGTTGTCCTCGTTGTGTGGCCTTTCTCAAGTTCTGCGCTTAATTTCCGCGTTAGGGGACTGTGAACATTAGCTAAGCATTAGGAGGCATCTCTGTATGTTTAAAAGACTTCAAACATTCTGCAGTTTGTCTCTATGGCAATAAGTGCCCTTGTGTGCATGGTGGCGCGGAGGGGATGTTTTGAGAAGCCCCCCGGCCCAGGATGACCACAGACCCCTTTTCCAGAAAACAAAATGGAGACAATTGGTGAAAATCTGATCCAGTCTGAATTGGATACAGGTATAAGCGAGATGATGACGCCATTTTGTTTCAGATCCATTCTGCTGTTTGGGTTGGGAAGGGTAGAGGGTCGTTTCTGGAAGACTGGTGGGGTCGTATGAGTGTGAGGCAGGGTTAAGGGCCAGTTCAGTTTCAATTCAGGATTTTCCGAATTTGAATTGATATAACGATTCCATTACTGAAAACGATTTCAAATGCCTCTGTATAGAGTTAAGAAGTTTTTGGGGACTTTAGGTAGTCCAGAAGCTTTATGGACAATTTCGTTTCATTCTTTCAAAGGATGAACTTTTTGAATTCGGTCTGTCAGAATTCACTGAATTGGAACTGATTTGAGCCTGACCCTAGTGTGGGCGGAGACAGCCAGACCCCTCAGCCCAGAGAAGTGTTGTTTGTCTGTTAAGTGCCATTACAAAGGGGCATGGCTTTATCCATATCATATACAAGGTTTCCATTCGCAGATAACCTGCTTCAGACAACCAAAACGGAACTGAAATAGTGCCATGTTGGGACATTACAATGGATTCGGTTTCAAATTGGAAGCATTTCTGGTCAGCTGACCCTGTATAAAGGAGAACAAAAAGTTGGGGATGGGGTCGTTTTTTTTGTCACATTGGTCCAAGTTCAAAGAGGGAGGCGAAGGATATTGCTGCTATCATAACCAAAAAAGTATTTTGTCCTTGTGGGGGAGAGAGAGGCTTTGCCACATCACCAGCTCCGTCATTTACAACCGAACCCTCAAATCACCAGCAGCCTTTCAGGTTGACATCTAGGAACATCCAGGTCTCACAGTCACAGCTGGACCCTGTAATACCGCAACGCAGTTCCACCCGAAGAAGAGCAATCATGTCCTCCCCGACTACACGTGGATATACAAGCAGAGTCAGCGTGCGCTTGCTTATACGCCAAATCTATGGCTTTAAGTCTCTGCAGGTGTAGCGAACGAGGGAGCAGGTACTGGTGGCGAGCTGGCGTGCAGGGATATAGCACACAGGAATACAGACATCCTCACCTACAAGGACTCCAAACCCTTACTCATCAGCTAGTCTGCTTTCCCTGAGGAACATTGCCTACTTTCACTTTTTTTCGATGTCAAATAAGTGTTTTTCATACCATGTCGGATTCTTTCCTGTTTGTTCTGTGCTCTGTATATTACTCTGTACTATGCTAACTGTTAAGGTGCTACATACTTTATACATGCAGTCCCCCTAGACTTAGAATGGAGGAATTTCTGTCTATTTGAAAAGCACCAGACGAGAGCCGTGTGTGGAGAAGGATTTCCAGATAGCACATTCGCCCTATGGGTGGATGGAGTCTGGGGGGTTAGGGTCTACCAGCGTTAATTTGTGTTTCAGTGCCATCATCATGTTTGTCAAATGATGTGTTTGTGTGCGGTTGCTTGCGCGAGCTCTCCAGTGCTTGATGTTCATTGGCTGTGTCACACAGATGCACCGTTCATAGGGAAGTCATTTGTCATTGCACAATGGTAGAATAGGATAGAATATCCTAGGTCGTTGTCGGTCCGTTTCGGCCCCTTCAAACCATTATATTCTCTGCCAGTGCCTGTGATGTACTCTAATGGAACTGGAATGCTGTCATGTCATATCACATCATGGATGTTTTTGCTGAAAAGGGACGGAAAAAGCACCAAATGCATAAATGATGCAGTTCTTATTAAAAAAAAATGTAAAAAAAATAATCAAAAAACACCAGAATTCCGAGCGTGAGAACTATACATCCTCTTAACAGACCGATGTTCGTGTTGTTTTCTATGATTTACCTCAATGTACATAGGATTCCTTTTTTATCTCCCACTTTGACATTCTATTTCTAAGAAATGTCTAATAGAGAGAAATGCACATTTCTGTTCTGTGTGCGTCGTCAATGCTACTCGCTGTCTCGTGTTCGTTTATTTGTAGGAGGGACCTACTTTCCTGGTTACTGTAGACCATTATATCTTGTTTGTACAAAAAAAAAAAATGTTGATGTTATTTTAAAGAAATATTATTGTGGAGCTCCTCGGAGCACTATAAAGTGTGACTTTTTGGGGCAGTCTATTCCATAGCCTCATATCCAACCCCTGGATCCTACTGCCTCCAGACACTTTCTGTTGATCTGAGAAGATTTGAATAGGTGTAAGCAACATGGCTCCATCTTGCTCACGTCTATCCACCCTCTGAGATCTATTAGTCTGAAGTGGGTAGGGGCTAAAGGGTTGATGAGGGACCCTGGGCTATGGTTCTGCTCGTCGAGGGAGGAAAGGTTATTAGCTATGTTTATCTAGACAGTATTCAGAAGTGTGCATTCTCCCCTTTAAGACATGTGCATTGACTTTTGTAAAGTGTTTGAAAGAACATTCATATAGGAAGCGAGAAGAGATGATTATCTTGTGAAGTAGGGCATTTTGTGAATAAATATATACACATTTCTTTACCTTCTGTGTCTTTGTTTGAGCCTTTTCAGATTGTGAAAGGATCCTCCTTTGACTGTTTTAATCTGAACGCTTCATAGTTTTGCTGAAGTGTCAATGCTCCAACCTACAGCCAGACCCCTGGTCTACTGAACATTTATTTGAGAACTATTGAGAAATAGTTTCCTATGAAATTTCATGAAAATGTCATAAGTTAATTTAGTTGCTAAGTTACATGTTGAGCAATTTGCATTATTACCAATCATTATTTCATTATCAGGTAAAATAATTCAGAAAATGGAAAATGTACTGCATACATAAAACATTTCTAGCTCATTTGCCATGCCATTATTATCATAACACCATGTGACAGTCTGAGGACAGTTCAAAAGGTTGCCCAAGTTAGCTCATTTGAAAGGTAAAAATCCAACCATTTACATAATCTAGGATATTTAGCTAGTAAATCACGGTGTCTGGGTCCCTCGGCGAGCTTCTTGTCTTTGAAAACGCGAGTTTAACATGTTTTTGAAAGATTTTTCAAGGTGCCCACCTACATCCATTGTATGACCAAAACGGTGGTAGAGCAATTATCAGACTTTCTCAAAAGTGCTAGTTTTGTCAACGTTTTGATTTGAACCATTGTATATGATCATAAGTAACCTTAAAACAGGGCTAAACATGCATTTTCCCTTTACTACTCCTTTAAGTTAATTCCATGCTGTAGATAGCTTTGGGTCATTCCAATTCCCACTGGTGGCTAATGCTAGTGCAACACAATGAAGTCATGTTAGCCTGTCCAAAAAACAGCCCCAAACGCCCAAAGAACACCCAAAAACAAATGAAATATGAGTAAAGTCTCTCAGGGATTCTTTTATGTATATTTGCCATCTGACCCAAAGCTATCTAGAGCATGAAATTAATTGACTATTATTTACATAAGTCAAAAACAAACAATGATCTCCATCAGTCAAAAACATCATAGGTAGGTCAAAAATGAGGCAACTCTAAGCTTAATCTCATCTGGTAAGCATACAGATGACATTTTAATCATAAAGGTTCATAGGAAACAACATTTCTGGGTTTCATATAGGCCATATAGGAGGTAGTTTCCAGTAGACTAATAGGTGGGGCGTTGCCTACAAATCATCTTATTGCACAAGGTTAGAATCCCATGAATTGTGTGAAGGGACAGAGATGACTGACTTGACTACAGTTATTTTATCAACAAGAACTACAAACTGTGGGGATCAGAAGGATACAAAAAACAAAGATTTGGGCAAAGAAAGAAAAAACGTTATTTTCAAGCTATCCATAGCTTATCTGAGGACTGGATTCATTCCTCTGCTGCTCTTTCTCCATCCCTCCTCCTGGTGGACGTGATTAAGGTGTTGGGTAAAAGCAGACATGTAATGATTTAATAAATGGTCATTTATCTCCCTGAGATGAATGGTTCTCTCAGGCAGCCAATGTATTATCTCCTATATTTGATATTTTGCAGATGCTCTCTGACAGAAAGGACGATCTCTCCTCTCCTCTTTTCCCCCAGCTCGTTCATTCACTGACCTACTTCCATTGTCTTAAAAGCAACCTACATTTTGAGAAAAGGGCCCTTTCTCTGGTGCATATGAAAGCAAGACATGACATTCTGTCTTTCAGGCCTCCTTAGCGTTCTTCTTACTGGCAGGGTGGTTAAGTTCAGTAAGCAAATCTGCCAACGCTAACTTAAGATCACTGATTGATCATCACCACCACCTCGTTAGGTGTCTCCCCCCCCCCCCCCCCCCCCCCCCTTCCTCTCTCTCCATCTTTGTCCTCTCGAAATAACCTCGAAATAACCTTTTATCCCTCTCTTCCTCCTGAGTTACCAAATCTACTCTATTTAGTTTGTACAGTCTTAATTAAAAGCTGGAACTGATGAAATGATGTTGGCCTAATTTATGCAGGCACATTTTTAGAAAACAGTTGAAGTGAATGACTGTCTAGACTCTAGACACAAAGGCCATGTTTGAGCTGATCTCTCTTCTCTTGCCGTATCCCCTGCCTGTGCTGCCATGCACACTAAACAGACAGTCCCCACTCTGGGGTCCAGTCCCATGTAATGGGGATCAGAAACTTTTCGTTTTTTCATTGTATATATAGATGTTTGCTTTGGAAACATGTATTTTCATGCTAATAAAGCTTTGAAATGCCTAGTGTGAAACCACACAGTGAGTGTGTGTGTCAGTGTCTTGTGTAGGTGTGTGTTGTCAACTGGGCCGGCTGCGGCAGTATGAATTGTGTGTCCTCTATGACTGTGTGTGTGAGTGTGTGTAGTGTGTAGTGATCACGTGGGTGTTACTTTGCTAGTGTGGCGAGTGTTGTTATAGGTATAGGTATAGGTAGGCCTACTGCATTTGTAATGCGATCCCCATCCAGTTGTTACACTGGCCCGGAGCGCAGCCCGAGGGCAGAACGAGAGAGAGAGGAAAGATTGCACAAAAAAAAGGGAGGACAGTACACAAGGACAGTCTAGGACTCAAGCACACAGTGTGGGGGGACAAGCTCACACAAACAACTCTCACACAACACAACAGCAAGTGAACCTAGGAGTCCGTTATGGTGAACAAATGGGTTTTTAACAATCCTTTAACAGTCCCTACGGTGGGAGCAGACTTAATGTGATTGGGGAGCTTGTTCCACAGTTTTGGAGCCAAACCAAACAAAGGCGCGATCTCCCAGCCTTACTGTGTTGGATCGTGGAGGTCTCAGCCACATTTGGTCGTCCAACCTGAGTCCCCGAGCTGGAGGTTTGTTGATGTTTGTTTGTAGAGTGCTGTGCTCTCTAGTGTTCTCTAGAGTGTTGTCTGTGCATGCTACTGGAGCTGTTTACTTGTGCAGAACAGGTCCCTAGAAATCCGGCTTTTAGCTTGGAGCTGGGTCTGGGAGGACTAGACTGCCTAATAGTTGTGTAAGCTAACCCTCTACATTCACATATACGCAGAGAGGCGGGTTCGCTACAACTACCATGCTGACCCATTGTACACCAAATGATTCCAATTTCCCCTGTGATTAAGTTAGTGTATATGTAGCTCAATATCAAAACATTTTTGGGTGAAGAAAGTATGACTACCTTTCAAAGCTGCATTGGTTGATTTGATCGGGCAGATCTGGAACCATCAGTTGAACAACGAGGGTTTATACTGACACCTAGTGGCTGACATATGTACGACACATTGCAACTTTGCTGAAAAAGTTTATTATCATACACATGCTGGTGGTGAGACAACTCTGTTCTAGGTTAGTAGTGGACAAAGTGGGGGGAAAAAATGACAACCACCTCAAAACTACACCTGAATTCATTATCAAATTGCATAGATAACAAACTAGCGTTGTTCTTCTAAAGTTATCAACGTCCCTTATTGTGACTCGCCTGGGTAATGTATAATGGCCCTGTTTCAATTCTTTCAGCAGGCTGCCTTCCCTCTTACCTAACCGGGAATAACCACTGATCTAGTCACGTGAGATCAGTAATTAGTCCAATAGACGAGAGACGTGACGGGAAGGATGCAGCAGTAGAGTATTGAGACACGGCCGTTAGTGTACTATCTCCTCATTTCTTCTGTGTTTCATGCAGCACCTGTTCGTAGGGAGGGGGCGGCAGGCTGCAGTAGGCGGGCAGGGGAGGGAGGCCGGGGTAGGCCGGCACCGCGGGGGAGGGGTGGAGCTGCGGAGGGTAGGCCGGGCTGACTCCGCCCCCCGGGTCCCCGTAGTTCTGCAGGCCGTTCAGCTGCAGGTCTGGAGGAGAGGGGGATGAAAGATCAGAGAGAGAGATAGGAAAAGAGCATCTAGTATCGATATATCACATACTGTAGTTTCATAACTCAGTTTCATAACACTGACAGCATTCCACACAGTTATAAACATGCCATTCATAAAGGGAAATTATTCTATAACATATCTGCGCTCTGATTGGTTGAGAAGGTGTGAACGTGGCGCTCCGTTAGCCTATCCGCTTTGCGGTCGTGGTTTCCGATCTAAGCGCGTCTGGATCCCGCTGTCCAAAAACGGGCCTACCCATAAACCTACTGGCACCATGCGATGCACCTTTAGGCCTTTTCCACCAAGAGGGAACCGGTTCGGTGCCGGTTCACGAGCCTAATTTTGAATGGTTCCGAGCATTTCGACCAAAAAGACATGAGTTCAGGAACCTGAAAGCTGGTTCCGAACCGGCACCACAAAATAGTAGGTTTTTCAGTGCGAACCGTAACGACATCATGGGCGTGGGCTGACGTACAACGGTTCAGCTCAAAACTGGTCGAAACGCGGGCCCGTTCTCTGGACGGAACCAAGGTTCCAGGAATTTTGAAACGAACCGGTTCACGAACCAGAGTTCCTTTGGTGGAAAAGGGCTACTTGAGGTTTCTTCAAGAACGTCTTCAGGAAAAGCTTGGTTTGGTGTGTCCATGTTTTATTCTAACTCGTAGCAACTGGCCAGACTAGGTTTGGATACCAGTGGGCTCTAAGACTGGAAAACAAGCACTGAACAGTGAATATAAACCATGCTCTTCCCCGAGGAGAGCCTGGGGCCGCCAGGTTAGAATGTGGTGGCTCACCTGGACCTCTGATTGGTTTCACGGTGACTCACCTGAGGTTGTGATTGGCTGTCTGGTGTAGTGGACATTGAAGGAGTCGGGCTCGTCGGGGAGGGGGGTTGCGTACATGCGCCTGCGGAGGAAGAACCCGGCCCCACAGCAGAAGACCACGCCTAGCATCAACAGCAGCCTAGAGACAGGAAGGCACACACACACACACACACAGCATCAATCAATCAATCAATCAATCAAAGCTTTATTTGTATAGCGCATTTCATACCCAGAGGCAACACAATGCACTTTACAGAGAACAAGGGAGGTGGGCCTACGACCCACCCCTACATATTCCAGAGGGAAGCAAAAAAACAGTATCACCCAGGGGCCAGATAAGTGAGCTGTAAAAATTCTTCCCTGACCCCTCTCAACAAGGCGATCGAGCAAGCTCCAGGAGTATGTTTGTCTACCGGCTAAGAACATTTATAAAGCAATAAATTACATTAAATTACATTTCAGAGTAAGAGAGGCTAAAAAAGAATCATAGGAGAGACATTAACAACTTACAGTAATTGCATCCACACAAACTCTCTCTGTCTCACTCTTTTGTCTCTCTCCTTTCAAACGGAAGATTAATGACAAAGAGCCGTTTCTAAAGAGAGACTAGGATCATGTCTTGGTTCATGTGAAACATGGCGTCTACAACTAACTGTGCAATAGTGGGGCAGGCAGTGTTGCTATTCTCACCACCACCATAAAACATTTACACACGTTCCCGTCCGTCATAGGGACTAAGTAGACAGGGGTAGACCAGAGGTCTATGTATGCACACTCCCAGATAGCAAGCGGATCTGGGCCATATACAGGCCAGATCTGGCTTAGTTCCGGCCCATATATGGCCCAGAATTATTACACATCCGCTTGCTATCTGGGCTCTCCGCAGTACCCCTGTATGGGGGTCCGAGCCCTGCCCTCCTGCAATGGGTACTTACCAGACCACTGGCTTCACGTCTGTGTGGGTTTCTGGTAGATATTTTAGGCAGGTGTGGGAAAGATTCGTCTACCCCCTAACAGTCTGCTTTCCATTTTTGAGAGGGAATACAGCATAGGGGCCCCATCTGGTTCACAACTGCTCTTCTCTCAAGGGGATGTGTGTTAGTGTGGCTGCTAGAAATAGATTTCAGCATCTAGTATACTTTAGCTACAAGGGTGTGTCATATACAAACCAGGGCGACCGATAACAATAATAATGTATGCATCACCTAACATTTCACATAACCAAAGTACTCATAGGGGATTACAAGATAATTGTACTTTTTATAATCCTCAATAAATTATTTATTTAGAACTGAAAGGCAATTGCTAGAGGCAGATTCATGCAATATGCAGGGTATAATCAAATCATATCACATCACATATTAATTGGCAACATGGTTGGAGAGAGATTCTATAAAGATGGCCGATCTTACATAAAACCCCCGATCAGTGCTTCTTTTCTACTGAACCAAACGAACTTCATGTAAAAGATATTTTGGTGACAAATGACAAGCTTTGCCTGTTCGGCCAACCCCCCCACGTTCATGCAGACGTGACTTCCTCTTTTCTTCAGTTTGTCAAAAAGAACTGAGGAGTGATTCTCAACTCATACCACTGTTGGGTGCTTAGATCACAATTTAATACACTTATTCCTTTATTCTGGTCAGATTTCAAGAGAGATGGGCAGTGACAGAGAGAGAGGAAATAGCAGTGAAAGAGGAAGGGGAAAGAGAGAAGTCAGAGGGGGAGAGAAAGATGGAGGGAGACGGAGGGAGGGAAGAGAGGTGGAGGGAGACGGAGGGAGGGAAGAGAGATGGAGGGAGACGGAGGGAGGGAAGAGAGACGGAGGGAGGGAAGAGAGGTGGAGGGAGACGGAGGGAGGGAAGAGAGGTGGAGGGAGAGCAGGTTCCCGGCGCGGTTTGGGGGTCGCTACTATTCAGTACTCACCAGAAGTACCACAGTCTCTGGATAGAGAGAGCTCGCACACAACACCTTGTCCCACAGCAGTCCTCGTAAGACCGACATCTACGACACACACACATACACACACACACACACACACACATACACACACACAAAAAGCATTTAATAGATAGAATAGAATGCACTAACACATGCTCATGCACAAATCTACACACAGGCACACACACACACACAGAATTAGATTAGATAGATAAAAATGCACTAACATACTCATGCACAAATTTATACACACACACACAAACACACACACACACACCACCATCACATGGGAGTTCTCACGGGTCCACCAATTTCCAGAGAGTATGAGAGACACAGCGAGGCCTGATGGGGTGGATGTCTAGCAGATGACTAATGTTCCGGAATCTAAAGATGAATAGACAACATTATCCACACTATCTATAGCACCCTTGCTAATCTAATTAATGTACTGCTCTTTGACATTGCTTCAAACCAGCCTTTCGTGATGTGAATTTTGAGAATCATCAAACCAAAATGCATGCAAACGCATACATGAGTCTATTCAAGTTGAAGCGTTGACCCTTTTGCTAACACACTTCAGTTCCTGTTCATTCATTCCTGAGAGTGTGTGTGTTTGGAGCAGGACTTGGACAAGCAAGCGCCCCCCCACCCCCCCCCCCCCCGCAGGTCAGCTGACAGCACCTGTATACACCACCGCTCATGATGTATTGCTGCTATTGTGGTCATGTGGTCAAGAACAACAGCTCTGGACACACACACACACACACACACAAACACAAACACACACAAATGTTGTGATGCTAATGTGTGGGAGGAATGTACGTAGAACAGAGTTTCCCCACACTAGAAATGTGAACTTTTGAGGGAATGAAAGAACAGTTTCTGACTGGTTGCTGTGTATTTGAGGTATGTCTATTTGACTGCCTATCCTGTCGACATGAGCAGTATGAGGAGAAGTGCTGATGGTGTGTGTGTGTGTGTGTGTGTGTGTGTGTGTGTGTGTGTGAGAGAGAGAGAGAGAGAGAGAGATGTAGCAGCATCCATTTTAGGATAGCTACTCATGTAGCTATGCTGTTGATTTTACTAACGCTTGAACATTTAAGAGGATCATCTACTACAACCAGTAACTAAATCCTCCGACTGACTAGACAGTTATGCACTTTCACAACAAAATCTAATGTGTGTGCGTGTGTGTGTGTGTGTGTGTGTGTGTGTGTGTGTGTGTAAGATAACTAATAATTCGATATCAGATCCTCTTCTCACCCCGCGGTGAACGCCGCATGCACCAACCTCGCCTCCCCACCATCTCTGCCACCCCCCCCCCCCCCCCCCTTACCCCACTTTTCTCCCATCTCCCCCAATGGGGTCCTCAACCTTGTTACATCTAGCCACCCCACCACATGCTCCCTATGACCCTGTCCTCTCCACTCTCCTTCACCCTCCAGGAAAAAGGTGTCGCTGGCTCTGCACGTTCCCTGATTGCATCCTACTGTACCTGAGGGTCGATGTCGGAACCACATAGTCTGACTATGGGAGTTCCACAAGGGTCTGTTCTGGGTCCCCTCCTTTTTTCCCTCTACACTACATCTCTGGATTCTGTCATTCGCTCGCATGGCTTCTTCTATCACTGCTATACTGATGACACGCAACTGGTCATATCCCCCTTCTGACACACAAGTGCAGGCACGCATATCTGGGTGCTTGGCTGTCATCTGGTAGATGGAGACACACCACCTCAAGCTTAACCTGGACAAGACTGAGCTGCTGTTCCTCCCGGGAAAGGGCTGCCCGCACCGGGACCTGGCCATCACCATTGAAGGCACAGGCCATGGTGAAACCTCCCCCCCCCCCCCCCCCCCCCCCAACCACTATGCTCTGCTACCTCGGGGCGACTGGTTGCCCCGTCACTCCGAGGCCCCTGCGGTCGATCGACATGGTCCCGGCTCTTCTCTGTCCTGGCCCCGCAGTGGTGGAATGAACTGCCCACTGATGTCAGGACAGCAGAGTCGCTGCCAATCTTTCGCCGCAGGCTCAAAACTCATCTCTTCAAGAAATACTACCAGGAGTCTCCCACTTAAGTACTTTTAGATTGCTATTCTTGCTCTTTGCCTTCAGCACTAGACTATGCTCTTAGTCACTTGTTTTAGAAAGGAGATGCGCTTGTGAGTTCTGGCAAGTAGTAGTACATTGGCTTTTCCTACGTTAAATGCAATTCCTTTATATTGCTTTAGATAAAAATGTCAGCTAAATGACTGTAATGTAATGTAATGACACTACAAAGCTGTCGATTCAGCTCACTATCAAAGAGAAGATCACTTCTATGATAGTATGTTGTTGTGTCTATATGCTAAGTCTGTTTCTGCAAGTGAAGAGAGAGCAACGTTGAAATGCGGTATAATACTGCAGTATTCGGCCACCCACATTCTGTTGCTTTTGCTCATGTGTTGTTGGACTCACATGAAATAGATGGGATAGCCTCCTTCAAAGTACCAGCAGTACTTCTTGTTAGCAGAACACTGGTGGAGGAGAGAGAGACAAACTGATCAGAGAGACAGTCCGAGACACAACATTGCAATCCTCTATAGGGCACGTGCACGCACGCACTCATACACTCGTGCACGCACACACACACACACACATACACACACACACACTCATCTGCAATAGTACATAGGATATAGAACAGATAGCACTGACCAATAACAGCCCATTTACAGTGAGAATTGGCCAATAGCAGAGCCAGGACCTGACCCTGACCTGCCTCTGATGATCAGCCAAGGGACTAACCGGGCACACAGACAACAAGACCACAAAGAGCCGTCTGTCTCTGCAAAGCTCTCTGACAACAATCAACAATGGTCTGTAGATGAGGAAGCTGTGTATGTGCGTGCATGTGTGTGTGTGGAGTGGGTGAGTGGATGTGAGAGTGTGTGTGTGAGTGTGTGCGTGTGTGTGTAGTGAGTGAATGTGAGTAGGTGGGTCTACTGTAATTATTTTTATAAAATTTTTTTGAGAGTTGGACAGAATTGTAATTTAGCTAATTATGAATTATATAACTCGATTTTCATTTTCTTCAAAACAACACCCATAATAGGTTTAATTCTCTTCTAAGTTCAATTGCTCAATTTTGTTTCAGGTAGTATGAGCTCAAAACTTACAAAGACGCATGCTTTGCAGGCTGCCGTTCACGTTGCTGTACACTAAACCTGCCAGAGTTGAATACGTGGGTGCATGACTAGCCTACCCATCCTATCCTACACGCATACGGGGTATTTCACCCTAGCCTTGTATATCCTATCCTACACACATACGGGGTATTTCACCCTAGCCTTGTATATCCTATCCTACACACATACGGGGTATTTCACCCTAGCCCTGTATATCCTATCCTACACACATACGGGGTATTTCACCCTAGACCTGTATATCCTATCATACACACATACGGGGTATTTCACCCTAGCCCTGCATATCCTATCATACACACATACAGGGTATTTCACTCTAACTGTACCTCTCATTTCTGTAGGCTACATTGTAACTATGTGATGCATATCATCCCCATTCTCATTTTCTTTAATAATATAGCCTACTCTTGACAGAGTAGACTGAGCTCAAAATTAAGCAATTCATAGCTTCAATTTAACTTTCATATGCCATGGGGGGATGAGAGCCCACAAGATAGAATTTATTTCAAAATCAGCTAATTGCGTCATAATTCGCTAGAAAACTTCTCCATAGCGCACTCACCTCATCGACTAACCATAGTAGAATGATTCCAGACAAGAACTCCATCGTTTACGAAAATGTCAAATCCACTCAGGAAGTCTTCATCAAAAGCTTTTTTATGCCATCCTATCTGTCAAATAGAAATACTTCGCGATCGTCTGCACTCATCTTGCCCCGTCCGTCACTTCAGCGCCCCGCCGTGTTTACGGGTGATCAACGGGACTCTGGAGAAGCTGCGCAGCTTGGCCTCGGGCTCGGACGCTCTCTCTGTTTCACTTATTCTTTTTATCTACAATAAGAGAATGCAATGATCATTTATTCTAAGCTAGGCCATTAGTTATCCTACTAATAGCAACACGAGCTTTTCGAATAGTCTAGCCGCATCGAAATGATACCGACTTCCGTTTGAGTCGCGCTTATGTTGGCTGTTTTTCCACTGCAGAGCTCAGTCAGCTAGGCTGAATCACATAGAGATACAGATATCACGCTAGTCGAGTTTTAAAGCTACACTCACCCATGATATCGAGAAAGTAGGCAGCCTATTCTAGAAAAATAGATTATGTAGACTATGACTTTTTACTTGGGGATATGTCTACTCCTTCTATAAAAGACTGTATCATGTTTTTGACAACACAAAGCGGCTGCATGGGCATGTCCACTATGCAGCGGTGAAATTAGGGCAACATTTTATATTAAGGTACTTGTTATATATAGGCCTAAGCGTTAGTAAATAGGTCCTTATTATAATATGGTTATTATCATTAATAGGCATGTTAATAAGACATTTTAAAAGTGCTATAATATATATGACTTTTATAATGTATCATTCTTTTATTGCTAGATTTTAAGACAAACAGTTCAGCGTTAAAAAAAAAAAAAGCCTTACTACAGTAATTCATTTAACATAGCCTACTATAGGGGTTAATTATGCACTTATTGATATTCATAAGAAACTTAAGTTTATAAACTGCTTAAGAACGTTAATAAAATCCGTATGTTTATTATGCATACTAGCCACAAGTTACTAGGCTATGCATTTGTTGAAAGGGAACATCGGAGACGGGCGGGGCTGTGCTGCTGCTGCTGACAGAAGGGTCAGGTCCTGGAGACCCGCCCCATTTGCCGAAAGTCCCCCAAGAGGCTCACCTATCAATAGTGGATCCCAGATGAGCCGTTTGTCTAATCCCCAGTCGTGCTGCAGCTCTGATATCTTCATCTACACCCTCATCGCCTGCTTTGCTATTACTGGCTAGTATTGACCGTGCTTCCCGGCCTCTCCAGGTGTGAGTAAGCTGTGTGGAGCAGGTTTTGATGGCACCGTCCACGCTGATTCTGGCCTGGTCCAACTGCAGGGGGTCCGGTTTAGTAGCCTATGTGGTAGCATCCACTACCAAACTCACTAGCCTTTGCTGAATCCTTTTAAATACATGTACTATTTTCTCTGTGTAAGTAGGGCGGCAGAGCGATACTTCACGTTACATAGGAATGTAAACACCGCTAGGTAGGTAAAAGCGGAGCCTACTTCCAGACTCATACGTCTATAGTGGATTTGCTGCATCCTTTCGGACAAATACATTTGTCATTTCACCATGTAAGATCCTTAATTTGTGCAATTGCCAGGGGAGCTGGCCCTGAGATCAGGTTCAAAGTTACATTTATAGGTAGGCAATATGTGCTGTAACAAGCATAGTTATGGTACAGGAGGAAGACTACGATGAGGACACCATTAACAGTTAAGAACATGTTTATTGGGTTTATCAAACAATTAAAGACATATGGTGTGTAAAGTGTGTAGTGCAAAATATGGTGTTAAGTGTGTAGATACACTTGTGTCACATGACTCATGGCCAGACCCATCTCCACACTGGGATTTAACACTGCACCAGCAAATGTCTGTCTGAAACCCATTGTCCTTCCGGAATAGGGAACGAAAAATTAAAAAATATATATAAAAAAACAACATCCTGGGAGGAAGGCAGTGACAACAGGCCGTTAATATCTACTGTTCAAGAGCCTGGTTGCCTGTTAGAAAGAGCAGCGACAGTCTGTGATTTGGCTCGGCTGGGGAAGCAGCAAGCACGAGGGGTCCAGCTACGTGTTCAGGATTTGAACATGGTTCCCAGATCATGGGCGGGGGTTCCTGCGGATAACTAAAGACATCACGAAACGGCTGTAAAAACACAACTCGCGTACATTCACTTCGATTACTTTCCGACGGTACAAAATACTTCTAAAAAGAGACGTTGTGCCATTGGATAGGAGAAATAAAAAAAAAAACTGCATTCACATACCTTTTTGCACCGAGCGGGGGCGTGTTTCAGGGTCTCCTGTAGCTGCATAGCCACCTCTGTCATGGTGGCTTCTGGCCTGCAGGCCATAACGGCACCTTCATTAAATTATCAAGAAAGAGAATGGTTTCAATGTATTTGTCACGAAACAAAAGAAAAAAAACTGTGCATCATACTTTTTTTACTGTATTATTTTGCAAGGGGGGGGGGAATTTCTTACGTAATATGACACTGAAGACTATCATATTTTTCAAAGGTTTATTTCCCTTCTTCCCATGCACACTGTAACTGCCCCAGACAGCGTGTGTAGCAATGGCTGACGTCACCCTTCGGACAACTTCTGGCATGTCTTTCCCACCAATCATGCTAAGATACTGCGTCTGCGAAACACAAAAAAGATCTGGTGTGACGGACTTCCATTTTGCTCTGCGTTGTGTTTTCCGTCACTCGTTCCTCTGACCCACGTCAAGGTATTGTCCAGGGCGGGACGCGAACCTGCAAGCTTGTGCTTGCAAGTCAGATGTGTCAACGACTATGCTAAGAGAAGTATCCTCCTCAGCAGGGTCCTTAGCACATCCTTTCTACTAGAGGAGCGAGTTTCACTATTCGACGACTACTCAACTTTAGCCTCCTCGTTACACTAGGTCATTTACTTAACTGATGTCTTGCCTTGAGTAGGGATGCACAACACATCGTTTCCCTGCAAATACCAACTAGTACTGGTGGAACCTTTACTACCCCAGTGTAATTGTAGGAGAAAGACTTGAGTATGAATATTTATTTTTATTTTTTAATATATATTTAAAATAAAATTACAAATAAAAACCTTCTGCACTGCAGTGACTCACCACCTTCCTCCGGTGTTCGCCATCCTTCAGCTGGGCTTCCAAGACCTGCAGCTCATTGTCTGATTTCGCAGGGTCAAGCGCATCCAGCAGCGATTCCCGTGCAGACCCCTGGGCTTCATTAGACTCCTGGAGTCTCCTGATCATCAGCGTGTGCTCCTTTAAGGTCTGCATGATATCTCTTTGGGTGTTGGTGATGGTGGCAAGCTGCTGTAATACCATCCTCTGAAATTCTGTATATAAAACAGAGTTGTGGCAGTAAGTAGGCTACTTGCATCTTTGCACTTTTCACAAAAAACAAATTTCCTCTTGAAACTTACAAGACCAGCTAGGTAGCACCTCAAATTATATCCCTGCCTGCAACATCAAGTAGTTAGTAAAAAATGAAACAACATACCATCTTTAGAATCAGCAGGGCTCGCTGGATTTGGTCGAGCTGGAGTGCCAAGTTGGGGGCTCCGGACCCCTGGGGGAAAAAAAACAGCATCATGTTGTTTTTTCTTCACTGGCATCATTAGCTCTAGACGTACATATCAGTTGATCATTTTGTAAATGTTCGTAGCTTCAACGCTGAATTAAAAAGGCCAACAGACCAGTGTAACATCGTATTGCCTACCTCTGAAACAGTGGCCATGTTGCTCCAAGGTCTTCAACAAAGCATCAGAGGCTTTACGCTTGATCAAGAACTCACTTGACCAGGCCTGCAATTCCTCACACAGAGAAGAATCTTCACCAGAGTCTGAATCCTCTCGGCGATGGGCATTTTCCTCAATCATACTCAGACTTTTCTTCGCCGACCTCCAGCCCCTTATATACGCACTCTTCCTCTTTCTCCTTTCTTCAAATTCACTCATCCTATATAAAAAGAGGTGTTCAGTTAGACAGTATGCCTAGGGCTGGCTATGCATTGTGATTACTTCCACTGCTTTTAGCCTATATGATTTTAGCATAGACACAGTAGACCATGCAGTGGACCTACATCATGTTAGAAGCCTAGGCCAAACACTTTTAATAGCATTTAAATTGAAACATAATGTGTTGTTACAGCAACAGTTATGACAGCAACGTTGCAGTACGGTCTCCATGGGGATAGGTTATTGTGCGACCATAAAGGTAGTGTTGTCACAACGTTTTACCAAACTACGACCAATGTACCACGTCGGCGTTACGTAGCCTACCGTGCTCGTAGGGAATCCAGATCAACAACTAAAATTTGACAACATGAGTTGAATTTCTGGTACCGCCATTTGGGCTGGGCTATCTTCTTTACTGGAACGTGAAATTATCATTCATAGTAGCTAAATCTGAACGATTATTTTTCAACAAGATGTAGCTAGTAGGCAGGCAGTTAGTGTCTCTAGGGAATCTCTAGGGTTATTAGCTCATGAGATGAAAAATGGCGGCCATTCGAATCTTGTAGTGTTTCAGTAATGGTTACATCGACCTCACAACCAACTAAGGGCTTCACAATTCACAAAACCCGTCTGCAATTATGCATTTTAATCATTACAACAAAGTTGGGTCATGCGTCAAAAAAATCACTCACTCCAAACAAAGCCAAGACTGACTAAAATGCATTTCCCACTGTGTTGTGTGTAAAAGTGACCAATGCTCCCCTGTGTACAGAAATAATGCAGCCTGGTACTACGACTTACACATGTAAAGTGGCATCTTACCTCGTGCTTTTCGAAGAGCTCCAGTCAACTAATGGTCTCGGTAAACAGGATAAATTTATAGCGATACGATGCTACCGGGGTTGTAATGTAGCCTACCGCCCAAGATGCACCTCTCCACCCTATTGGTCGGTTCGTTGGTACGTGCGCAACTCATGGACACAACTTCCGCTTTCCTCCAACAATCCCCGCCCCCAGGCTCTGTGCACCAGCTCCACTACTTCCGGAAAGTCACTTGGCATCTTTATTTCCTGTCCTATATGATTGGATTAAGTGATTAATTAGGTATGCGCTGGGTCTGCCGCACACCTGATTAATCACTTCATCCAATCATATAGAACAGGAAATAAAGATGCCAAGTTACTTTCAGGAGGTAGTGGAGCTGGTGCACAGATCCTATAGCGAGAAGGGTCCAGCCATGGGGTCCAGCTCATGTCTATGGTCCAGCTTAGTCTGGGGTCTTTCTCGTTCGGTGTTGTTTCGCCGGTCTAGAGCGGAAGCGCGATGAAGCATCGCATAATCATCCGGTCTGGACCGGAAGACGAACAGTTGTTGTAATGTTTTTACTGTAGGCTGCACATGGTGAAGTTTCGAGTAGATAACATTCGCGATGGCATCACCAGGCATAACACCAACGAAAATTGTTAAAGAAGATGCGAGGAGAACTACCGAGGAGAGACTGGTGACGCGAGGCTAGGTCCAGCTGCAGGCTGCAGTTTCAGGGCTGCTGAAATAGGGCTGCAGAAATAGGGCCCGCAGTGGATATTATTGGTAGTGGTAAAGTGCAATACAAATTCAATGTATTATTATTATTACTATTATTATTATTATTATTATTATTGGAAGGCTACGCCCCCTTGATGTTGATTGGTCCTCAGTTTTTTGTTAATAACTTTGGTTATAAAGGTCACAGAGCTACGATGACTGGTCCTTGCCCGCGGATGACTGGTCCGTGGCCGGCCAGACCGGCACATGACTGGTCTATGCCAACGTTGGGTTGTACTGGCACAGCCTGCCACAGCCTAGTACAGCATAGTACACCCTAGTACAGCCTAGTGCAGCCTGTTACAACCTATTACAGCCCGGTACAAACTAGTACAGCATGGTACAGCCTACTGTAGTACAGCCTCACAGCCTAGTACAGCCTGGTACAGACTAGTAAAACCTAGTACAGGCTAGTACAGCCTGTCACAGCCGAGTACAACCTAGTACAGCATGGTACAGCTTAGTACAGCCTTTCACAGCCTAGTACAGCCTGGCACAGTCTAGTAAAACCTAGTACACTCTAGTACAGCCTGTCACAGCCGAGTACAACCTAGTACAGCCTGGTACAGCCTAGTACAGGTTGACCGGAACAATGGCAATAGACACCACATGGACCACAGAGACTACAGAGGAACAGCTCTCCCTGGCTACGCTGAATGGTACTACACCCAGAGGGGAGCACAGAGGGACAACCATGGAACTCCCACACCAGCCAACTATGACCCCTGCAAAGCATCCCACCCAGTGGACTACTATGAGGCTAGCCCTCATAAGGCCTGGTCGTACCATTACCCTCAAGGCCTCCCCAGAGCTGCACAGAACATGTGGCACAATGTCTCTGGACCCTATGGTCAGCAACCACCCAATGTCACTGTGCGCCACACTGAACAGGGGCTACAAGCTGATTCGAGACTGAGGAACGAGGCCCACTCTCCTAGCCACAGGTACTCAAGGTCACAGCCATTGAAGTGGAAATGTAGCCTCAGGATTTGAATGGAGATTGGACAGAGCCAGTGACCTCAAATCTCCCAGCAAGGTAAGACCTGTTCATATGGCCACTGTACTGTTCAAAACTATTTCCCTAAAGCTCTTTACAAGCTTTATATGAGTCTTCATAGAACATACAATAATAAATAATTCCATATAAAATACTTTTAAACATTTGTCATTTCAAAGAGAGTGTGTACTCAACATACAGTACTTATATGATACTAAATACTGTTTTTTATCCTTCATTAACACTTTCTTCTTTCTGTATTATTGTGTGTCTCTATAACAGCTGATAGTTGTGTTGGTAGCCTCCCAGGCCCCCAGCTCTCTACAGAAGTCTGTGGCTCCGCCTCTCAACACGGAGCAGCAGATCCTCACTGTTCAGCCGACCACCGCCTCCTCCCCAGCCAAGGTGGTCTCCAGCCAGACCACAGCACAGGTGAACAACCCTCCGAGGCCCACCAGCTTTCACACAGTTAGTCTGTTGTTCAGGCCTTGCAAGTGTATTGTCTTAGACAATACATGATCTAATGGGTAATGGGTAAGCTTTGTACTGTCATTTTAAATGCATGTCATTCTCTCCTTCCTGCCAGAACATGAAACCAGTACAGTCGGTGGCAGTGGGAGCACCCCAGTATAAGACCATCATCCCCCTGGTCACGCAGCCCAACGTGCAGCAGATCCAGGTTCCAGGCAGCAGGTTCCACGACGTCAGACTGGTAACCTCCACCATGGGCAGCAACACTGGGCATGCAGGCAGCCTCAGGACCAGCTCCTCCTCCATCCAGCCAGGTCAGACATGAATAGCCTTTATTTGTCTCTTCATGTCATTTTTGATGACGTCATCAATCATGACTGATTCATGGCCTTATTTAAATAATTGGTGACAAGGCCCCCCACGACCTTGGTCAGTTTGACCTCTTTGAATAATTTGTGACCGCCTCCCACTGCCAACATGACAGGGGCCACGTTGTGATCTGAAACCTCCCTCACCGTTCCTGGTCAGTTTGACCTCATTTAGGAAGGTGTGTGTGTGTGTGTGTGTGTGTGTGTGTGTGTGTGTGTGTGTGTGTGTGTGTGTGTGTGTGTGTGTGAGCAGAACCAGATTGCAAATTATCAAGCACTTGGTCATTGATCTGTAAATTTACCAAGGGTTGTCTCTCTCAAAGCTTGGAAGCTCTTTTGTTTATAGTTTGCTTGCATCAAAACAGTTGAGATCAAAAGTAGTGCAGTTCTATATGGTTTGTTGTGGTAGTTGATTTGGCACTTGATGTGGCAGAGTTCAGAGGATAAAACTGGTTTTAAGACTTTAGGAGTCCAAATTGATGCAAATCTTAGTTTCAAAACCCACATCAAAAAAGTCAGCAATAAGGTAAAGTTCAGTTTCTTTCAAATTTCAGGTTTACACGAAACTTCCTCTCAACTGAGGCAGCAAAGCTTTACCTTCACTCAATGGTTCTCTCTCACATTACCTATTGTCTGATAAGTTGGTCTAATACACATTCTACCATTTTAAAACCCCTGGAGTCATTATATAAATAACTTAGTGACTCAATATGATCAACCGTATTGATCAGAAGGTCTGGGAAGGAATTAATTCTTTACTGGGTAAAATATCTAATCTTTTATTTAAAAAATAAATAAAAATAAATAAAAAAATAAATAAAGTGAGATCTTGGTCAATTGAATAGGCTAGTTGAGAAAGTTGTGTAAACTATCCAAACTAGCCATCAACACATCATAAATAGATGTACTACCCTACATACGAAACGAAGCAATTCCGACGCATTTACACATTCGACACAATTGTCGGAAAAGTGTTGCTCTATTGATGCAGTCGATACAGCAGTTCCACAATGACATCTGCTGGTCAATTCATGGTATGGCGGCTGTATCAAAAGTCAAAGGATATTCTGCAAATGCAATTCTAAATATACAACTTCAGATTTTTATTTGACACGTTCTCACGTCAGGTCTGCGAGTGCAAATATCAAGATACAAGTGCACATATTTATTCTAAGTTCTTAAATCGAATCTACAACTTTTGAGTTGAGAAGAGTTTTGTCCTAAATAGGTCAGGGTACAAATATAGACTGTTGACAACTCGAGTCAGAAGAGAGGAGTCACACGCCTAGAGCACAGCTGCAAGAAGGGCGGTGGGGAGTTCTTACGCCTGTAAAGATTCCCCTTTGCAAATATCATCTTTTTTTTAAATCAATTTGAACAAAACAAGAAATAAGCTCTTTATTGTTTTTGAGTAAACAAACGTTCCCGTCACAACCTACTCACCAGCCTTTCAGTAGGCTACGTCTTCAATTCGGTAAGTTAATTTCGGTATGTTATTTTCTAGCCTAAACATTGACCGCCCACTATGTTTTGGGTCTGTTGGTCTTCTGGCCAATCGATTTCCGTTTAAAAAAACAGAATATGTTTTTGACGTCATACAACTTCATAAGAATAACGCAGAGACCCTTAGGAAGCGAGTGGCCTAGCGTAGCCTTATACGGTTAGGGGTTGGTTATTGTTACGGGCCTAAGTATAGCCTAGCCTGTGCCCAATTTTTTTTATCTGTTCCATACTTTTAGCGTGAGTCTGTCTCTTACTGTAACTGCACTACCAATTTAGATGTGTTGTTTCTGTAGGTGAAGGCCAACACTGACCACAGGAATGTGGCGCTGTTTCCAGCAGCTGATGGGCGGTTTAGTAGGCATAAGTTGACACCCGGTTGCCATTATGAAGTTCATGGGGACTATGACACATTGCTTAATAGCCTAGTCATTGATATTATGCATTGTGTTTATAGCAAGCAACAAGGTGTACAATACTGGTTTTATTTGCATAATGTATTGATTGATGTCTACTCTAGATTAATAGCATAGTACATGGATTTCCACCCTTTATCAGACACTACCAAACTAGAACATACAGCCCGAGAATCTATGCAATGTGTAAGGTCTTATACAGGGGGCAGTCTTAAGTAGGAATGCCTTGTGTATTTCACATTCAGTTTTGGGCTATTCTTAAAAGAGTAGTAAAGGGAAAAATCATGTTTAGCCCTGTTTTAAGGTTACTTATGATCATATACAATGGTTCAGATCAAAAAGTTTACAAAACTAGCACTTTTGAGAAAGTCTGATAATTGCTCTACCACCATTTTGGTCATACAATGGATGTGGGTAGGCACTGTGAAAAATCATTCAAAAAACATGTTAAACTCTCACCGAGGTGTTAGTTGGCGTTCTGACATATAATTCGCCATAAAGTAAGATTCTAGTTAATCTGGAAAGGCTTTTTTCAATATTTAGCATAGAACTATTTAGTCGCAGCACATACGTGTGTAAACCTCCGCTTGAACAATAACAATAAGTAGTTCCGCTTCCTGAATCCCCTCTGCGGATTGATCTACACATCTACAAAGGTCGCGTCAATACAAGTCAATGGATTTCATAAAATGATCAATAAAACCCTACAGGATTCATACTTTGCGGCGAATTTGATGTCAGAACACCAACGGACACCAATTATCCCCTCGGTGAGCTTCTTGTCTTTGAAATCGAGAGTTTAACATGTTTTTGAATTATTTTTCACGGTGCCCACCCACATCCATTGTATGACCTAAACGGTGGTAGAGCAATTACCAACTTTCTCAAAAGTGCTTGTTTTGTCAACTTTTTGATCTGATCTGAACCATTTGATCATAAGTTTGATCATAAGTAACCTTAAAACGGGGCTAAACATGATTTTTCCCTTTACTACTCCTTTAACACATACAAACCTGTAGTCCCACTTGTGTCTAGAATCATATTGCCTTGAGAATCTGTCAAGGTCAGGGGCTCATCATCTCCTAGGGCTTCCATTACTTTGGCCACCATTCCAGGAACTGTTGCATCTGCTTCTTTGAAGCGGATCAGTCTGACTGTGAATAGGTTTCCCATCACGCAGGTCATCAGCAATATGTACAGATCTAGAGTAGACGTATCAATACATTATGCAAATAAAACAACCAGTACTCTGCACCTTGTTGCTTGCTATAAACACAATGCATAATATTAATGTGAATGACTAGGCTATTAATTCATGTTTCATAATGAATGAAAGTTCACCACAGACAATTAAAAGTCACCTTTGATAAATCTTGCATGAACAACCACTGGGAGCAGCAGAGGATTCAGCTCTTGAAAATACAAATGAAAAATCAAAACACATTTAAATTAACTGGTAGTGCAGTTACAGTAAGAGACAGACTCAGGGTAAAAGTACAGCAACAGTAAAAAATTGGGCACAGGCTAAGGTATTCCTACAGGCCCGTAACAATAACCAACCCTAATTGTATTAGGCTACGTTAGCTAGCTAGGCCACTCGCTTCCAAAGTGTCTCTGCTTTATTCATATGAAGTCGTATGACATCGTATGATGTCAGTACCTAAAATGTGGCTCTGGCCTATGCTAGGATTGGCTTTGTGTTGACCTAAAGTCCGAACGCAGACTAGCCTACCACTGGTATAGCTTATGTTTTATCAAAATCTTTGCAACATTATTACTTGGACAGGTATAGACAACTAACCTGGAATATCCCAGGTCATGTCACTTTCTTTCAGGCTGAGACACCTGGTCTCCCTAAAGAGAACAAGGCTCCATGCCGTCCATCTTTCTCAGTTCAGTCCTATAATGCACTCAGAATTATACATAAAAAGCTATTGGTAATATATAAAAATGAGAGTGATTTTGATGTTTGGTATTTCATACCCGAGGCAAGTGGAGAAAACGAAAAATTACTCGATTCTCATTTTCCGACTTAGCATTTTTAAATGAAAATCAAATAATCTTTCACTTTTTGTTTAGTATTTTCCTTGTTTGAAACGGAAATCGGTTAACATGAAAATGAGTGATTTCTATGTTTTTGCTCCAGCACGCTGTGCGCATGCGTGCTGGAGCAAGTGAGGAAGCTATTTTGTTTCTAAAGACGTTTGTAAAGATCATATTACAGAGGCATGTGAAAAACCACAACAGGCCTACACTCTATGTAAGCACAACTAGCGATTCATAAAGACAGATTGATGAAAACAACCGTTTCATGGCAGAAAATAGATTTTTTAGAAGCTGCATTCTCAGTGACCCGTCCGCCGCCATTACATGGATATACTGGCTCGCACTGGATTTTAAATGTATTCTACAGGCCTCCGAATTACACCAAAGTTATCTCGGTGAGTGAAACGTCTTATAATATGCCGTAAATAAGGTCCAGGTTGTCAAAAACGAGCATTGTCCTTTAACAAAATGAATCCCATTCAATCGTATTTTGCCAGGCAAAGTGGAACCAAGGAGAGAGAGGAATTCGGCGAGGCCCGGGGGGAGTCGAGTCAACTGTCACTCAAAAATCTATTGATTGGATTAGATTCAGATTCAACATTGCACCGTAGCCTACCAGTAATTTACTGGATCCACATCAAAACGCAATGAAATGCCTGCATCGTAAAAAGTGTTTTCCTGAAATGTGTGTCATAACGATCCAATGACATGTTCCTTTGCATCTACATTAAACTAATCTTTTCCACAGATTTTACAATTTTTGAATGATTATTTGCGAAGATATTGGGCTTTCTTCCCATGTTTTTTCACGGCACCAGCAGCTATGTTTCATATCCCTGCCTAAGTTCGCAAAGCATTGTGTGAATTTTCATATACCCCTCGGTTTCGTCAGCATCTGAAAACCCACGCTACCCTACACGTGAACGCGCAAAATATAGGGGTAGGGCCAAGGGCTAGGGCTAAGGGGGGGTTTTGGGATTGGGCCATAGTCTTCATTAGAACCAATGAACATGATGCAGTGTGTGGGAATATTATGATATAGTCTTCATTAGGACCAATGCACATGATGAAATGTGTGGGAATAGTATAGTCTTCATTAGGACCAATGCACTTGATGAAGTGTGTGGGAATCCTAGGCTATTGTCTTCAATAGGACCAATGCACATGATGAAGTGTATGGGAATAGAATAGTCTTCATTAGGACCAATGCACCTGATGAAGTGTGTGGGAATAGTATAGTAGGAGAGGATGAGAGCTCATGGTGAGCAGGTTATTGTTGTTGGCAGTAGGCCTAATGTGTGTGTTGCTTATAAAAATCTGTTACTTCCAATTTTCCGTTGCGCTCCTAAATTTCTTTATGTGCTCCTACATTTTTTCATTTAGGAGCACATGTGCTCCTATTGAAAAATCTTAGCTTAGAGCCATGGTAGAGGTTGAATGGTGTAGCTAATCAAGGTAGTATGAGAGCAGGACACTACTATGCCGTTGGTGAAAGTAGATAAATAATAATAATAAAATACTCAACTAGAAAACTGCAGTACAGGACTGTCACTGTCACTTGCAATCTACAAAGTAGCGTGAGGCAATGATGCTCATTTGAACAATAAGAGAGGAGACCGTCGATTATGCAATTCGCCTGCAATTTTTGATGCACAGTTATTTTATGTCATCTGAACAGATCATTTGATCAGCCAAATAGGAACAACCGATTTAACTATTTACAATGAATATCGGCTTTATCCCTACAACCTACTGAACAAATAGTGGAATACTCACATTATTCAGACCCATCCTATATTGCATATCACATAGCATATTGCATATGCACTCCTGGGATTTTCACCAGCAAATAAGAAATGAAACAGGTCTACTTTGTTTTACTTCTCTCTCCTCTGTCGCTCTACCTCACTTGAGCTCAGCCAGAGGAACACCTTTTACATATCTTTCTCTCTCCTGTCTTCAATCTGAGGTTGTGATGTTGTGTTCCCCTCTCTAGCTACATACAATCACTCTATACAGCATTTGAACTTCAACTAGACAAAATGTGAGAATCCTTTTGAATGTTCTGTCTCTCTTTCACTCTCTCAGGAGTGTTGTCAGAGTTGCCCCAGTTCTAATGCTCCGAGTGCCTACTCTCCTACACCTCCCAGATGTACCTCCACAAGCACATCAAGAGGAGCCATGACAACCTATACGTCTCTCTGCTGAGGAACAGAGATTAGACCTGAGACTCTCTCCTCGTCCTCCTCTTGATCACCACCTCCAACACTCCTCTCACTCCAGCTTCCACCCGGAGAAAGAGTGGCGCGGACAAGCCAAGATCGTACCACTGTAACGAGTGTGGGAAGAACTTCAGTCAGTTAGGAAACCTAAAAACACACCAGTGTGTTCATACAGGAGAGATGCCATACCAGTGTGGGAAGAACTTCAGTCAGTCAGGACCATTAAAGGAACACCAGCGTGTTCATACAGGAGAGAAACCATACCACTGTGACCAGTGTGGAAAGAATTTCAGTGAGTCAGGAAACTTAAAAATACACCAGCGTTTTCATACAGGAGAGAAGCCGTACCACTGTGACCAGTGTGGGAAGAATTTCAGTGAGTCAGGACACTTAAAGACACACCAGCGTGTTCATACAGGAGAGAAACCATACCACTGTGACCAGTGTGGGAAGAATTTCAGTGAGTCAGGAAACTTAAAAATACACCAGCGTTTTCATACAGGAGAGAAGCCGTACCACTGTGACCAGTGTGGGAAGAATTTCAGTGAGTCAGGAAACTTAAAGACACACCAGCGTGTTCATACAGGAGAGAAACCATACCACTGTGACCAGTGTGGGAAGAACTTCAGTCAGTCAGGAGAGTTGAAGACACACCTGCGTGTTCATACAGGAGAGAATCCGTACCACTGTGACCAGTGTGGGAAAAACTTCAGTCAGTCAGGAGAGTTGAAGACACACCAGCGTGTTCATACAGGAGAGAAGCCGTACCACTGTGACCAGTGTGGGAAGAACTTCACTATGTCAGGACACTTAAAGACACACCAGCGTGTTCATACAGGAGAGAAGCCATACCACTGTGACCAGTGTGGGAAGAACTTCACTACGTCAGGAAACTTAAAGACACACCAGCGTGTTCATACAGGAGAGAAACCATACCACTGTGACCAGTGTGGGAAGAACTTCACTAGGTCAGGAGAATTGAAGACACACCAGCGTGTTCATACAGGAGAGAAGCCGTACCACTGTGACCAGTGTGGGAAGAACTTCACTAGGTCAGGAGAGTTAAAGACACACCAGCATGTTCATACGGGAGAGAAGCCATACCACTGTGACCAGTGTGGGAAAAACTTCAGTCAGTCAGGAGACTTGAAGACACACCAGCGTGTTCATACAGTAGAGAAGCCGTACCACTGTGACCAGTGTGGGAAGAACTTCACTACGTCAGGACACTTAAAGACACACCAGCGTGTTCATACAGGAGAGAAGCCATACCACTGTGACCAGTGTGGGAAGAACTTCACTACGTCAGGAGAGTTAAAGATACACCAGCGTGTTCATACAGGAGAGAAGCCATACCACTGTGACCAGTGTGGGAAGAATTTCAGTAAGTCAGGACACTTAAAGACACACCAGCGTTTTCATACAGGAGAGAAACCATACCACTGTGACCAGTGTGGGAAGAATTTCAGTGAGTCAGGAAACTTAAAAATACACCAGCGTTTTCATACAGGAGAGAAGCCGTACCACTGTGACCAGTGTGGGAAGAACTTCACTACGTCAGGACACTTAAAGACACACCAGCGTGTTCATACAGGAGAGAAGCCATACCACTGTGACCAGTGTGGGAAGAACTTCAGTCAGTCAGGAGAGTTGAAGACACACCAGCGTTTTCATACAGGAGAGAAACCATACCACTGTGACCAGTGTGGGAAGAACTTCAGTCAGTCAGGAGAGTTGAAGACACACCAGCGTGTTCATACAGGAGAGAATCCGTACCACTGTGACCAGTGTGGGAAAAACTTCAGTCAGTCAGGAGACTTGAAGACACACCAGCGTGTTCATACAGGAGAGAAGCCGTACCACTGTGACCAGTGTGGGAAAAACTTCAGTCAGTCAGGAGACTTGAAGACACACCAGCGTGTTCATACAGGAGAGAAGCCGTACCACTGTGACCAGTGTGGGAAGAACTTCACTACGTCAGGACACTTAAAGACACACCAGCGTGTTCATACAGGAGAGAAGCCATACCACTGTGACCAGTGTGGGAAGAACTTCACTACGTCAGGAGAGTTAAAGATACACCAGCGTGTTCATACAGGAGAGAAGCCATACCACTGTGACCAGTGTGGGAAGAATTTCAGTAAGTCAGGAAACTTAAAGACACACCAGCGTTTTCATACAGGAGAGAAACCATACCACTGTGACCAGTGTGGGAAGAACTTCAGTCAGTCAGGAGAGTTGAAGACACACCAGCGTGTTCATACAGGAGAGAATCCGTACCACTGTGACCAGTGTGGGAAAAACTTCAGTCAGTCAGGAGACTTGAAGACACACCAGCGTGTTCATACAGGAGAGAAGCCGTACCACTGTGACCAGTGTGGGAAGAACTTCACTACGTCAGGACACTTAAAGACACACCAGCGTGTTCATACAGGAGAGAAGCCATACCACTGTGACCAGTGTGGGAAGAACTTCACTACGTCGGGACCCTTAAAGACACACCAGTGTGTTCATACAGGAGAGAAGCCGTACCACTGTGACCAGTGTGGGAAGAACTTCACTACGTCAGGACACTTAAAGACACACCAGCGTTTTCATACAGGAGAGAAACCATACCACTGTGACCAGTGTGGGAAGAATTTCAGTGAGTCAGGAAACTTAAAAATACACCAGCGTTTTCATACAGGAGAGAAGCCTTACCACTGTGACCAGTGTGGGAAGAATTTCAGTGAGTCAGGAAACTTAAAAATACACCAGCGTGTTCATACAGGAGAGAAGCCGTACCACTGTGACCAGTGTGGGAAGAACTTCACTACGTCAGGACACTTAAAGACACACCAGCGTTTTCATACAGGAGAGAAACCATACCACTGTGACCAGTGTGGGAAGAATTTCAGTGAGTCAGGAAACTTAAAAATACACCAGCGTTTTCATACAGGAGAGAAGCCTTACCACTGTGACCAGTGTCGGAAGAATTTCAGTGAGTCAGGAAACTTAAAGACACACCAGCGTGTTCATACAGGAGAGAAACCATACAACTGTGACCAGTGTGGGAAAAACTTCAGTCAGTCAGGAGAGTTGAAGACACACCAGCGTGTTCATACAGGAGAGAAGCCGTACCACTGTGACCAGTGTGGGAAGAACTTCATTATGTCAGGACAGTTAAAGAGACATCATTGTGCTCATACAGTTAATCCAAGAGCTTCACAGAGTTCACGGAAGCCTGCCCATCTTAGTAAGCAATATTGTGTGGTTTGTGTGCATGTGCGCGCGTGTTGCCCCCTGTTGGGTGAATTGATATCAAATTGACATGAAATTGACTTTAATATTATGAAGATCTTCATCGTTTATATTCTCAAGATCTTTATTTTCCTGAAGGGCAACTAAACATATTGTACAACTACACATACAGAACAGTACATGAAGAGTTTCCACACAAACATGCCCCCTCCCCCCACATTCAACTTTTTCTCATTCCCTTTTTCTCTCTCCTCTAAGGTTCACCACCACCTATTGAAGAAGGGATAGATGAAGGAGGAGAAGGACCTGTCGTTGAAGTTGGAATGGACCTAGTTTCTTGAAGACATTTCCCAGGTCTCTCTCTCTCTCACACACACACACACACACACTAAATACTTTTCAGATTGTTGTACATGTTTGTTTTTAAACTTTTTTCAAATAAACATTTTATGAAATGAGAGAGATACTGTAGAGAGTGTGTTCATTTGTGTGTATGGGGGTATGGGGGGTTGTTGCGGAATTTGGCTCATAAGAAGCCATAAGAAACCAAAACCTAACAATCCTTTTTCAAAATGGCATTTTGGAAAAAAATGATACACACATGCACCAGTCGAATTCTTCTTCTTTTTCTATTTGTACTTTTATGCAAACCACTGCTGTCATCAGGACTTAATATACGTTTTTTATGTTCTCACACAGGCTTCTGTTAAAGATTGTTCCAACACATCATCTCCAGCAAGGAGCATGTCTATTGTCTCTGTTCAGTGTTTGCTCATGTTATGTTTGTAACAAGTCTTTTGATTAGTTTTTAGCACTTTTCAGCACCATTTCAGTAACTAGTAGTTCTTATTTCATCCTGGCATACTTTCCAATCCAGATAAGGGTTTTTGTGTGGCGGATTTGTGGATTGTTTGGGATATCTGCTCTGTGGACTGTGGCCCCCTTCCCCTGCTTCTGGGGAGCTGCTCCACGGGTTGAGCCCACTCAGAACCTCAGCTCTTGCTGCAGCAGGGCTCGTCTTCAGCCCAGGACTGCAGCAGCCTATCCACACTTTGAAGAAACTTCCAGTGGCTGTGGATTATTGCATCTGTTATGCTGTTGTGTATACTGTTTTTTGCTTCCCTCTGGAATATGTAGGGGTGGGATGTCTGCCCACCTCCCTTGTTCTCTGTAAAGCGCATTGTGTTGCCTCTGGGTATGAAATGCGCTATATAAATAAAGCTTTGATTGATTGATTGATTGTGGGCTCCATCTGCAAACCGTGGCCTACTCCATCTGCCCTGCAGACTGAGGCCTACTCCATCTGCCCTGCAGACTGAGGCTTACTCCATCTGCTCTGCAGGCTGAGGCCTACTCCATCTGCTCTGCAGGCTGAAGCCTACTCCATCTGCCCTGCGGGCTGAGGCCTACTCCATCTGCTCTGCGTGCTGAGGCCTACTCCATCTGCTCTGCAGGCTGAAGCCTACTCCATCTGCTCTGCAGGCTGAGGCCTACTCCATCTGCTCTGCAGGCTGAGGCCTACTCCATCTGCTCTGCAGGCTGAGGCCTACTCCATCTGCTCTGCAGGCTGAGGCCTACTCCATCTGCTCTGCGGGCTGAGGCCTACTCCATCTGCTCTGGTTCTTAGCTTGACATTTGTTTTTTACACCACACCTGTACTGCAGTTGGTTCCCTAGGGTTTATATGCAGGCTGTGTTGCACTCCTCCCTCCATCCCTAGTCTACCATCTGAGGGAGGTTGTAACAGACCTCCATTGGCTCAGTTTTAGTCTCCAGGCCGCTCCGTCTACCTGCCTGCTGTCTCCTGTCTGCTGCTGGGTCTGCTGTGCTTCATGATCACTGCTTTGCTGTGCTCTCTGCCCGCTGCATTGCTGTTGCCCCGCAGCTGGTGCGTCTCTTGTTCCAGGTAGCTCCCTCGAAACAAACCTGCTGCGTTTCCCAAAAGCTTCTTTCGTTAAGAGGCTCTTGGGCCATTCATTTAGAGCGTTCTGATTGGTCAACTGGTCTGGGCAAGCTCTCTGATTGGTCAACTGAATGGGCTAAAGAGCCTCTTAACGAAAGAAGCTTTTGGGAAACCTGGTGGATCTGTTCACATAAACTAAGATGAATCATTAACAATGAAAATCCTACTTGCATTGTTCATTGTGCTTTCGCTATGGAGCTCTGGGAAAACTGACTTGTGTTGGGTATAGGTTATTATATACCACCCTCAGCCTGTAATTAAGCCTTATCTTCTTTAGCCCAATATTTATCAGGGCTTGATTCTAATGAGCTTCTCCTTGTTGGACCTACATTGTGACTGGTTGTCCTCAGCATCAGAGAGGCTTAAATCTGTCTGTGGTTCTTTTAAACTCACTCAACTAATTGATGGTTAAATGGAGGAATGCTGCCAAAGAGGCATGGGAGTAAGTTATTAATTTATTTATGTATTTGTCTCGGGACAATGTTAAAAACATTTGTGTTTGGATTTTTGACCATTTCTCATCATACATGGATTTAATGATAGTGATTCATATTTGTATTATAAATCATAAACATTTTCCCATAAATCAACTAAACATGCCATGGTGACGGCCCTGTCCCGGTCGGTTCCGGTGGAGTCCGTCCCACATTTAGCTTTCCATTTATATACCCTCCCCCTCGATTGACAGTGCCCTCCACAGCTGCGAGTGACACTTCATTTGGAGGGACACTCGGTGGCGGAGTGGGTACATTACATTACATTACATTACAGTCATTTAGCAGACGCTTTTATCCAAAGCGACTAACAATAATTGCATTTAACGTAGGAAGAGCCAATGTACTACTACTTGCCAGAACTCACAAGTGCATTTTCTTTCTAAAACAAACAAGTGACTAAGAGCATAATCTAGTGCTGAAGGCAAAGTGCAAGAATCACAATCTAAAGTACAGTGCAATATAATATAATAAGTGCTTAGGTGGGAGGATTGTTGTAGTACTTCTTGAAGAGATGAGTTTTGAGCCTGCGACGAAAGATGGGCAGCGACTCTGCTGTCCTGACATCAGTGGGCAGCTCATTCCACCACTGCGGGGCCAGGACAGAGAAGAGCCGTGACCGTGTCGATCGACCGCAGGAGCCTCGGAGTGACGGGGCAACCAGTCGCCCTGAGGTAGCAGAGCGTAGTGGTCGGGAGGGGATGTAGGGTTTGACCATGGCCTGGAGGTAGGAGGGGGCTGTTCCTTTCATTGCCCTGTAGGTTAGCGCCAGAGTTTTAAACTGGATGCGAGCCGCTACAGGGAGCCAGTGTAGGGAACGGAGGAGGGAAGTTGTGTGGGAGAATTTGGGGTGGTTGAACACCAGGCGAGCAGCAGCTTTCTGGACAAGTTCCAGAGGTTTAATGGCTGACGCCGGTGCCCCCGCGAGGAGGGAGTTGCAGTAGTCCAGGCGGGAGATGACCAGGGCCTGGATGAGTACCTGCGCCGTTTCATTAGTGAGGAAAGGGTGAATCCTCCTGATGTTGTAGAGCATGAATCTGCAGGAACGTGTGACGGATGTGACATGTGAGGAAAATGACAGTTGGTCATCCAGGGTCACACCCAGATTCCTCGCAGTCCGAGTCGGGGTCACCACTGTGTCTTCAATGGTGATGGCCAGGTCCCGGTGCGGACAGCCCTTCCCCGGGAGGAACAGCAGCTCAGTCTTGTCCAGATTGAGCTTGAGGTGATGTGTCGTCATCCACTCCGAAATGTCAGCCAAGCACCCAGCTATGCGTGTCTCCACTTCTGTATCAGAAGGGGGAAATGACAGAACCAGTTGGGTGTCATCGGCATAGCAATAGGGTAGGGGGTGGTTTGGAATTGGGCCGTGGTGTACTGCAGCAGGTGTGCGTGCATTTGTTTTGTCCTTGTGGTGTTGCCGTAGTAGGTTTGACTACATGAGGTATGCGCTGTGTAATGTGATCCTTATATGTTGTTACTTGTGTAGAAAACTCCGTAATTTAAGTTGAAAAAGCTGATGCATTGCATATACGATTTGCTTTGGCGTAGGCTACATAGTGATGGAGGAAACGCATTTACACATTCGACACAATTGTGTCGGAAAAGTGTTGCTCTATTGATGCAGTTCCACAATGACATCTGCTGGTCAATTCATGGTATGGCGGCTGTATCAAAAGTCAACATCTGCAAATGCAATTCTCAATATAGCCTACAACTTTTACTTTACACGTTCTCAAGTCAGGTCTGCGAGTGTAAATATCAAGATACAAGTGCACATATTTATTGTAAGTTCTCAAATCGAATCTACAACTTGTCCCAAATAGGTCAGGGTACAAATATAGACTGTTGACTCCTCCCCCTTTGTTGACAACTCGAGTCAGAAGAGAGGAGTCACGAGCCTCGAGCACAGCTGCAAGAAGGGCGGTGGGGAGTTCGGGACGCTCTCCTCACTCCAGCGGAAACAGGAAACACAAACCACAACGGTTACCATGGTTTCGCGTCAACAGCACTTTGCAGCGGCAGAGGCATCGTTCGTATCTTCCTTGTTACAGCTTATGAGGGTTGCCTATATCAGATGGCTACCTAGGCCCTAAGTGGAAATATCCAAATTACAATATGGCCAAGGCATTCAATTATATTTATACATCATTTTAAGAACTCTTACCTATTCATTTCACTGTTACCCTAATTCATTATTATTATTATTATTATTAGGACTATTGTCAATAAAAGAATTGTCATTTTTCCACCGCTGCTGCTTCAGCACGATTATTTGTAGGCTAATAGTGTATTCTTTGTTTGTATTTTTGTTTTTATTTGCATTAAAACAAAGCAGGCCTGATTTTGTTTGTCCTGATTTTATGCTCATTTCATCTTCACTGTTATGAAGCACTTTGGGCTGCAATTCTTGTGTTGAAAGTTGCTATACAGTTTATTAAAACAAGCCCATAAAAACTGCACAAGCTGGCTGTGTGAACCTGTGTTTGTCCTCTTGTCATTTTCTGCAAATAATGTCTGACATTCTAAATTTTGAGGAAAAGTAGTATATAGAAAGTGCACTTACTCAAAAACATCTATAAATAGTAAACCATACATAGTAAACCAGGATGTTGCTGTGATCTCATCCTTTCCAGAGCTGTGTTCACCTGTGGTCTGAAGTATAGGCTAGTTTAGATTGCAGACCATACCACTAATATGACAACCAGAGATTGCACATATTTGTCTCCAGATTCTGTATAAAGGATACACAGGGATTTCCACAATTCTTATTTATTGAAAATAAAATAATATTGAAAACTGAAAATTGGGCATCACCGATCACAACTGAAAATTATTAATCCCCATCAATGGACCCCTGTCTTTCTTGGCAGGGGAGGGGGGGGTTCAAGAGAGGACACCCTGGATGTGTCTGGGAGGGATGGTGTATCGGACGTGGATGTGCCTGGGAGGAATGGTTGATCAGACGTGGATGGGATGTGCCTGGGAGGGGCAGTGGATTGGACCTGGATGTGCCCAGGAGGGAAGATGGATCTGGATTGGCCTTGATGGTGGGGTTCGACATGCATGAGGACAGGTGGAGTCAAAGATTGTTTTGACCCCACTGCCTCATGCATGCCATCATAGAATCTCCAAGTAGCAGGGGTTTCTTCTCCCTGGTCAGTCCCAGAGCCAGTTGGTGGAGCTCTCAGCTCCTAAAACAAACAGTGGCATGAGATATCTGCAGCATCTAGAAGGCTATATTCAGGTTATGTGAAACACATTTACTGTGTACTTCTTTAAATTCACCCATTTCTTTGAGGCCTGTTTTGGACTTGCCTGACCCTCCAGGTTCATTTCTTTTATGATGAAGCTGTTAAGAAATATGTCCGGGAAGATGGTTAAAATGTTTTGGTCAGAATGAGTGCTGTGTGACCCCTCGAATCGCTCCACGTCTTACCAAGTAATCCTACACATCATTTATCAAGTCCTAGTAATGGGATACATTCACACAATTAATCTTCTTTCAAAGAATCATAAACATTAAGGTGTTTTGGTTGTAGGCCTAATCAGTGAAATCTGCCAATGGAACAAGTGAAACTTTGCTTAATGTTTAGAAGAAGATGCATTTATCTAAAGACAAATCACTTGTCCTATATCTCACTGAAATGTTGCTTGTTGGTTGAGTGTCTACATTAAGTGTAAATAGATGTGTTTTGTGGTGAGTGGCAGGCCATTCATGGACCAAACCTATGAAAAACGTACTCCCAAGCTTCTTTAGTGCTGTTTCGTTTTTTTGTGGACAACTTTTCATTTTCCATTCTCAGTTTGATCAGCTGTTTAGTCTGAACAACAGTCCTGGTAAATATCCACCAGCCACCACTTTACATTACAATCAAATGAACATAATCTAGCGTTTTCTGAACTGGAGAACGGAATTTGATGCGAAATACAATGCAAATGTCGTATAATTTGTGAGGAACTTACATTTGTACGGCGCATTTTCCATTTCGGACAATAAAAACAGCTGCACATGTGAATCGAGCCTTCATCGGCGCAGACTCGCTACCGAGGGTGTTATAATGTTTTTATATTAATACATCCATGGTTATAAGCCACTTCCACTCTCGCGAATTGGTTTCGGATTGTTCGTTCATGTTCGCCCATTGCTGATCAAAACAAGAAACAAGCTCTTTATTCTTTTCGAGTAAACAAAGGCTCCCCTACTCACCAGCCGTTCAGTAGGCTACGCCTTCAATTCGGTAAGTTAATTTCGTTGTTATTTTCTATATTATATAAACATTGACCGCCTGATCCTAATAAACAAAAAAAAACATTGACCGCCCACTATGTTTTGGGGCCGTGGGTCTTCTAGCCAAGCGATTTCCGTTTCAAAAACAGAATATGATTAACAAAAAATGAAAGATTTGATTTTCCTTTTAAAATGTAAAGTAGGAAAACGAGAATCAAGTCATTTTTCGTTTTCTCCACTTGTCTCGGGTATGAACAAACATCAAAATCACTCAAATTTGTATATATTACCAATAGCTCTATATGTATAATTCTGAGTGACTTGAACAGCACGTGCAAGCACATGTACGAACAAGATGGACGACCTGGAGCCTAGCCTCGCGTCACCAGTCTCTCCTCGGGGAGGAGAGCCTGGTGTCTATTTACTAACCTGCCTTAAGCCCGCCCCTTCCGGCTCGAGCCTGTAGAGCCTGCCTCCTTCTTTCGCTTGCTTTATTTAAATCGATGGAAGAAAAGGACATACCTGAAGAAATATTTCAAGTAGTCATGGAAGAAGTATGCCGGACACATAATATCACACATTTGAAGCCACTGCGGCGTCTTAGCGTCCGAAATTATAGATACAACAACTGTTCTTTTTCCGGTCCAGACCGGAAGATTGTGCAATGCGTCATCCTAGGCGCTTCCCCTCTAGACCGGCGAAACAACTGCGAAAGAGACAGGCCCCAGACTAACCTGGAGCCTTATGTTCTCTTTAGAGAGACCAGGCGTCTCAGCCTTCTGGCAAATTGTATCTGGTCGTAAGAAAGGAGAATCAGATCCAGATTAGGGCTGTAACGATTATGAATTTTGCTTAACGATTAATTGTCAGAAAATAATCGCGATTATTACAATAATTGTCAGAGTTGTTGACCGGGGGGGGGGGGCTCGCATCACACCACTAGGGCCCCTTGCCAATCTGGCACCCTAGGCAGCCGCCTACTTCGCCTATGCCACGGGCCGGCCCTGGCACTGATGCTCATGTCCGCATGATTTGAGTGAGAGAGTGTGTGTTTGAGAGAGAGAGAGAGAGAGAAAGACAGACAGACACAGAGGGAGTAAGTGAGTGAGTGAGTGAGGGTGGGTGGGTTCCGGGTTCTGACTCATTTTTAGCCTAATAAGTACTCAGCCTATGAAGTAAACCTGTGATTTAAAACCACGCCTCTTTAATATCATGAATGTTAACATTTACATAGAACATATATCCTCCTCAATAAAAAAAGATCCTCCTCAATAAAAAAAAGCATTGAAAAATTTAAATTAAGAAAATTTGGAGTATACAAATAGCACATGAAGTGGACAATGCATCAGTGCTTCTTTACTTCTTTAATACAGTGTCTATTGTCATTATTTGCTATGAACGTATAGGACAAGTGCCAACAAGTTGAAGAATTCCATTGAACTGGGTTGCTACCATATTAACTCTGCAACATATTTGTATTTTATAAAAAATAAAAAATAAAAATATTATTATTTTTTTCGACATTTTTTTCATAACCGCGTTTACAAAAAACAATCGCGGTCAGAAAAAATAATCGCGGTTTGACGATTATGTAATAATCGTTACAGCCCTAATCCAGATGACTGCAGTTGTGATTAGGGATGGGACCGATCCGATCCAATATCTGTATCGGGTGCCGATACTCACGTAATTCATGGATCGGAAATTTCCGATCCACGTGCGGAGATTTCCGATCCGCCTGCTGTGTGCGCGCTTTCACGTTGTCTGCTGGAATGATTCCACAAGTGATTCCTGCCGGCTTAATTTTGCTGCTACACGCTAGCCTGCTGGCTGGCTGCAAACTGTGGAATGGGACTTCCTAGAACGGAGGCGTGTCTCAATGAAAAACAATGGGAGTTATGAGACACACCTCCATTCCGGAAAGTCCATTCCACAGTTTGCAGCGAGCTAGCCTGTAGGCTAAACTTCACAACATGTCCGCTGTATGGAGTTATTTTACTCTTGAAACACCGCAAAGCAAGACAGCAACATGTAATGTTTGCAAAGCTGTCGTTCCGAGAGGTGGAAGCTCTGTCGCAACGTACAACACTACTAATCTAATCAAACATTTGAAAAAGCACCACCCAAAAGAGCACAGCGAATATTTTGCCAGGGGGCAGAAAGATGAAACGAAACGTCAAGAATCACTCCTGGAGTCATTCCAAAAGCAGGCTAAACTTCCAGCAGACAACGTAAAAGCCAAAATGATTACAGAGAAGTTGCTCAACTTTATCATAGTCGACGACCAACCATTAAGTGTGGTGGAAAATGAGGGGTTTCGCAGCCTGATGGAGCACTTGCAGCCAAGGTATAGTCTACCATCCAGAAAATATATATCAGAGACTGCGCTACCCAAACTATACAACCGAGTGTCGTCCAAGTTAACTGACAAGTTAAAAGGAGTTCCAGCCCTGAGCTTTACCACAGATATTTGGACCACGGATGTGTGCCCAATGTCACTAATCAGCCTCACAGTGCACTGGGTTGACTCTGGCACACACAGCCTACAGAGTGCGGTGCTTCAGGTAAAAAAGTGCAGGGGTTCACACAACAGAGCTACAATCGCAGCCTCCATTACAGAGATGTTAAATCACTGGGAGATCCCACTGGATAAAGTGCATGTCATACTACGGGACAATGCAAGTAACATGAAGGCAGCGATGGAAGACATGGCAGTCCCTAGCCTAGGCTGTTTTGCTCATTCTCTGCAGCTCGTCGTGCACGAGGGGCTAATATCACAACGCAGCGTTTGCGATGCATTAGCAAATGGCAGGAAGATCGTGGCACATTTCAAGCACTCCCAACTCGCACAGTCTCGCTTGGAAGACCTACAGCGTGAAATGTAAGGGACAACGACTACCCCAAATCGTCTTGTTCAAGACATCCAAACAAGATGGAACAGCTCCTTTTATATGATCAAGAGCCTTCTTCAAGAGAAGCGACCCCTCTGTGCATATGCTGCTGACCACAACCTGCCTGCAACACTGTCAGCCAACGAGTGGGCTTTACTAGACAAAACAGTGACGGTGCTGGAACCCTTCGAGGAGTTGACCAGGAAAATCAGTTCAGCGACCTCCTCTGCAGCCGACGTAATCCCAGCCGTCACCGTTTTAAAACGCCTGCTCGCCGAGGAGAACAGTACTGACAGCGGCATCAAAACAATGAAAAGCACGCTTCTCCAAGCAGTCAACAGACGATTCAGCAGCATGGAAGGTGAACCCCTCTACGCTGTCGCCACTTTAGTGGACGCTCGATACAAGGACAGGTGAGACACATTTTTAATAATGCCCTATTCATTTATGATGGCTAAGTTTTAAACTGAAAAAGTTAAATCCTGCCAAACAAAAACTACATTTTGATTAAGTCCTAGCTTTAAAGGGTGTGTGTGTGTGTGTGTGTGTGCGTGGGTGTGCGTGTGTGTGTGTGTGTGTGCGCGCGCGCGTTGAGTTGTACTCAACCTATTTCATTTTTGTGTTACATTCTTTACAGGTGGAGACACTGCCAGGAGTGCCAAGGCTCTCCTGACACAAGAGCTTCAGAAGATGGAGGAAGCACTGCACAGGCCATCAGCTGATGAATCAGAGGCAACTGAGGCAGAGCCAGCACAAAAGGTCGCTCACATGGAAGCTGGTCCTAGCACTGGTTCTCCTCCAAGCACAAGTAAGAGCAGCTTCAGCAGCCTGTACGACAGAATTCTGGAGGAGCATGATGAACCTGCTGCATCAGGGGGTACCCAGGCAGCGGTTATCCAAATGCAAATGTATTTGAAAGAACCAACGATTGGTGAGAAAGACAGCCCTTTCCAGTACTGGGCAAACAACCATGCTCGCTTTCCTCTCCTTGCTGCTGTTGCAGTAAAGTTCCTCAGTGCCCCTTCAACCACTGTCGAAAGTAAAAGACTGTTTAGCACAACATCCAATGTTGTGGATGAAAAGAGGAATCGTCTGACAGCAGAGAGGGCCGAAATGCTCATATTCCTCAAAAAGAACCTACCAATGTTTAAGTGAGATATAAAACACCAGATCACTCCCTCAGTGTTTTGGAGGGATCATTTACTTGTTTTGTTTGGAAGAACAGTTGCACAGACTGGTGTTTAGTTTAATCCAGGTCGCCTTTTACCAATGCCAAACCTCCTATACTGTACTTGATTTGTGCTGTTCAAATGCAGATTGTTGTATTGATAGTGTGGATGTTTACACTGATTGCACTTTCTTTTATTTCAAATATTTGACATTTGAAAACCTTGATTTGTTGCTGCTACTTGAGCCAGTGTACTTAATTTGTGCTGATCAGATGAAGCAGCCCATTGTATGCATTTTCTTTTATTGGGAGGAAGAGCAGTGTAGAGATTTTTACACTTTATTTCATATTTGACACTTGAAAACCGCATTGCATAGTAGTCTACTTGATTTGTGTTTGTGCTGTTCACATTTATATGACGGGTAGGCTATTCTTTGCTTTTTGATGGTGTATATATTTGCACTAGTAAACGCTGCCTTTTTACACATTTTATTTCAAGTCAGACAAGTAAACCCTTGTGGCTGCTGGAGAGTGTATTTGTTGCACTTTTATGAAATTTAATAAATATTGATAATCAATTTTAAGCTTTTCTGACCTGCTTTTCTGAGCTTATACTTCCCTCAAGTACATGTCATACTTGCCTGTAGAGAGGAGTTTATTACAGCCTCATAAAATAAACAATAATGATAATAATATTCAAGCAAAAAGAGCTCTGGTATCGGAATAGTATCGGTATCGGCCGATATCCAAATTCAGGTATCGGGATCAGATCGGAAGTGAAAAAATGTGGATCGGTGCATCCCTAGTTGTGATGAGTTCACACTCCAATTGTCTAGCATGAACTGAACAAAAATCAGAATATCATTTGATTATACGAAAAGGTGTTTTCCATTAATGATCTCATTCTGACGTTATGTCCTGTTTTTCACTACTAATACAATTATTGTCAACGGGGTTTATCTAACCATTATAATCACAGTTAGGCCTATATTGTAGTCAATTTCAAATGCACACACATACTGTCTGTGATCGGTGTTTCAACTTTTGTCCATTTCTACTGTAACACACGTAGCACAGGCCTAAATTGGCTTCAAGCCAGACGCTAAGAGTCTCCTGTGTACTGGTGTACCAGGGCACAGGGTCTCCTATGTACCTGTATGCCAAGTTTCTACAAGATGAGGTATTTCAATAACAGAATACTGGTATTTAGGGAGTTATCCGACAGACACACGCCGACACACAAACATGCACAAGAATTTGCTTAGCTAAAAGGAAACATCTAGATTCTGGATTAATGCAATTTTCTTAATTTCTGATAAGGGAATGAAACATAGGAATAACGTCACAATGAGATAATTCATGGAAAACACCTCTTCATATAATCAGATGATATTCTGTTTCAGATCAGTTCATGCTAGACAATTGGAGAGTGAACTCATCACAACTGCAGTGATGTTGATGCCAGAGATTCAATAAAGTATTGAAACTTGCATCGACGGATCTGATTCTTCTTCCTTACGACCAGAAACTAAAAGTCACCACATTTCCTTATCAAAAATTAGAACAATCCATTAATCCAGATGTTTCCTTCCTTTACCCAAATTCTGTCTGCCTGTTTGTGTGTCAGTGTGTGTGGCGGATAACTCCCTAAAACCAGTATCCTGTTATTGAGATACCCTATTCTCTAGAAACGAAACTTGGCATTAAGTTATCTAGGAGAGGCACTGAACTTCGTCCTTGAAGCACTGTGTCCTGGTTTGAACCCAATTTAGGCCTCTGTGCTTTCACTGTTTATCTAATGATGTTACAGTAAGAATGGACAAACGTTGAAACATAATTATACTATATGTGCTATAGCCTACATGTGATTACTATGGTCAAAACATACTACAGCCTGAAAGAAACATGAAGTCTGACAAAATCTGCTGGATATTCCAGGTTAGTTGACTACCTGTCCAAGTAATAATGTTGCAAATATGTTGCGAAACATTAGCTATAAAGTAGGCTAGTCTACGTTCGGACTTTAGGTCAACACAAAGCCAGTCTAGCATAGACCAGAGGCCATTCTAGTTGCTGACTTCATGCGACTTCATAAGAATGACGCAGACACTTGGGAAGCGAGTGGCCTAGCGTAGCCTAATACGTTTAGGGGTTGGTTATTGTTACGGGCCTGTAAGTATAGCCTAGCCTGTGCCCAATTTTTACTTGTCCTGTACTTTTAGCGCGAGTTTGTCTCTTACTGTAACTGCACTACCAATTTAAATGTTATTTTTGTAGTTGAAGGCCAACACTGCATATTACAGACCACAGGAATGTGGTGCTGTTTCCAGCAGCTGACTGGCGGTTTAGTATAAGTTCGAACCCGGTTGCCATTATGAAGTTTATGGGGCCTCAGCTGTGCCTTCTGCAAGTGATGCAGCACCCGAACGCCAGATTAGCATTTTCAAGAGCTGAATCCACTGCTCTCAGTGGTAGTTCATGCAAGATTCATCAAACATTTAATGGTCTGTGGTGAGCTTATAATTCACTATGAAACATTGGTTAATAGCCTAGTCATTAATATTGATATTTAGCAACAAGGTTTACAGTACTGGTTGTTTTATTTGCATAATGTATTGATACGTCTACTCTAGATCTGTACAGATGGCTTATGACCTGCGTGATGCGAAACCTATTCACAGTCAGACTGTTGTGATCGGCTTCAAAGAAGCAGAGGCAAAAGTTCCTGGAATGGTGGCCAAAGTAATAGGCTACTGTAAGAGATATAACCTGTAAGGACAGTTCAGCACATGATAGCCCAGATGTTATTGGGAGAATATAGCTCGTTCTATGGGCCAAATGCATAGTTCAGACTAAAATGGTAAATGTTGTAATTTAACCAAGAGCCGGTAGGGGGAGCGAGGATGAGAGAGAAAGGAGGAGAGAAGAGTGGGAGTGGGGGAAAAAGTTTAAGGTGTGGAAATAAACGTGCAGACTGATAAACGAGAAGAGATTAAGTTTACTATTCCTTCTAATAACACTCACTAGTGTTATACTACTATTAAGACAAAAGTACATGGCTTTCCACCATTCATCTTCTGACTTTGCATTTTAAAATAAAAATCAAATAATCTTTCATTTTTTATTCATCATATTCTGTTTTTGAAACGGCGATTGGCTAGAAGATCCACGGAACCTGGTTGGCTTGGTTCCAGGTTTAAAAGATTTTCTGAAACGTCAATGGAGTGAATGAAGACAGAATTCACTTCCTGGACCTCACCGTCCCAATTAGTGGGGTGAAATGAGGACTGACCCAACTAACATGCTTTTTACCGACTACATTTAATAACACAGGGAGAGAAATAGATACAGTAGATGCATACATGCATGCATGCATACATACAATACATACATACATGCATACATACATACATACATGCATACATACATACATGCATATACTGTATAGATACACATTCACTAGACAGAGATAGACTGATATATAGACATGGAGATAAACTGACAGTGTTATTGATAGGCTAAATCACCTTTCTTGTTACATTACGTATTACAGCCCATAGGAAAATAATATCCAAGATGTAATTCTGTATTAATTGTTTTTCTGTGATACAATCTAGTGTTGATAATGATGTTGTTTTTGTGTGTGTGTTCTTACAGGCACCGCAGTCACTGCACACAGAAAGAGGAAGGAAGCGTATACCACCAACTCCAGGTAATTTCATTGCACCATATACAGTAGGCATATCATAGATATTACGGGCCACCATGCCTAATGTTTGGGTGAACTTTGAGCGCCCCCCTGACTTTAAGGCTAGCCTTAAAGGACAATGCTTGTTTTTGACAACCTGGACCTTATTTACGACATATTATAAGACGTTTGACTCACCGAGATCACTTTGGTGTAGTTCGGAGGCATGTAGAAGAAATTTAAAATCCAGCGCGAGCCAGTATATCCATGTAATGGTGGTGGTCGGGGCACTTAGAATGCAGTTTCTAAAAATCTATTTTCTGATGCGAAACGGTTGTTTTCATCAATCTGTCTTGATGAATCGCTAGTTGTGCTTTAATTTGTTTAATTTGTGAAGAAATTTAACAGGTCTACTTTGTTTTACTTCTCTCTCCTCTGTCGCTCTACCTCACTTGAGCTCAGCCAGAGGAACACCTTTTACATATCTTTCTCTCTCCTGTCTTCAATCTGAGGTTGTGATGTTGTGTTCCCCTCTCTAGCTACATACAATCACTCTATACAGCATTTGAACTTGAACTAGACAAAATGTGAGAATCCTTTTGAATGTTCTGTCTCTCTTTCACTCTCCCAGGAGTGTTGTCAGAGTTGCCCCAGTTCTCCTGCTCCGAGTACCTACTCTCCTACACCTCCCAGATGTACCTCGACAAGCACATCAAGAGGAGCCACGACAACCTATATGTCTCTCTGCTGAGGAACAGAGATTAGACCTGAGATTCTCTCCTCGTCCTCCTCTTGATCACCACCTCCAACACTCCTCTCACTCCAGCTTCCACCCGGAGAAAGAGTGGCGCGGACAAGCCAAGATCGTACCACTGTAACGAGTGTGGGAAGAACTTCAGTCAGTTAGGAAACCTAAAAACACACCAGTGTGTTCATACAGGAGAGATGCCATACCAGTGTGGGAAGAACTGCAGTCAGTCAGGACCATTAAAGGAACACCAGCGTGTTCATACAGGAGAGAAACCATACCACTGTGACCAGTGTGGGAAGAACTTCACTACATCAAGAGACTTGAAGGTACACCAGCGTGTTCATACAGGAGAGAAGCCGTACCACTGTGACCAGTGTGGGAAGAACTTCACTACATCAGGAGAGTTGAAGGTACACCAGCGTGTTCATACAGGAGAGAAGCCGTACCACTGTGACCAGTGTGGGAAGAATTTCAGTGAGTCAGGACACTTAAAGACACACCAGCGTGTTCATACAGGAGAGAAACCATACCACTGTGACCAGTGTGGGAAGAATTTCAGTCAGCCAGAACATTTAAGGGTACACCAGCGTTTTCATACAGGAGAGAAGCCGTACCACTGTGACCAGTGTGGGAAGAATTTCAGTGAGTCAGGACACTTAAAGACACACCAGCGTGTTCATACAGGAGAGAAACCATACCACTGTGACCAGTGTGGGAAGAACTTCACTACATCAGGAGACTTGAAGGTACACCAGCGTGTTCATAAAGGAGAGAAGCCGTACCACTGTGACCAGTGTGGGAAGAACTTCACTCAGTTAATACACTTAAAGATACACCAGCGTGTTCATACAGGAGAGAAACCATACCACTGTGACCAGTGTGGGAAGAATTTCAGTCAGCCACAACATTTAAGGGTACACCAGCGTTTTCATACAGGAGAGAAGCCGTACCACTGTGACCAGTGTGGGAAGAATTTCAGTGAGTCAGGACACTTAAAGACACACCAGCGTGTTCATACAGGAGAGAAACCATACCACTGTGACCAGTGTGGGAAGAATTTCAGTCAGCCAGAACATTTAAGGGTACACCAGCGTTTTCATACAGGAGAGAAGCCGTACCACTGTGACCAGTGTGGGAAGAACTTCACTACATCAGGAGACTTGAAGGTACACCAGCGTGTTCATACAGGAGAGAAGCCGTACCACTGTGACCAGTGTGGGAAGAACTTCACTATGTTAAAAAGCTTAAAGACACACCAGCAGCGTGTTCATACAGGAGAGAAACCATACCACTGTGACCAGTGTGGGAAAAACTTCAGTCAGTCAGGAGATTTGAAGGCACACCAGCGTGTTCATACAGGAGAGAAGCCGTACCACTGTGACCAGTGTGGGAAGAACTTCACTACGTCAGGACACTTAAAGACACACCAGCGTGTTCATACAGGAGAGAAGCCGTACCACTGTGAGCAGTGTGGGAAGAACTTCATGATGTCAGGAGACTTGAAGAAACACCAGCGTGTTCATACAGGAGAGAAGCCATACCACTGTGACCAGTGTGGGAAAAACTTCAGTCAGCCAAAACAATTAAGGGTACACCAGCGTTTTCATACAGGAGAGAAGCCATACCACTGTGACCAGTGTGGGAAGAACTTCACTACATTAAGAGAGTTGAAGATACACCAGCGTGTTCATACAGGAGAGAATCCGTACCACTGTGACCAGTGTGGGAAGAACTTCACTACGTCAGGACAGTTGAAGGTACACCAGCGCGTTCATACAGGAGAGAAGCCATACCACTGTGACCAGTGTGGGAAGAACTTCACTAGGTCAGGACAGTTGAAGGTACACCAGCGCGTTCATACAGGAGAGAAGCCGTACCACTGTGACCAGTGTGGGAAGAACTTTAACACGTCAGGAGACTTGAAGAAACACCAGCGTGTTCATACAGGAGAGAAGCCGTACCACTGTGACCAGTGTGGGAAGAACTTTAGGACGTCAGGAGACTTGAAGAAACACCAGCGTGTTCATACAGGAGAGAAGCCATACCACTGTGACCAGTGTGGGAAAAACTTCAGTCGGTCAGGAGCGTTAAGGGTACACGAGCGTTTTCATACAGGAGAGAAGCCGTACCACTGACCAGTGTGAGTTGAAGTCCGCAATGAGTTTATGAGAGGCATGGCTGACTGTAGGGCACAGTGGGTGAGGCTGGGTCCAACGGAAAGGAGTGGAGCTCATCCACTCAATACACTGATTTTCACTATCAGACCTGTAAGGTTGTAGAAAAATGAAGTAGGCGTTTATCAGCTACAAGGGCTGCAGTCTGATACTAAAGACTCCATATTCACTTCCCCCAGAGTGAAAACCCACTGTGATCCGGAGGACTCGTCTCAACTTCCACCTCTTGACCAAACTCCAGCTGTGGAGAACAAAGAAAGAGACTCTTTACCCACCAACACAACTGAGGAAGAAATCAAAGCAGAGTTTGATAAAGAGGACTATGGAGCACCAGAACCAGCCAGTGACTCTCAGCCCCCAACTCCAGACTGTCCTACAGCTCAGAGTTTAGAAGAGGAGGAGGAGAGAGTGGAGCAGGAGGAGAGAGGGCTGCTGCCTGGAATAGCAGCCTGCTGCCTCAGGCTTCTGCCTACCAGAGTGCTGAAGTCACAGAAAACACAGGCTAAGTGTTCTAGACCTATTCCCAGACCTTGTTCCAGTTCCATCCCGAACACCTGCCTCAGGACCAAGACTATCCCCAGCTCCCACTCTGGCACTGAGAGTGGAGATGTTTATTTTGAGGAGGCTGAGAGCAAGACGGTTTAGTTAATCATAAAATAATCCACCCAGGAGAAAATCCATATCACTGTGAGGAATGTGACAAAGCTTTTATTTGTAAGAGTAAATTAGATATGCATAGAAGAGTCCACATATTTAAGAGAGCATATCAGTGGGACAAATGTAAAAGTGATATGGTTAATTTATGTGGACATAGAAGAATCTACAAAGGAGAGAATTGATATCAGTGCCACAAAAGTGACTAAGCATTTAGTGAATAAAGTTTTAGTTAGTTACCATAGATGTAATTACAACAGAGAGAATCCCTATCAATGCCAGGAATGTGGCAAAGCTAAGCATAGCTTATATTTCAGTGGTAAGATTTCTATAACTTAACTATTCGAGGAGACACAGAAGGAACCACATTCAGGCTGTCGTGATAAGAAGGGCCTGGTTCTTCCCATGAGAGGATATATTTGAGTTGAGGTGGTAAAGTTGCTGTTCAGTGTAAATAGCCTGCTGTCCCACAGACCTCAGAGTGAACAGATGTCAAGGAACATATGTAGATATAGAAAGAGGGATCTGACTTCTTTCTCCTCTGTTCATTTTAATAAAGATGTCATTTTGGAAAGCTATGGCAAATATCTTTATATTTTCAGAAAGACCCTAGATCAGATAGTAGAAAGCAGTGAAACATTATTTTGAGAATATGTTTAGCTCCATCTCCTGTGCACTAGGCACATAGTCTAGTTTACAGCTGACAGCCTATTATAACTTGTGTGTTTTACCTTTTTACTTTTTATTCACCCTTGTTGAAGGTATGTGTTGTAACAATTTGAGCGATTGATTGCTTCATTGTAACTGTTTGGCTAATAAATCTATTAGCCTGCATTTAAAGTTAAAATTATTTGAGGTATTGACACAAGTTGACTAACACATGCTTATTCTATATGGTGTGGTGTAGCCCCTGAGTCACTATCTTGATTGGTCTACTAAGCTGCAGGCTTCATCAGTTAGAGTAGTTCAGCCCTTCCGTTCAGAGTAGCTCTCTAACACCCTGTTGAAGCCTATATGCTCACAGAGCTTAATGAATCTGGACTCAGTTTCACGGGACACTGCAGCTGTGCGCACTGAGAACCCTGGCGTTCAACTTCCTTCAGAAGTCTCGGGCCAAGCTTGGAGGCCCCCTGGCAGTCCGAGGCCCAGGGCTGTTGACAACACTGGCCCGGTCCATAATCCAGACAGAAATATGCAAGGAAACGGGATAGAAAAAAGTGAGTTGCTATTGCGCAATGTGTCAGCCAACATGAGACATCCAAATATGATGAATCCATAAAGACTGTTGCAAAAACACTTGTTTGTGCAAGCGTGGACTGTTGAGGTGGAGTGCTACAAATACCTTGGACTCACCCTAGACTACAGACTCACCACTTTGCTAAGCTCTCTGCCAATCAGATCAATCCTTCGCTGTGATCCACCTTGTCAGAATGAGTGAGATGTTGCAATCCTCGGGACCCGAGGGCATGGCTCTGTCCATGAGGTTCTCTGAGTACAGCATGCTCCAAGTCCCTGACCAACCCCCCCCCCGTACAGCATGCTCCAAGTCCCTGACCAACCCCCCCCCCCCCCCCGTACAGCATGCTCCAAGTCCCTGACCAACCCCCCCCCCCCCCGTACAGCATGCACCAAGTCCCTGACCAACCCTCCCTAGAAGAGTTCAGAGGTCAGGACGGGTCGAGGGCCGTCGGACGAGAGCCGGAGCCTAGAAGGTTTCGGCGAGAGAATTGCAGGGAGGACCCGAGGGGCCGCCGCGGGGGGGGGGGGTTCATCAATGCGAGGAAGGATGTCGCCACCACGCGGGAGGGGTCGTAGCCTAACACCTGAAGCAAGGGAGCCATTTCTTGTCCCGACTAACCGCGGTAGGCTGTCCGGGGAGTCAAGAGAGCCGATCCCCGGCTAACCGTAACCACCTACCGTCACCTGAGCCTCAAGCGCCATCTCCTGATCAGGGTAGGCCACGCTCAGGGAGCGGGGGGTCATCACCATCACTCTCCCGACCATCACGACCACCACCCCCACCCCCAACTCCGGCTGATCAGCCTGACCCGGTGGGATCACTGGGAAGGGAGGGTGCGGGATCACCCCAGGAGCCTGGATCTAGGGGACAGAGAGGACGGGGAGAGATGAGGAACGACCCAGGACCCCTGCAGAGACGACGGGGAGAGAGGGAGAACAACCCAGGACCCCGGCAGAGAAGAGGGCGGGATACAGAGTGCGACCCTGGACCCCGAACCAACCGAGGGACCCGAATAGGCCGAGAGAGGACCCAGACCTGAGAGCTCACCTAGAGAAGAAGACGAGGAGGGAGAAGACGGTTCGGGCCTATGTAGCACCACAGGAGTCTCCCAGAAACCCCCGCAGAGGGGAGGATACCACTGCAGTGCAATCCCCACCTGAGCTACCATCTCAATCGGAGAAGTCGGCCAGTAGCTACACTGAGTCAGAGACCGACCTGGGCTTCTCCGCCCTGGAGAGTCTCCTGGGTGAAATGGATCCCGACTATTAGGAGATGATGAAGCAAAAATGAGAGATGCATTGCTAGCAGCTGTGTGTATTTGTACAAGTAAATGATTAGAAGTGGTATAATAGAGGGTCTGAAACTAGCGAGTCCGTACTACGAGGCTGGGGTAAGAGAAAGAAGTCACTTAGAGATGATGTTAACCAACCAATCTTATATGATGTGTTATACTGTAACTCTGTTAACAGATAATCCAGAGGATGTTTTCAACTAAAACTGTGTACTGTAACTTGGTTTGATTTTGCAACTGATCACAAGATAGGGCCGTGCCTGCTGCCTAACTTCCCCTTTTAGTGCAACTTCTCCTTTCCTGGAACGGTCCCATGTCGGGGGGAGAAGAGGGGGGGTCAGGAGTATGGCCAATTCTGCCATACTCCTTCTAATACAATGATTATTACTGTTTTACTAATTCTTTTAATTTCGGTTTATTGATTATTAACAAATTGATTGTTTTTTATGGACATTTATCATACAATCCTGATTTGAGTTATTGATGATTGTCCTACAACCCTGAACTGATTATTGACATTTATCCACAATTTATTGATTGATTATGAGACGTATTGGATTTATTTGCTGATTGTCTGCCAGTATTTGCTGTTGCTTATTGCAAGAATTATAATCATTTACTCAAGTTGAAATAAATTTCACAAGCATTCCAAAAGGCAATAGTCTACTGTCACGTTACTCCTACCCCTCACCGGGGAGGTATTTTAAAGGAGGTTTATGGTGTTTTGTAAAAGGTTAGGTTCATGCATGCTACACTATCTGGTTCTTAAGGGTTGACTTTAGATGCATTTTAACACTCCCTTACACTAATAATATTAGTGTTAATCCACATCCTAGCAACCACATCAACTGTTGTCTTTGATGGAGTAGAGCGGTCGTTAACCAAAGTGATTCATGGCTATTAAACTAACAGGTCACACTGGGATGCAGGTCCATGTTGGAGCAGGGAGGGCTTTGGGATAGGAGAGCATTAGGAAGACTAGGCGAGTCTACTCAAACCAGTTTATTCCACATTCTTTAGAAACTCAGTGAGGGATAATATCCTGTGAGCTGAAGGATAGTGAAATCCTTAGTGATTACTGGTAATCAGACCCTTGTACTGGGGTTCCTGGGAGACAACCTGCAAGCTCTCTGCCAATCAGATCAATCCTTCGCTGTGATCCACCTGCAGTCAAAGAGAAGACATCCATCGGGTGAAACGAAATGGAAAATTAAAAAGAAAGGGTTAGGGGTTAAGGGTTAGGGGTTAGAGAATAAAGAAAGGGTTAGGGATTAGAGAATAAAGTACAGCACGTGAAGGGCAATTAGACATACTGTACAACTACACATACAGAATGAATATGTATAATAATAATAATAATTAATAAGAATAAAACGATGATCTGCCTAATGATAATACAACTTATGCTGAGTAACGAACTAGGCCTACTAGTAAATTGCTAACTAAGGAATACCTGATTTGGAAATGTAGGCCTGAGAACAGACTGGCCAAGATTTCCATTGTTTGAAGACAGGCGGCCCTAAATAAATGCATTGGAAACAAATTATTTTCATAGATGACCGTCAGGGTCTGTGTACAACAGGCACGCGCATGCCCAGTGTTGCGAATGGCATTGCACCCTGATAACTTCTCGCAACACTGATGAAAAGTTCCGTGTAACTTGGAGGTTATCGTTCCGTTGGTTCACATAATTAGTCATAGTGTTCACCTATTCAACGATGTATGCCCAAAAAATTACAAAATTCTACTTTCTTATATCAAAGTATATAATTTCTTCCTGGAAAACAGTAGGTCACGTGCAGTGACAACAACAGGTACCTTAGATTTTAGGCCAATAATCTCACAACATCCACCCGTTAATCAACGCTATCCTTCTATCGAATCTCTCTTAAGTTCTTAAAACCCGTCCACTTGTCGATGTTCCAATCAAATTCCTCTAAACATATGTCCCACCCTCATAGCTTGTTTGCATCGGAAATACGTCAAACTACAGAAGTTAGATGATCTCAAACGTCCGTTTCAGTGCGACTTTAAAACCCGTCCACTTGTCAATGTTCCAATCAAATTCCAATTCAAACTCTAAACATATGTCCCACCCTCATAGCTTGTTTGCGTCGGAAATACGTCAAACTACGGAAGTAAGATGATCACAAACATCCGTTTCAGTGCAACTTTAAAAGGAAAAACTAGTTCACCACTGATCTTCAGTTATTTCCTCTCCAAGGTCATCCTCCTAGTGTCTCCTAACAACTGGCTGTGAGTGAGAGAGGATATTGCATATATTGTCATAAAGAATATAATTGAGATATGGGGATAGTGACTGAATATGATCAACCGTGTTGATCAGAAGGTCTGGGAAGGAATTCATTCTTTACTGTGTAAAATATCTAATCTAAAAAAAAATAAAGAAAAGTGAGATCTTGGTCAAGTGAATAGGCTAGTTGAGAAAGTTGTGTAAACTATCCAAACTAGCCATCAACACATCATAAATAGATGTACCCTACCCTACATACCCTTTGAGGACCAAACCCCAAAGGTACAATCAGAGAGAGTGGTGGAGAGCACCGATGCTGTGTTCATCCTGGAATGACTTGTAAATTGCGACAAGATACTGGATGAGTAATAGACCACTGGGTTAGAGCAAAATTGGTTTAGAGAGGGGAGAGAAGGGACACATATTACAGATCCTAGATTAAACAGAGACAGGCACATAGCCTTTGTAACATAGTTAGAAACATACTATTGGTTATGCAAGTTTCGCTGTAATTGAGCAGCCCTAGCAGTGTTAGTTGTTGTGGAGCCCCCTTTGGAGTTGTGGTGTACTGCAGCAGGTGTGCGTGTATTTGTTTTGTCCTTGTGGTGTTGCCGTAGTAGGCTTGACTACATGAGGTATGCGCTGTGTAAAGTGATCCTTATATTTTGTTACTTGTGTTGAAAACTCCGTAATTTAAGTTGAAAACGTTGATGCATTGCATATACTATTTGCTTTTGCGTAGGCTACATAGTGATGGAGGAAACTACGTTTTCCGACGCATTTACACATTCGACACAATTGTGTCGGGAAAGTGTTGCTCTATTGATGCAGTTCCACAATGACATCTGCTGGTCAATTCATGGTATGGCGGCTGTATCAAAAGTCAACATCTGCAAATGCAATTCTCAATATAGCCTACAACTTTTACTTTACACGTTCTCAAGTCAGGTCTGCGAGTGTAAATATCAAGATACAAGTGCACATATGTATTGTAAGTTCTCGAATCGAATCTACAACTTGTCCCAAATAGGTCAGGGTACAAATATAGACTGTTGACCCCTCCCCCTTCTCTGTTGACAACTCGAGTCAGAAGAGAGGAGTCACGAGCCTCGAGCACAGTTCGGGACGCTCTCCTCACTCCAGCGGAAACAGGAAACACAAACCACAACGGTTACCATGGTTTCGCGTCAACAGCACTTTGCAGCGGCAGAGGCATCGTTCGTATCTTCCTTGTTACAGCTTATGAGGGTTGCCTATATCAGATGGCTACCTAGGCCCTAAGTGGAAATATCCAAATGACAATATGGCCAAGGCATTCAATTATATTTAATCATTTTAAGAACTCTTACCTATTCATTTCACCGTTACCCTAATTCATTATTATTATTATTATTAGGACTATTGTCAATAAAAGAATTGTCATTTTTCCACCGCTGCTGCTTCAGCACGATTATTTGTAGGCTAATAGTGTATTCTTTGTTTGTATTTTTGTTTTTATTTGCATTAAAACAAAGCAGGCCTGATTTTGTTTGTCCTGATTTTATGCTCATTTCATCTTCACTGTTATGAAGCACTTTGGGCTGCAATTCTTGTGTTGAAAGTTGCTATACAGTTTATTAAAACAAGCCCATAAAAACTGCACAAGCTGGCTGTATGAACCTGTGTTTGTCCTCGTTTCATTTTCTGCAAATAATGTCTGACATTCTAAATTTTGAGGAAAAGTAGTATATAGAAAGTGCACTTACTCAAAAACATCTATAAATAGTAAACCATACATGGTAAACCAGGATGTTGCTGTGATTTCATCCTTTCCAGAGCGGTGTTCACCTGTGGTCTGAAGTATAGGCTAGTTTAGATTGCAGACCATACCACTAATATGACAACCAGAGATTGCACATATTTGTCTCCAGATTCTGTATAAAGGATACACAGGGATTTCCACGATTCTTATTTATTGAAAATAAAATAATATTGAAAACTGAAAATTGGGCATCACCGATCACAACTGAAAATTATTAATCCCCATCAATGGACCCCTGTCTTTCTTGGCAGGGGGTTCAAGAGAGGACGCCCTGAATGTGTCTGGGAGGGATGGTTGATCAGACGTGGATGTGCCTGGGAGAGATGGTTGATCAGATGTGGATGTGCCTGGGAGGGGCAGTGGATTGGACCTGGATGTGCCCAGGAGGGAAGATGGATCTGGACTGGCCTTGATGGTGGGGTTCGACATGCATGAGGCAATGAGGACAGGTGGAGTCAAAGATTGTTTTGACCCCACTGCCTCATGCATGCCATCATAGAAGCTCCAAGTAGCAGGGGTTTCTTCTCCCTGGTCAGTCCCAGAGCCAGTTGGTGGAGCTCTCAGCTCCTAAAACAAACAGTGGCATGAGATATCTGCAGCATCTAGAAGGCTATATTCATGTTATGTGAAACACATTTACTGTGTACTTCTTTAAATTCACCCATTTCTTTGAGGCCTGTTTTGGACTTGCCTGACCCTCCAGGTTCATTTCTTTTATGATGAAGCTGTTAAGAAATATGTACGGGAAGATGGTTAAAATGTTTTGGTCAGAATGAGTGCTGTGTGACCCCTCCAATCCCTCCACATTTTACCAAGTAATCCTACAGATCATTTATCAAGTCCTAGTAATGGGATACAATCACACAATTAATCTTCTTTCAAAGAATCATAAACATTAAGGTGTTTTTGGTTGTAGGTATAATCAGTGAAATCTGCCAATGGAACAAGTGAAACTTTGCTTAATGTTTGGAAGAAGATGCATTTATCTAAAGACAAATCACTTGTCCTATATCTCACTGAAATGTTGCTTGTTGGTTGAGTGTCTACATTACGTGTAAAAAGATGTGTTTTGTGGTGAGTGGCAGGCCATTCATGGACCAAACCTATGAAAAACGTACTCCCAAGCTTCTTTAGTGCTGTTTCGTTTTTTTGTGGACAACTTTTCATTTTCCATTCTCAGTTTGATCAGCTGTTTAGTCTGAACAACAGTCCTGGTAAATATCCACCAGCCACCACTTTACATTACAATCAAATGAACATAATCTAGCGTTTTCTGAACTGGAGAACGGAATTTGATGCGAAATACAATGCAAATGTCGTATAATTTGTGAGGAACTTACATTTGTACGGCGCATTTTCCATTTCGGACAATAAAAACAGCTGCACATGTGAATCGAGACTGCATCGGCGCAGACTCGCTACCGAGGGTGTTATAAGTGTTATAATGTTTTTATATTAATACATCCATGGTTATAAGCCACTTCCACTCGGCGCGAATTGGTTTCGGATTGTTCGTTCATGTTCGCCCATTGCTGATCAAAACAAGAAACAAGCTCTTTATTCTTTTCGAGTAAACAAAGGCTCCCCTACTCACCAGCCGTTCAGTAGGCTACGCCTTCAATTCGGTAAGTTAATTTCGTTATTTTCTATATTATATTAACATTGACCGCCCACTATGTTTTGGGGCCGTGGGTCTTCTAGCCAAGCGATTTCCGTTTCAAAAACAGAATATGATTAACAAAAAATGAAAGATTTGATTTTCATTTTAAAATGTAAAGTAGGAAAACGAGAATCAAGTCATTTTTCGTTTTCCCCACTTGTCTCGGGTATGAACAAACATCCAAATCAGTCAAATTTGTATATATTACCAATAGCTCTATATGTATAATTCTGAGTGACTTGAACAGCACGTGCAAGCACATGTACGAAAAAGATGGACGACCTGGAGCCTAGCCTCGCGTCCCCAGTCTCTCCTCGGGGAGGAGAGCTGTGTTCGGAATCGCTCCCTCGTTCCCTCACTCCCTATATAGGGTTCACTATGTAGTGAACTACCTAGGGAATGGTTTAAGAGTATTCGGACACTACACCGAACGTCACAAAAATGCGTCGGTCATTCGTGTGATGCAGGCGGATGCGCCCTCGTGTAAACAAACAAGTCTAACAGGGAGCATTCACGCTGCAGGTTGAGATGTAGACTCACTCAGGTAGTAACGGATTTGCTTTTGTGTGTTCATTTTGAATGTTAGATCCCAAATAAAGTGTTGAAATTCAAATTCTAATCATGTGCATGTGTGGTTTTTCTACTTTGGTCCTGTCTGTTAATTGCAAGATGTAACGTTGGCTATAGCCGCGCTACCTAGCTAGCTATGAAGCGCACGATCAAGTAACATGTTTACAAACATTACATGTTTACGATTTAGCTCCGCAAGCTAGAGTTCCTTCAGTTTATACACGAAAGTTGCCGCCGCCATCCTCCGTTCACAGCCCTCTTTGCGAGACAACTCAACGGCATTGCATTGTGGTATACCGGAGAAAATGTAGGGTACATGCACTGTACCCTGGAAATCAAGGTGACTTGTGGGTAATAAATAGTGGACTATATAGGGAACGAAAATTCCGTGGAGAATTCGGACACTACAAACAAAATGGCTGACGCCCTATATAGTGCACTATATAGTGAATAGGGAGCGATTCCGAACTTCACTGCCTTAAGCCCGCCCTTTCCGGCTCGAGCCTGTAGAGCCTGCCTCCTACTTCCGCTTGCTTTATTTAAATCGATGGAAGAAAAGGACATACCTGAAGAAATATTTCAAGTAGTCATGGAAGAAGTGTGCCGGACACATAATATCACACATTTGAAGCCACTGTGGCGTCTTAGCCTCCGAAATTATAGATACAACAACTGTTCTTTTTCCGGTCCAGACCGGAAGATTGTGCAATGCGTCATCCTAGGCGCTTCCCTTCTAGACCGGCGAAACAACTGCGAAAGAGACAGGCCCCAGACTAACCTGGAGCCTTATGTTCTCTTTAGAGAGACCAGGCGTCTCAGCCTTCTGGCAAATTGTATCTGGTCGTAAGAAAGAAGAATCAGATCCAGATGACTGCAGTTGTGATGAGTTCACACTCCAATTGTCTAGCATGAACTGAACTAAAATCAGAATATCATTTGATTATACGAAAAGGTGTTTTCCATTAATTATCTCATTCTGACGTTATGTCCTGTTTTTCACTACTAATACAATTATTGTCAACGGGGTTTATCTGACCATTATAATCACAGGTAGGCCTATATTGTAGTCAATTTCAAATGCACACACATACTGTCTGTGATCGGTGTTTCAACTTTTGTCCATTTCTACTGTAACACACGTAGCACAGGCCTAAATTGGCTTCAAGCCAGACGCTAAGAGTCTCCTGTGTACTGGTGTACCAGGGCACAGGGTCTCCTATGTACCTGTATGCCAAGTTTCTACAAGATGAGGTATTTCAATAACAGAATACTGGTATTTAGGGAGTTATCCGACAGACACACGCCGACACACAAACATGCACAAGAATTTGCTTAGCTAAAAGGAAACATCTGGATTCTGGATTAATGCAATTTTCTTAATTTCTGATAAGGGAATGAAACATAGGAATAACGTCACAATGAGATAATCAATGGAAAACACCTCTTCATATAATCAGATGATATTCTGTTTCAGATCAGTTCATGCTAGACAATTGGAGAGTGAACTCATCACAACTGCAGTGTGATGTTGATGCCAGAGATTCAATTAAGTATTGAAACTTGCATCGACGGATCTGATTCTTCTTCCTTACGACCAGAAACTAAAAGTCACCACATTTCCTTATCAAAAATTAGAACAATCCATTAATCCAGATGTTTCCTTCCTTTACCCAAATTCTGTCTGCCTGTTTGTGTGTCAGTGTGTGTGGCGGATAACTCCCTAAAACCAGTATCCTGTTATTGAGATACCCTATTCTCTAGAAACGAAACTTGGCATAAAGTTATCTAGGAGAGGCACTGAACTTCGTCCTTGAAGCACTGTGTCCTGGTTTGAACCCAATTTAGGCCTCTGTGCTTTCACTGTGTATCTAATGTTACAGTAAGAATGGACAAAAGTTGAAACATAATTATACTATATGTGCTATAGCCTACATGTGATTACTATGGTCAAAACATACTACAGCCTGAAAGAAACATGAAGTTGGACAAAATCTGCTGGATATTCCAGGTTAGTTGACTACCTGTCCAAGTAATAATGTTGCAAATATGTTGCGAAACATTAGCTATAAAGTAGGCTAGTCTACGTTCGGACTTTAGGTCAACACAAAGCCAGTCTAGCATAGACCAGAGGCCATTCTAGGTGCTGACTTCATGCGACTTCATAAGAATGACGCAGACACTTGGGAAGCGAGTGGCCTAGCGTAGCCTAATACGTTTAGGGGTTGGTTTTTGTTACGGGCCTGTAAGTATAGCCTAGCCTGTGCCCAATTTTTACTTGTCCTGTACTTTTAGCGCGAGTTTGTCTCTTACTGTAACTGCACTACCAATTTAAATGTGTTATTTTTGTAGTTGAAGGCCAACACTGCATATTACAGACCACAGGAATGTGGTGCTGTTTCCAGCAGCTGACGGGCGGTTTAGTATAAGTTGACACCCGGTTGCCATTATGAAGTTTATGGGGCCTCAGCTGTGCCTTCTGCAAGTGATGCAGCACCCCGAACGCCAGATTAGCATTTTCAAGAGCTGAATCCACTGCTCTCAGTGGTGGTTCATGCAAGATTCATCAAACTTTTAATGGTCTGTGGTGAGCTTATAATTCACTATGAAACATTGGTTAATAGCCTAGTCATTAATATTTATATTTAGCAACAAGGTTTACAGTACTGGTTGTTTTATTTGCATAATGTATTGATACGTCTACTCTAGATCTGTACAGATGGCTTATGACCTGCGTGATGCGAAACCTATTCACAGTCAGACTGTTGTGATCGGCTTCAAAGAAGCAGAGGCAAAAGTTCCTGGAATGGTGGCCAAAGTAATAGGCTACTGTAAGAGATATAACCTGTAAGGACAGTTCAGCACATGATAGCCCAGATGTTATTGGGAGAATATAGCTCGTTCTATGGGCCAAATGCATAGTTCAGACTAAAATGGTAAATGTTGTAATTTAACCACCAGCCGGTAGGGGGAGCGAGGATGAGAGAGAAAGGAGGAGAGAAGAGTGGGAGTGGGGGAAAAAGTTTAAGGTGTGGAAATAAACGTGCAGACTGATAAACGAGAAGAGATTAAGTTTACTATTCCTTCTAATAACACTCACTAGTGTTATACTACTATTAAGACAAAAGTACATGGCTTTCCACCATTCATCTTCTGACTTTGCATTTTAAAATAAAAATCAAATAATCTTTCATTTTTTATTCATCATATTCTGTTTTTGAAACGGCGATTGGCTAGAAGATCCACGGACCCTGGTTGGCTTGGTTCCAGGTTTAAAAGATTTTCTGAAACGTCAATGGAGTGAATGAAGACAGAATTCACTTCCTGGACCTCACCGTCCCAATTAGTGGGGTGAAATGAGGACTGACCCAACTAACATGCTTTTTACCGACTACATTTAATAACACAGGGAGAGAAATAGATACAGTAGATGCATACATGCATGCATGCATACATACAATACATACATGCATACATGCATACATACATACATACATGCATACATGCATACATACATGCATACATGCATATACTGTATAGATACACATTCACTAGACAGAGATAGACTGATATATAGACATGGAGATAAACTGACAGTGTTATTGATAGGCTAAATCACCTTTCTTGTTACATTACATATTATAGCCCATAGGAAAATAATATCCAAGATGTAATTCTGTATTAATTGTTTTTCTGTGATACAATCTAGTGTTGATAATGATGTTGTATTTGTGTGTGTGTTCTTACAGGCACCGCAGTCACTGCACACAGAAAGAGGAAGGAAGCGTATACCACCAACTCCAGGTAATTTCATTGCACCATATACAGTAGGCATATCATAGATATTACGGGCCACCATGCCTAATGTTTGGGTAAACTTTGAGCGCCCCCCTGACTTTAAGGCTAGCCTTAAAGGACAATGCTTGTTTTTGACAACCTGGACCTTATTTACGACATATTATAAGACGTTTGCCTCACCGAGATCACTTTGGTGTAGTTCGGAGGCATGTAGAAGAAATTTAAAATCTAGCGCGAGCCAGTATATCCATGTAATGGTGGTGGTCGGGGCACTTGGAATGCAGTTCGCGAAACGGTTGTTTTCATCAATCTGTCTTGATGAATCGCTAGTTGTGCTTACATAGAGCATTGGCCTGTTGTGTTGTTTTTCACATGCCTCTGTAATATGGTCTTTAGAAACGTCTTTGGACACAAAATAGCTTCCTCACTTGCTCCAGCACGCATGCGCACAGCGTGCTGGAGCAACGATTGCGCGCTGTGCGAATGCGTGCTGGAGCAAGTGAGGAAGCTATTTCGTTTCGAAAGACGTTTCTAAAGATCATGGCATGTGAAAACCACAACAGGCCTATGCTCTATGTAAGCACAACTAGCGATTCATCAAGACAGATTGATGAAAACAACCGTTTCGCAGCAGAAAATAGATTTTTAGAAACTGCATTCTAAGTGCCCTGACCACCGCCATTACATGGATATACTGGCTCGCGCTGGATTTTAAATTTCTTCTACATGCCTCCGAACTACACCAAAGTGATCTCGGTGAGTCAAACGTCTTACAATATGTCGTAAATAAGGTCCAGGTTGTCAAAAACGAGCATTGTCCTTTAACAATGCCTAACAATCCCTGTCCTTGGAATTCCCTTATCCAAATCTGGAGAAACCAGCCAGGATTTTGGGAGTCTTTTGTTGTTATTTTTTATGTTGAAGAATAGAGCGCAACCTTGACCGCCCACTATGTTTTGAGCTTCGATTCAGGAAGTGAATTTCGCCTACACTCCTTCCATAAAATCCTTATATAAAGAGTTTTAAGCCTGGAGCCAAGCCAACCAGCTATCGGATTAATCGTGACCTCAACACATTTGATAAATAAAAACGTGTCGCATGCTGCGGTCTCTATAGACGGACTTGGTCACGATTAATCAGATAGCTGGTTGGCTATCGGAGACACGAGTCAGGAATTCGGGACTCTTTCTGGTCCGTTACTCTAACTCAGGTTCCACATGTAGTCACTGAAGTTAAGAGACTTGCTTTGAGTGGGAGACAAAGAAAATGCCACTAAGCTGAGATATCTGGTGTCTGATGCCCACATTGGCTGATGGTTCCTAGCAGGACATTGCTGAGGTCTGGGGTCATCTGATGTTCTAAAGAGGGAAGTGGAGCATCTAGGTGGACCAGATAATAACAACCTGGCACAGCTCTTTGCTATTAAGGTTAGGACTGTCACACAAATTATGCATGGCAGTAAGGGAGAGTGGCCTGTATGTAACATGCTCCCGGAAGATTTAGAGGTCCCAGCCCTGTTTGTCTTCCAGGGCCATCTCAATAGAAGTCATAATGAGACTAATGTAGTTTGAGCTGGCTAAGAGACAGGATAAGGACCCAGGAGGTGCACAACCTGGACACATAGTCCAGTTTCTACTTGTGTTGTTTGTACTATCTCAACTCAATCGGTCCTGACCCATACTCCTAATGTTTTGGTCATTCAGCTAGTCAGATTTGACACCAATTTGGAGAAATATTCTTATTTCATTCATGACTGCTTTCACCTGAAATTGCAAGTTGACCAGTAGAGGTTGAATGGTGTAGCTAATCAAGGTAGTATGAGAGCAGGACACTACTATGCCGTTGTTGGTAAAAATGGAAAGTTCCATACAAGCCTGGCTACACACATGATGCAATCATGAATAAGATACTCAACTAGAAAACTGCAGTACAGGACTGTCACTTGCAATCTACAAAGTAGCGTGTGGCAATGATGCTCATTTGAACAATAAGAGAGGTGACCGTCTATTATGCAATTCGCCTGCAATTTTTGATGCACAGTTATTTTATGTCATCTGAACAGATCATTTGATCGGCCAAATAGGAACAACCGATTGAACTATTTACAATGAATATCGGCTATATCCCTACAACCTACTGAACAAATAGTGGAATACTCACATTATTCAGACCCATCCTATATTGCATATCACATAGCATATGCACTCCTGGGACTTTCACCAGCAAAGAAGAAATGAAACAGGTCTACTTTGTTTTACTTCTCTCTCCTCTGTCGCTCTACCTCACTTGAGCTCAGCCAGAGGAACACCTTTTACATATCTTTCTCTCTCCTGTCTTCAATCTGAGGTTATGATGTTGTGTTCCCCTCTCTAGCTACATACAATCACTCTATACAGCATTTGAACTTGAACTAGACAATATGTGAGAATCCTTTTGAATGTTCTGTCTCTCTTTCACTCTCTCAGGAGTGTTGTCAGAGTTGCCCCAGTTCTCCTGCTCCGAGTGCCTACTCTCCTACACCTCCCAGATGTACCTCCACAAGCACATCAAGAGGAGCCATGACAACCTATATGTCTCTCTGCTGAGGAACAGAGATTAGACCTGAGATTCTCTCCTCGTCCTCCTCTTGATCACCACCTCCAACACTCCTCTCACTCCAGCTTCCACCCGGAGAAAGAGTGGTGCGGACAAGCCAAGATCGTACCACTGTAACAAGTGTGGGAAGAACTTCAGTCAGTTAGGAAACCTAAAAACACACCAGTGTGTTCATACGGGAGAGATGCCATACCAGTGTGGGAAGAACTTCAGTCAGTCAGGACCATTAAAGGAACACCAGCGTGTTCATACAGGAGAGAAACCATACCACTGTGACCAGTGTGGAAAGAACTTCACTAAGTCAGGAAACTTAAAAACACACCAGCGTGTTCATACAGGAGAGAAACCATACCACTGTGAAGAGTGTGGGAAGAACTTCACTACATCAGGAGACTTAAAGGTACACCAGCGTGTTCATACAGGAGAGAAACCATACCACTGTGAAGAGTGTGGGAAGAACTTCACTAGGTCAGGAGAGTTGAAGACACACCAGCGTGTTCATACAGGAGAGAAGCCGTACCACTGTGACCAGTGTGGGAAAAACTTCAGTCAGTCAGGAGAGTTGAAGACACACCAGCGTGTTCATACAGGAGAGAAGCCATACCACTGTGACCAGTGTGGGAAGAATTTCAGTGAGTCAGGAAACTTAAAAACACACCAGCGTGTTCATACAGGAGAGAAGCCGTACCACTGTGACCAGTGTGGGAAAAACTTCAGTCAGTCAGGAGAGTTGAAGACACACCAGCGTGTTCATACAGGAGAGAAGCCGTACCACTGTGACCAGTGTGGGAAGAATTTCAGTGAGTCAGGACACTTTAAGACACACCAGCGTGTTCATACAGGAGAGAAGCCATACCACTGTGACCAGTGTGGGAAGAACTTCAGTCAGTCAGGAGAGTTGAAGACACACCAGCGTGTTCATACAGGAGAGAAGCAATACCACTGTGACCAGTGTGGGAAGAACTTCAGTCAGTCAGGAGAGTTGAAGACACACCAGCGTGTTCATACAGGAGAGAAGCCATACCACTGTGACCAGTGTGGGAAGAACTTCAGTCAGCCACAACATTTAAAGGTACACCAGCGTTTTCATACAGGAGAGAAGCCGTACCACTGTGACCAGTGTGGGAAGAACTTCACTACGTCGGGACCCTTAAAGACACACCAGTGTGTTCATACAGGAGAGAAACCATACCACTGTGACCAGTGTGGGAAAAACTTCAGTCAGTCAGGAGAGTTGAAGACACACCAGCGTGTTCATACAGGAGAGAAGCCATACCACTGTGACCAGTGTGGGAAGAACTTCACTAGGTCAGGAGACTTGAAGAGACACCAGTGTGTTCATACAGGAGAGAAGCCATACCACTGTGACCAGTGTGGGAAGAACTTCATTATGTCAGGACAGTTAAAGAGACATCATTGTGCTCATACAGTTAATCCAAGAGCTTCACAGAGTTCACGGAAGCCTGCCCATCTTAGTAAGCAATATTGTGTGGTGCGTGTGCGCGCGTGTTGCCCCCTGTTGGGTGAATTGATATGAAATTGACATGAAATTGACTTTAATATTATGAAGATCTTTATCGTTTATATTCTCAAGATCTTTATTTTCCTGAAGGGAAACTAAACATATTGTACAACTACACATACAGAACAGTACATGAAGAGTTTCCACACAAACATGCCCCCTCCCCCCACATTCAACTTTTTCTCATTCCCTTTTTCTCTCTCCTCTAAGGTTCACCACCACCTATTGAAGAAGGGATAGATGAAGGAGGAGAAGGACCTGTCGTTGAAGTTGGAATGGACCTAGTTTCTTGAAGACATTTCCCAGGTCTCTCTCTCTCTCACACACACACACACACACAATACTTTTCAGATTGTTGTACACGTTTGTTTTTAAACTTTTTTTAAATAAACATTTTATGAAATGAGAGAGATACTGTAGAGAGTGTGTTCATTTGTGTGTATGGGGGTATGGGGGGTTGTTGCGGAATTTGGCTCATAAGAAGACATAAGAAACCAAAACCTAACAATCCTTTTTCAAAATGGCATTTTGGCAAAAAATGATACATACATGCACCAGTCGAATTCTTCTTCTTTTTCTATTTGTACTTTTATGCAAACCACTGCTGTCATCAGGACTTAATATACATTTTTTATGTTCTCACACAGGCTTCTGTTAAAGATTGTTCCAACACATCATCTCCAGCAAGGAGCATGTCTATTGTCTCTGTTCAGTGTTTGCTCATGTTATGTTTGTAACAAGTCTTTTGATTAGTTTTTAGCACTTTTCAGCACTGTTTCAGTAACTAGTAGTTCTTATTTCATCCTGGCATACCTTCCAATCCAGATAAGGGTTTTTGTGTGGCGGATTTGTGGATTGTTTGGGATATCTGCTCTGCTCTGTGGACTGTGGCCCCCTTCCCCTGCTTCTGGGGAGCTGCTCCACGGGTTGAGCCCACTCAGAACCTCAGCTCTTGCTGCAGCAGGGCTCGTCTTCAGCCCAGGACTGCAGCAGCCTATCCACACTTTGAAGAAACTTCCAGTGGCTGTGGATTATTGCATCTGTTATGCTGTTGTGGGCTCCAAACTGTGGCTTACTCCATCTGCCCTGCAGGCTGAGGCCTACTCCATCTGCCCTGCAGGCTGAGGCCTACTCCATCTGCTCTGCAGGCTGAGGCCTACTCCATCCGCCCTGCAGGCTGAGGCCTACTCCATCTGCCCTGCGGGCTGAGGCCTACTCCATCTGCTCTGCCCTGCGGACAGAGACCTAGTTACGTCCCTGTGTGTTGCTCTGTGTTTGTCTGTCTTTAAATCAGTAGATAGACTAGGTTAGAGGTGGAGGGAAGCATAGGGCTTTGTATTTTGTTTGTGACACTGTTCACACAGCCTTCTCCCTCCCTTCTCCTACCCTCTGTTAGTCCCCGGTTTAGTTTGTGTTATTCCCCCCCCCCCCCCCCGTTTCATGTTTGTTTGTTGTCATTATTGTCTGTGTCCATGGATGTTGTAAATGGCACTATTCACGGTGGCAATAAATCCTATATTATATAAGGTACTCTGGTTCTTAGCTTGACATTTGTTTTTTACACCACACCTGTACTGCAGTTGGTTCCCTAGCGTTTATATGCAGGCTGTGTTGCACTCCTCCCTCCATCCCTAGTCTACCATCTGAGGAAGGTTGTAACAGACCTCCATTGGCTCAGTTTGAGTTTCCAGGCCGCTCCGTTTACCTGCCTGCTGTCTCCTGTCTGCTGCTGGGTCTGCTGTGCTTCATGATCACTGCTTTGCTGTGCTCTCTGCCCGCTGCATTGCTGTTGCCCCGCAGCTGGTGCGTCTCTTGTTCCAGGTAGCTCCCTCGAAACAAACCACGTTTCCCAAAAGCTTCTTTCGTTAAGAGGCTCTTGGGCCATTCATTTAGAGCATTCTGATTGGTCAAATGGTCTGGGCAAGCTCTCTGATTGGTCAACTGAATGGGCTAAAGAGCCTCTTAACGAAAGAAGCTTTTGGGAATCCTGGATCTGTTCACATAAACTAAGATGAATCATTAACAATGAAAATCCTACTTGCATTGTTCATTGTGCTTTCGCTATGGAGCTCTGGGAAAACTGACTTGTGTTGGGTATAGGTTATTATATACCACCCTCAGCCTGTAATTAAGCCTTATCTTCTTTAGCCCAATATTTATCAGGGCTTGATTCTAATGAGCTTCTCCTTGTTGGACCTACATTGTGACTGGTTGTCCTCAGCATCAGAGAGGCTTAAATCTGTCTGTGGTTCTTTTAAACTCACTCAACTAATTGATGGTTAAATGGAGGAATGCTGCCAAAGAGGCATGGGAGTAAGTTATTAATTTATTTATGTATTTGTCTCGGGACAATGTTAAAAACATATTTGTGTTTGGATTTTTGACCATTTCTCATCATACATGGATTTAATTATAGTGATTCATATTTGTATTATAAATCATAAACATTTTCCCATAAATCAACTAAACATGCCATGGTGACGGCCCTGTCCCGGTCGGTTCCGGTGGAGTCCGTCCCATATTTGGCTTTCCATTTATATACCCTCCCCCTCGATTGACAGTGCCCTCCACAGCTGCGAGTGACACTTTATTTGGAGGGACACTCGGTGGCGGAGTGGGTAGGGGGTGGTTTGGAATTGGGCCGTGGTGTACTGCAGCAGGTGTGCGTGCATTTGTTTTGTCCTTTTGGTGTTGCCGTAGTAGGTTTGACTACATGAGGTATGCGCTGTATAATGTGATCCTTATATGTTGTTACTTGTGTAGAAAACTCCGTAATTTAAGTTGAAAAAGCTGATGCATTGCATATACGATTTGCTTTGGCGTAGGCTACATAGTGATGGAGGAAACGCATTTACACATTCGACACAATTGTGTCGGAAAAGTGTTGCTCTATTGATGCAGTTCCACAATGACATCTGCTGGTCAATTCATGGTATGGCGGCTGTATCAAAAGTCAACATCTGCAAATGCAATTCTCAATATAGCCTACAACTTTTACTTTACACGTTCTCAAGTCAGGTCTGCGAGTGTAAATATCAAGATACAAGTGCACATATTTATTATAAGTTCTCAAATCGAATCTACAACGTGTCCCAAATAGGTCAGGGTACAAATATAGACTGTTGACCCCTCCCCCTTCTCTGTTGACAACTCGAGTCAGAAGAGAGGAGTCACGAGCCTCGAGCACAGTTCGGGACGCTCTCCTCACTCCAGCGGAAACAGGAAACACAAACCACAACGGTTACCATGGTTTCGCGTCAACAGCACTTTGCAGCGGCAGATGCATCGTTCGTATCTTCCTTGTTACAGCTTATGAGGGTTGCCTATATCAGATGGCTACCTAGGCCCTAAGTGGAAATATCCAAATTACAATATGGCCAAGGCATTCAATTATATTTAATCATTTTAAGAACTCTTACCTATTCATTTCACCGTTACCCTAAATCATTATTATTATTATTATTATTATTATTAGGACTATTGTCCCTAAGTGGAAATATCCAAATTACAATATGGCCAAGGCATTCAATTATATTTATACATCATTTTAAGAACTCTTACCTATTAATTTCACTGTTACCCTAATTCATTATTATTATTATTATTATTAGGACTATTGTCAATAAAAGAATTGTCATTTTTCCACCGCTGCTGCTTCAGCACGATTATTTGTAGGCTAATAGTGTATTCTTTGTTTGTATTTTTGTTTTTATTTGCATTAAAACAAAGCAGGCCTGATTTTGTTTGTCCTGATTTTATGCTCATTTCATCTTCACTGTTATGAAGCACTTTGGGCTGCAATTATTGTGTTGAAAGTTGCTATACAGTTTATTAAAACAAGCCCATAAAAACTGCACAAGCTGGCTGTATGAACCTGTGTTTGTCCTCTTGTCATTTTCTGCAAATAATGTCTGACATTCTAAATTTTGAGGAAAAGTAGTATATAGAAAGTGCACTTACTCAAAAACATCTATAAATAGTAAACCATACATAGTAAACCAGGATGTTGCTGTGATCTCATCCTTTCCAGAGCTGTGTTCACCTGTGGTCTGAAGTATAGGCTAGTTTAGATTGCAGACCATACCACTAATATGACAACCAGAGATTGCACATATTTGTCTCCAGATTCTGTATAAAGGATACACAGGGATTTCCACAATTCTTATTTATTGAAAATAAAATAATATTGAAAACTGAGAATTGGGCATCACCGATCACAACTGAAAATTATTAATCCCCATCAATGGACCCCTGTCTTTCTTGGCAGGGGAGGGGGGGTTCAACAGAGGACGCCCTGGATGTGTCTGGGAGGGATGGTGGATCAGACCTGGATGTGTCTGGGAGGGATGGTGGATCAGACCTGGATGTGCCTGGGAGGGATGGTTGATCAGACGTGGATGTGCCTGGGAGGGATGGTTGATCAGACGTGGATGTGCCTGGGAGGGATGGTTGATCAGACGTGGATGTGCCTGGGAGGGGCAGTGGATTGGACCTGGATGTGCCCAGGAGGGAAGATGGATCTGGATTGGCCTTGATGGTGGGGTTCGACATGCATGAGGCAATGAGGACAGGTGGAGTCAAAGATTGTTTTGACCCCACTGCCTCATGCATGCCATCATAGAAGCTCCAAGTAGCAGGGGGTTCCTCTCCCTGGTCAGTCCCAGGGCCAGTTGGTGGAGCTCTCAGCTCCTAAAACCAACGGTGGCATGAGATATCTGCAGCATCTAGAAGGCTATATTCATGTTATGTGAAACACATTTACTGTGTACTTCTTTAAATTCACCCATTTCTTTGAGGCCTGTTTTGGACTTGCCTGACCCTCCAGGTTCATTTCTTTTATGATGAAGCTGTTAAGAAATATGTCCGGGAAGATGGTTAAAATGTTTTGGTCAGAATGAGTGCTGTGTGACCCCTCCAATCCCTCCACATCTTACCAAGTAGGCCTACACATCATTTATCAAGTCCTAGTAATGGGATACAATCACACAATTAATCTTCTTTCAAAGAATCTTAAACATTAAGGTGTTTTTGGTTGTAGGCCTAATCAGTGAAATCTGCCAATGGAACAAGTGAAACTTTGCTTAATGTTTGGAAGAAGATGCATTTATCTAAAGACAAATCACTTCTCCTATATCTCACTGAAATGTTGCTTGTTGGTTGAGTGTCTACATTACGTGTAAAAAGATGTGTTTTGTGGCGAGTGGCAGGCCATTCATGGACCAAACCTAAGAAAAAACGTACTCCCAAGCTTCTTTAGTGCTGTTTCGTTTTTTGTGGACAACTTTTCATTTTCCATTCTGTTTGATCAGCTGTTTAGTCTGAACAACAGTCCTGGTAAATATCAACCAGCCACCACTTTACATTACAATCAAATGAACATAATCTAGCGTTTTCTGAACTGGAGAACGGAATTTGATGCGAAATACAATGCAAATGTCGTATAATTTGTGAGGAACTTACATTTGTACGGCGCATTTTCCATTTCGGACAATAAAAACAGCTGCACATGTGAATCGAGCCTGCATCGGCGCAGACTCGCTACCGAGGGTGTTATAAGTGTTATAATGTTTTTATATTAATACATCCATGGTTATAAGCCACTTCCACTCTCGCGAATTGGTTTCGGATTGTTCGTTCATGTTCGCCCATTGCTGATCAAAACAAGAAACAAGCTCTTTATTCTTTTCGAGTAAACAAAGGTTCCCCTACTCACCAGCCGTTCAGTAGGCTACGCCTTCAATTCGGTAAGTTAATTTCGTTGTTATTTTCTATATTATATTAACATTGACCGCCTGATCCTAATTAAAAAAAAAAACATTGACCGCCCACTATGTTTTGGGGCCGTGGGTCTTCTAGCCAAGCGATTTCCGTTTCAAACACAGAATATGATTAACAAAAAATGAAAGATTTGATTTTCCTTTTAAAATGTAAAGTAGGAAAACGAGAATCAAGTCATTTTTCGTTTTCCCCACTTGTCTCGGGTATGAACAAACATCCAAATCACTCAAATTTGTATATATTACCAATAGCTCTATATGTATAATTCTGAGTGACTTGAACAGCACGTGCAAGCACATGTACGAACAAGATGGACGACCTGGAGCCTAGCCTCGCGTCACCAGTCTCTCCTCGGGGAGGAGAGCTGTGTTCGGAATCGCTCCCTCGTTCCCTCACTCCCTATATAGGGTTCACTATGTAGTGAACTACCTAGGGAATGGTTTAAGGAGTATTCGGACACTACACCGAACGTCACAAAAATGCGTCGGTCATTCGTGTGATGCAGGCGGATGCGCCCTCGTGTAAACACACAAGTCTAACAGGGAGCATTCACGCTGCAGGTTGAGATATAGACTCACTCAGGTAGTATCGGATTTGCTTTTGTGTGTTCATTTTGAATGTTAGATCCCAAATAAAGTGTTGAAATTCAAATTCTAATCATGTGCATGTGTGTTTTTTCTACTTTGGTCCTGTCTGTTAATTGCAAGATGTAACGTTGGCTATAGCCGCGCTACCTAGCTAGCTATGAAGCGCACGATCAAGTAACATGTTTACAAACATTACATGTTTACGATTTAGCTCCGCAAGCTAGAGTTCCTTCAGTTTATACACGAAAGTTGCCGCCGCCATCCTCCGTTCACAGCCCTCTTCGCGAGACAACTCAACTGCATTGCATTGTGGTATACCGGAGAAAATGTAGGGTACATGCACTGTACCCTGGAAATCAAGGTGACTTGTGGGTAATAAATAGTGGACTATATAGGGAACGAAAATTCCGTGGAGAATTCGGACACTACAAACAAAATGGCTGACGCCCTATATAGTGCACTATATAGTGAATAGGGAGCGATTCCGAACGTCACTGCCTTAAGCCCGCCCCTTCCGGCTCGAGCCTGTAGAGCCTGCCTCCTACTTCCGCTTGCTTTATTTAAATCGATGGAAGAAAAGGACATACCTGAAGAAATATTTCAAGTAGTCATGGAAGAAGTGTGCCGGACACATAATATCACACATTTGAAGCCACTGCGGCGTCTTAGCGTCCGAAATTATAGATACAACAACTGTTCTTTTTCCGGTCCAGACCGGAGGATTGTGCAATGCGTCATCCTAGGCGCTTCCCTTCTAGACCGGCGAAACAACTGCGAAAGAGACGGGCCCCAGACTAACCTGGAGCCTTATGTTCTCTTTAGAGAGACCAGGCGTCTCAGCCTTCTGGCAAATTGTATCTGGTCGTAAGAAAGGAGAATCAGATCCAGATGACTGCAGTTGTGATGAGTTCACACTCCAATTGTCTAGCATGAACTGAACTAAAATCAGAATATCATTTGATTATACGAAAAGGTGTTTTCCATTAATGATCTCATTCTGACGTTATGTCCTGTTTTTCACTACTAATACAATTATTGTCAACAGGGTTTATCTGACCATTATAATCACAGGTAGGCCTATATTGTAGTCAATTTCAAATGCGCACACATACTGTCTGTGATCGGTGTTTCAACTTTTGTCCATTTCTACTGTAACACACGTAGCACAGGCCTAAATTGGCTTCAAGCCAGACGCTAAGAGTCTCCTGTGTACTGGTGTACCAGGGCACAGTGTCTCCTATGTACCTGTATGCCAAGTTTCTACAAGATGAGGTATTTCAATAACAGAATACTGGTATTTAGGGAGTTATCCGACAGACACACGCCGACACACAAACATGCACAAGAATTTGCTTAGCTAAAAGGAAACATCTGGATTCTGGATTAATGCAATTTTCTTAATTTCTGATAAGGGAATGAAACATAGGAATAACGTCACAATGAGATCATTAATGGAAAACACCTCTTCATATAATCAGATGATATTCTGTTTCAGATCAGTTCATGCTAGACAATTGGAGAGTGAACTCATCACAACTGCAGTGTGATGTTGATGCCAGAGATTCAATAAAGTATTGAAACTTGCATCGACGGATCTGATTCTTCTTCCTTACGACCAGAAACTAAAAGCCACCACATTTCCTTATCAAAAATTAGAACAATCCATTAATCCAGATGTTTCCTTCCTTTACCCAAATTCTGTCTGCCTGTTTGTGTGTCAGTGTGTGTGGCGGATAACTCCCTAAAACCAGTATCCTGTTATTGAGATACCCTATTCTCTAGAAACTAAACTTGGCATAAAGTTATCTAGGAGAGGCACTGAACTTCGTCCTTGAAGCACTGTGTCCTGGTTTGAACCCAATTTAGGCCTCTGTGCTTTCACTGTGTATCTAATGATGTTACAGTAAGAATGGACAAAAGTTGAAACATAATTATACTATATGTGCTATAGCCTACATGTGATTACTATGGTCAAAACATACTACAGCCTGAAAGAAACATGAAGTTGGACAAAATCTGCTGGATATTCCAGGTTAGTTGACTACCTGTCCAAGTAATAATGTTGCAAATATGTTGCGAAACATTAGCTATAAAGTAGGCTAGTCTACATTCGGACTGTAGGTCAACACAAAGCCAGTCTAGCATAGACCAGAGGCCATTCTAGGTGCTGACTTCATGCGACTTCATAAGAATGACGCAGAGACACTTGGGAAGCGAGTGGCCTAGCGTAGCCTAATACGTTTAGGAGTTGGTTATTGTTACGGGCCTGTAAGTATAGCCTAGCCTGTGCCCAATTTTTACTTGTCCTGTACTTTAAGCGCGAGTTTGTCTCTTACTGTAACTGCACTACCAATTTAAATGTGTTATTTTTGTAGTTGAAGGCCAACACTGTATATTACAGACCACAGGAATGTGGTGCTGTTTCCAGCAGCTGACTGGCGGTTTAGTATAAGTTCGAACCCGGTTGCCATTATGAAGTTTATGGGGCCTCAGCTGTGCCTTCTGCAAGTGATGCAGCACCCGAACGCCAGATTAGCATTTTCAAGAGCTGAATCCACTGCTCTCAGTGGTAGTTCATGCAAGATTCATCAAACATTTAATGGTCTGTGGTGAGCTTATAATTCACTATGAAACATTGGTTAATAGCCTAGTCATTAATATTGATATTTAGCAACAAGGTTTACAGTACTGGTTGTTTTATTTGCATAATGTATTGATACGTCTACTCTAGATCTGTACAGATGGCTTATGACCTGCGTGATGCGAAACCTATTCACAGTCAGACTGTTGTGATCGGCTTCAAAGAAGCAGAGGCAAAAGTTCCTGGAATGGTGGCCAAAGTAATAGGCTACTGTAAGAGATATAACCTGTAAGGACAGTTCAGCACATGATAGCCCAGATGTTATTGGGAGAATATAGCTCGTTCTATGGGCCAAATGCATAGTTCAGACTAAAATGTTAAATGTTGTAATTTAACCACCAGCCGGTAGGGGGAGCGAGGATGAGAGAGAAAGGAGGAGAGAAGAGTGGGAGTGGGGGAAAAAGTTTAAGGTGTGGAAATAAACGTGCAGACTGATAAACGAGAAGAGATTAAGTTTACTATTCCTTCTAATAACACTCACTAGTGTTATACTACTATTAAGACAAAAGTACATGGCTTTCCACCATTCATCTTCTGACTTTGCATTTTAAAATAAAAATCAAATAATCTTTCATTTTTTATTCATCATATTCTGTTTTTGAAACGGCGATTGGCTAGAAGATCCACGGACCCTGGTTGGCTTGGTTCCAGGTTTAAAAGATTTTCTGAAACGTCAATGGAGTGAATGAAGACAGAATTCACTTCCTGGACCTCACCGTCCCAATTAGTGGGGTGAAATAAGGACTGACCCAACTAACATGCTTTTTACCGACTACATTTAATAACACAGGGAGAGAAATAGATACAGTAGATGCATACATGCATGCATGCATGCATACATACAATACATACATACATACATACATACATGCATACATACATACATGCATACATACATACATACATACATGCATATACTGTATAGATACACATTCACTAGACAGAGATAGACTGATATATAGACATGGAGATAAACTGACAGTGTTATTGATAGGCTAAATCACCTTTCTTGTTACATTACGTATTACAGCCCATAGGAAAATAATATCCAAGATGTAATTCTGTATTAATTGTTTTTCTGTGATACAATCTAGTGTTGATAATGATGTTGTTTTTGTGTGTGTGTTCTTACAGGCACCGCAGTCACTGCACACAGAAAGAGGAAGGAAGCGTATACCACCAACTCCAGGTAATTTCATTGCACCATATACAGTAGGCATATCATAGATATTACGGGCCACCATGCCTAATGTTTGGGTAAACTTTGAGCGCCCACCTGACTTTAAGGCTAGCCTTAAAGGACAATGCTCGTTTTTGACAATCTGGACCTTATTTACGACATATTATAAGACGTTTGACTCACCGAGATCACTTTAGTGTAGTTCGGAGGTATGTAGAAGAAATTTGAAAATCCAGCGCGAGCCAGTATATCCATGTAATGGTGGTGGTGGGGGCACTTATAATGCAGTTTCTAAAAATCAATTTTCTGCCGCGAAACGGTTGTTTTCATCAATCTGTCTTGATGAATCGCTAGTTGTGCTTACATAGAGCAGGCCTATGCTCTATGTAAGCACAACTAGCGATTCATCAAGACAGATTGATGAAAACAACCGTTTCGCGGCAGAAAAATCATTTTTAGAAACTACATTCTTAGTGCCCCGACCACCGCCATTACATGGATATACTGGCTCGCGCTGGATTTTAAATTTCTTCTACATGCCTCCGAACTACACCAAAGTGATCTCGGTGAGTCAAATGTCTTATAATATGTCGTAAATAAGGTCCAGGTTGTCAAAAACGAGCATTGTCCTTTAACAATGCCTAACAATCCCTGTCCTTGGAATTCCCTTATCCAAATCTGGAGAAACCAGCCAGGATTTTGGGAGTCTTTTGTTGTTATTTTTTATGTTGAAGAATAGAGCGCAACCTTGACCGCCCACTATGTTTTGAGCTTCGATTCAGGAAGTGAATTTCGCCTACACTCCTTCCAAAAAATCCTTATATAAAGAGTTTTAAGCCTGGAGCCAAGCCAACCAGCTATCGGATTAATCGTGACCTCAACACATTTGATAAATAAAAACGTGTTGCATGCTGTGGTCTCTATAGACGGACTTGGTCACGATTAATCAGATAGCTGGTTGGCTATCGGAGACACGAGTCAGGAATTTGGGACTCTTTCTGGTCCGTTACTCTAACTCAGGTTCCACATGTAGTCACTGAAGTTAAGAGACTTGCTTTGAGTGGGAGACAAAGAAAATGCCACTAAGCTGAGATATCTGGTGTCTGATGCCCACATTGGCTGATGGTTCCTAGCAGGACATTGCTGAGGTCTGGGGTCATCTGATGTTCTAAAGAGGGAAGTGGAGCATCTAGGTGGACCAGATAATAACAACCTGGCACAGCTCTTTGCTATTAAGGTTAGGACTGTCACACAAATTATGCATGGCAGTAAGGGAGAGTGGCCTGTATGTAACATGCTCCCGGAAGATTTAGAGGTCCCAGCCCTGTTTGTCTTCCAGGGCCATCTCAATAGAAGTCATAATGAGACTAATGTAGTTTGAGCTGGCTAAGAGACAGGATAAGGACCCAGGAGGTGCACAACCTGGACACATAGTCCAGTTTCTACTTGTGTTGTTTGTACTATCTCAACTCAATCGGTCCTGACCCATACTCCTAATGTTTTGGTCATTCAGCTAGTCAGATTTGACACCAATTTGGAGAAATATTCTTATTTCATTCATGACTGCTTTCACCTGAAATTGCAAGTTGACCAGTAGAGGTTGAATGGTGTAGCTAATCAAGGTAGTATGAGAGCAGAACACTACTATGCCGTTGTTGGTAAAAATGGAAAGTTCCATACAAGCCTGGCTACACACATGATGCAATCATGAATAAGATACTCAACTAGAAAACTGCAGTACAGGACTGTCACTTGCAATCTACAAAGTAGCGTGTGGCAATGATGCTCATTTGAACAATAAGAGAGGTGACCGTCTATTATGCAATTCGCCTGCAATTTTTGATGCACAGTTATTTTATGTCATCTGAACAGATCATTTGATCGGCCAAATAGGAACAACCGATTGAACTATTTACAATGAATATCGGCTATATCCCTACAACCTACTGAACAAATAGAGGAATACTCACATTATTCAGACCCATCCTATATTGCATATCACATAGCATATGCACTCCTGGGACTTTCACCAGCAAAGAAGAAATGAAACAGGTCTACTTTGTTTTACTTCTCTCTCCTCTGTCGCTCTACCTCACTTGAGCTCAGCCAGAGGAACACCTTTTACATATCTTTCTCTCTCCTGTCTTCAATCTGAGGTTATGATGTTGTGTTCCCCTCTCTAGCTACATACAATCACTCTATACAGCATTTGAACTTGAACTAGACAATATGTGAGAATCCTTTTGAATGTTCTGTCTCTCTTTCACTCTCTCAGGAGTGTTGTCAGAGTTGCCCCAGTTCTCCTGCTCCGAGTGCCTACTCTCCTACACCTCCCAGATGTACCTCCACAAGCACATCAAGAGGAGCCATGACAACCTATATGTCTCTCTGCTGAGGAACAGAGATTAGACCTGAGATTCTCTCCTCGTCCTCCTCTTGATCACCACCTCCAACACTCCTCTCACTCCAGCTTCCACCCGGAGAAAGAGTGGTGCGGACAAGCCAAGATCGTACCACTGTAACAAGTGTGGGAAGAACTTCAGTCAGTTAGGAAACCTAAAAACACACCAGTGTGTTCATACAGGAGAGATGCCATACCAGTGTGGGAAGAACTTCAGTCAGTCAGGACCATTAAAGGAACACCAGCGTGTTCATACAGGAGAGAAACCATACCACTGTGACCAGTGTGGAAAGAACTTCACTAAGTCAGGAAACTTAAAAACACACCAGCGTGTTCATACAGGAGAGAAACCATACCACTGTGAAGAGTGTGGGAAGAACTTCACTAGGTCAGGAGAGTTGAAGACACACCAGCGTGTTCATACAGGAGAGAAGCCGTACCACTGTGACCAGTGTGGGAAAAACTTCAGTCAGGAGAGTTGAAGACACACCAGCGTGTTCATACAGGAGAGAAGCCATACCACTGTGACCAGTGTGGGAAGAATTTCAGTGAGTCAGGAAACTTAAAAACACACCAGCGTGTTCATACAGGAGAGAAGCCGTACCACTGTGACCAGTGTGGGAAAAACTTCAGTCAGTCAGGAGAGTTGAAGACACACCAGCGTGTTCATACAGGAGAGAAGCCGTACCACTGTGACCAGTGTGGGAAGAATTTCAGTGAGTCAGGACACTTTAAGACACACCAGCGTGTTCATACAGGAGAGAAGCCATACCACTGTGACCAGTGTGGGAAGAACTTCAGTCAGTCAGGAGAGTTGAAGACACACCAGCGTGTTCATACAGGAGAGAAGCCATACCACTGTGACCAGTGTGGGAAGAACTTCAGTCAGTCAGGAGAGTTGAAGACACACCAGCGTGTTCATACAGGAGAGAAGCCATACCACTGTGACCAGTGTGGGAAGAACTTCAGTCAGCCACAACATTTAAAGGTACACCAGCGTTTTCATACAGGAGAGAAGCCGTACCACTGTGACCAGTGTGGGAAGAACTTCACTACGTCGGGACCCTTAAAGACACACCAGTGTGTTCATACAGGAGAGAAACCATACCACTGTGACCAGTGTGGGAAAAACTTCAGTCAGTCAGGAGAGTTGAAGACACACCAGCGTGTTCATACAGGAGAGAAGCCATACCACTGTGACCAGTGTGGGAAGAACTTCACTAGGTCAGGAGACTTGAAGAGACACCAGCGTGTTCATACAGGAGAGAAGCCATACCACTGTGACCAGTGTGGGAAGAACTTCATTATGTCAGGACAGTTAAAGAGACATCATTGTGCTCATACAGTTAATCCAAGAGCTTCACAGAGTTCACGGAAGCCTGCCCATCTTAGTAAGCAATATTGTGTGGTGTGTGTGCGCGCGTGTTGCCCCCTGTTGGGTGAATTGATATCAAATTGACATGAAATTGACTTTAATATTATGAAGATCTTTATCGTTTATATTCTCAAGATCTTTATTTTCCTGAAGGGCAACTAAACATATTGTACAACTACACATACAGAACAGTACATGAAGAGTTTCCACACAAACATGCCCCCTCCCCCCACATTCAACTTTTTCTCATTCCCTTTTTCTCTCACCTCTAAGGTTCACCACCACCTATTGAAGAAGGGATAGATGAAGGAGGAGAAGGACCTGTCGTTGAAGTTGGAATGGACCTAGTTTCTTGAAGACATTTCCCAGGTCTCTCTCTCTCTCACACACACACACTAAATACTTTTCAGATTGTTGTACACGTTTGTTTTTAAACTTTTTTTAAATAAACATTTTATGAAATGAGAGAGATACTGTAGAGAGTGTGTTCATTTGTGTGTATGGGGGTATGGGGGGTTGTTGCGGAATTTGGCTCATAAGAAGACATAAGAAACCAAAACCTAACAATCCTTTTTCAAAATGGCATTTTGGCAAAAAATGATACATACATGCACCAGTCGAATTCTTCTTCTTTTTCTATTTGTACTTTTATGCAAACCACTGCTGTCATCAGGACTTAATATACATTTTTTATGTTCTCACACAGGCTTCTGTTAAAGATTGTTCCAACACATCATCTCCAGCAAGGAGCATGTCTATTGTCTCTGTTCAGTGTTTGCTCATGTTATGTTTGTAACAAGTCTTTTGATTAGTTTTTAGCACTTTTCAGCACTGTTTCAGTAACTAGTAGTTCTTATTTCATCCTGGCATACCTTCCAATCCAGATAAGGGTTTTTGTGTGGCGGATTTGTGGATTGTTTGGGATATCTGCTCTGTGGACTGTGGCCCCCTTCCCCTGCTTCTGGGGAGCTGCTCCACGGGTTGAGCCCACTCAGAACCTCAGCTCTTGCTGCAGCAGGGCTCGTCTTCAGCCCAGGACTGCAGCAGCCTATCCACACTTTGAAGAAACTTCCAGTGGCTGTGGATTATTGCACCTGTTATGCTGTTGTGGGCTCCAAACCGTGGCTTACTCCATCTGCCCTGCAGGCTGAGGCCTACTCCATCTGCTCTGCAGGCTGAGGCCTACTCCATCCGCCCTGCAGACTGAGGCCTACTCCATCTGCCCTGCAGGCTGAGGCCTACTCCATCCGCCCTGCAGACTGAGGCCTACTCCATCTGCCCTGCAGGCTGAGGCCTACTCCATCTGCTCTGCGGGCTGAGGCCTACTCCATCTGCCCTGCGGACTGAGACCTAGTAACGTCCCTGTGTGTTGCTCTGTGTTTGTCTGTCTTTAAATCAGTAGATAGACTAGGTTAGAGGTGGAGGGAAGCATAGGGCTGTGTTTTTTGTTTGTGACACTGTTCACACAGCCTTCTCCCTCCCTTCTCCTACCCTCTGTTAGTCCCCGGTTTAGTTTGGGTTATTCCCCCCCCGTTTCATGTTTGTTGTCGTTATTGTCTGTGTCCATGGATGTTGTAAATTGCACTATTCACGGTGGCAATAAATCCTATATTATATAAGGTACTCTGGTTCTTAGCTTGACATTTGTTTTTTACACCACACCTGTACTGCAGTTGGTTCCCTAGGGTTTATATGCAGGCTGTGTTGCACTCCTCCCTCCATCCCTAGTCTACCATCTGAGGGAGGTTGTAACAGACCTCCATTGGCTCAGTTTGAGTCTCCAGGCCGCTCCGTCTACCTGCCTGCTGTCTCCTGTCTGCTGCTGGGTCTGCTGTGCTTCATGATCACTGCTTTGCTGTGCTCTCTGCCCGCTGCATTGCTGTTGCCCCGCAGCTGGTGCGTCTCTTGTTCCAGGTAGCTCCCTCGAAACAAACTGCGTTTCCCAAAAGCTTCTTTCGTTAAGAGGCTCTTGGGCCATTCATTTAGAGCGTTCTGATTGGTCAACTGGTCTGGGCAAGCTCTCTGATTGGTCAACTGAATGGGCTAAAGAGCCTCTTAACGAAAGAAGCTTTTGGGAAACCTGGTGGATCTGTTCACATAAACTAAGATGAATCATTAACAATGAAAATCCTACTTGCATTGTTCATTGTGCTTTCGCTATGGAGCTCTGGGAAAACTGACTTGTGTTGGGTATAGGTTATTATATACCACCCTCAGCCTGTAATTAAGCCTTATCTTCTTTAGCCCAATATTTATCAGGGCTTGATTCTAATGAGCTTCTCCTTGTTGGACCTACATTGTGACTGGTTGTCCTCAGCATCAGAGAGGCTTAAATCTGTCTGTGGTTCTTTTAAACTCACTCAACTAATTGATGGTTAAATGGAGGAATGCTGCCAAAGAGGCATGGGAGTAAGTTATTAATTTATTTATGTATTTGTCTCAGGACAATGTTAAAAACATATTTGTGTTTGGATTTTTGACCATTTCTCATCATACATGGATTTAATGATAGTGATTCATATTTGTATTATAAATCATAAACATTTTCCCATAAATCAACTAAACATGCCATGGTGACGGCCCTGTCCCGGGCGGTTCCGGTGGAGTCCGTCCCACATTTGGCTTTCCATTTATATACCCTCCCCCTCGATTGACAGTGCCCTCCACAGCTGCGAGTGACACTTCATTTGGAGGGACACTCGGTGGCGGAGTGGTGAGGGGGTGGTTTGGAATTGGGCCGTGGTGTACTGCAGCAGGTGTGCGTGCATTTGTTTTGTCCTTTTGGTGTTGCCGTAGTAGGTTTGACTACATGAGGTATGCGCTGTATAATGTGATCCTTATATGTTGTTACTTGTGTAGAAAACTCCGTAATTTAAGTTGAAAAAGCTGATGCATTGCATATACGATTTGCTTTGGCGTAGGCTACATAGTGATGGAGGAAACGCATTTACACATTCGACACAATTGTGTCGGAAAAGTGTTGCTCTATTGATGCAGTTCCACAATGACATCTGCTGGTCAATTCATGGTATGGCGGCTGTATCAAAAGTCAACATCTGCAAATGCAATTCTCTATATAGCCTACAACTTTTACTTTACACGTTCTCAAGTCAGGTCTGCGAGTGTAAATATCAAGATACAAGTGCACATATTTATTATAAGTTCTCAAATCGAATCTACAACTTGTCCCAAATAGGGTACAAATATAGACTGTTGACCCCTCCCCCTTCTCTGTTGACAACTCGAGTCAGAAGAGAGGAGTCACGAGCCTCGAGCACAGCTGCAAGAAGGGCGGTGGGGAGTTCGGGACGCTCTCCTCACTCCAGCGGAAACAGGAAACACAAACCACAACGGTTACCATGGTTTCGCGTCAACAGCACTTTGCAGCGTCAGAGGCATCGTTCGTATCTTCCTTGTTACAGCTTATGAGGGTTGCCTATATCAGATGGCTACCTAGGCCCTAAGTGGAAATATCCAAATTACAATATGGCCAAGGCATTCAATTATATTTATACATCATTTTAAAAACTCTTACCTATTCATTTCACTGTTACCCTAATTCATTATTATTATTATTATTATTATTATTAGGACTATTGTCCCTAAGTGGAAATATCCAAATTACAATATGGCCAAGGCATTCAATTATATTTATACATCATTTTAAGAACTCTTACCTATTCATTTCACTGTTACCCTAATTCATTATTATTATTATTATTATTATTATTATTAGGACTATTGTCCCTAAGTGGAAATATCCAAATGACAATATGGCCAAGGCATTCAATTATATTTAATCATTTTAAGAACTCTTACCTATTCATTTCACCGTTACCCTTATTCATTATTATTATTATTATTAGGACTATTGTCAATAAAATAATTGTCATTTTTCCACCGCTGCTGCTTCAGCACGATTATTTGTAGGCTAATAGTGTATTCTTTGTTTGTATTTTTGTTTTTATTTGCATTAAAACAAAGCAGGCCTGATTTTGTTTGTCCTGATTTTATGCTCATTTCATCTTCACTGTTATGAAGCACTTTGGGCTGCAATTCTTGTGTTGAAAGTTGCTATACAGTTTATTAAAACAAGCCCATAAAAACTGCACAAGCCGGCTGTATGAACCTGTGTGTGTCCTCGTTTCATTTTCTGCAAATAATGTCTGACATTCTAAATTTTGAGGAAAAGTAGTATATAGAAAGTGCACTTACTCAAAAACATCTATAAATAGTAAACCATACATAGTAAACCAGGATGTTGCTGTGATCTCATCCTTTCCAGAGCTGTGTTCACCTGTGGTCTGAAGTATAGGCTAGTTTAGATTGCAGACCATACCACTAATATGACAACCAGAGATTGCACATATTTGTCTCCAGATTCTGTATAAAGGATACACAGGGATTTCCACAATTCTTATTTATTGAAAATAAAATAATATTGAAAACTGAAAATTGGGCATCACCGATCACAACTGAAAATTATTAATCCCCATCAATGGACCCCTGTCTTTCTTGGCAGGGGGGGGGGGGTTCAAGAGAGGACGCCCTGAATGTGTCTGGGAGGGATGGTTGATCAGACGTGGATGTGCCTGGGAGAGATGGTTGATCAGACGTGGATGTGCCTGGGAGGGATGGTTGATCAGACGTGGATGTGCCTGGGAGGGGCAGTGGATTGGACCTGGATGTGCCCAGGAGGGAAGATGGATCTGGTCTGGCCTTGATGGTGGGGTTCGACATGCATGAGGCAATGAGGACAGTTGGAGTCAAAGATTGTTTTGACCCCACTGCCTCATGCATGCCATCATAGGAGCTCCAAGTAGCAGGGGTTTCTTCTCTCTGGTCAGTCCCAGAGCCAGTTGGTGGAGCTCTCAGCTCCTAAAACAAACAGTGGCATGAGATATCTGCAGCATCTAGAAGGCTATATTCATGTTATGTGAAACACATTTACTGTGTACTTCTTTAAATTCACCCATTTCTTTGAGGCCTGTTTTGGACTTGCCTGACCCTCCAGGTTCATTTCTTTTATGATGAAGCTGTTAAGAAATATGTCCGGGAAGATGGTTAAAATGTTTTGGTCAGAATGAGTGCTGTGTGACCCCTCCAATCCCTCCACATCTTACCAAGTAGGCCTACACATCATTTATCAAGTCCTAGTAATGGGATACAATCACACAATTAATCTTCTTTCAAAGAATCTTAAACATTAAGGTGTTTTTGGTTGTAGGCCTAATCAGTGAAATCTGCCAATGGAACAAGTGAAACTTTGCTTAATGTTTGGAAGAAGATGCATTTATCTAAAGACAAATCACTTGTCCTATATCTCACTGAAATGTTGCTTGTTGGTTGAGTGTCTACATTACGTGTAAAAAGATGTGTTTTGTGGCGAGTGGCAGGCCATTCATGGACCAAACCTAAGAAAAAACGTACTCCCAAGCTTCTTTAGTGCTGTTTCGTTTTTTTGTGGACAACTTTTCATTTTCCATTCTGTTTGATCAGCTGTTTAGTCTGAACAACAGTCCTGGTAAATATCAACCAGCCACCACTTTACATTACAATCAAATGAACATAATCTAGCGTTTTCTGAACTGGAGAACGGAATTTGATGCGAAATACAATGCAAATGTCGTATAATTTGTGAGGAACTTACATTTGTACCGCGCATTTTCCATTTCGGACAATAAAAACAGCTGCACATGTGAATCGAGCCTACATCCGCGCAGACTCGCTACCGAGGGTGTTATAAGTGTTATAATGTTTTTATATTAATACATCCATGGTTATAAGCCACTTCCACTCTCGTGAATTGGTTTCGGATTGTTCGTTCATGTTCGTCCATTGCTGATCAAAACAAGAAACAAGCTCTTTATTCTTTTCGAGTAAACAAAGGCTCCCCTACCCACCAGCCGTTCAGTAGGCTACGCCTTCAATTCGGTAAGTTAATTTCGTTGTTATTTTCTATATTATATAAACATTGACCGCCTGATCCTAATAAACAAAAAAAAACATTGACCGCCCACTATGTTTTGGGGCCGTGGGTCTTCTAGCCAAGCGATTTCCGTTTCAAAAACAGAATATGATGAACAAAAAATGAAAGATTTGATTTTCATTTTAAAATGTAAAGTAGGAAAACGAGAATCAAGTCATTTTTCGTTTTCCCCACTTGTCCCGGGTATGAACAAACATCAAAATCACTCAAATTTGTATATATTACCAATAGCTCTATATGTATAATTCTGAGTGACTTGAACAGCACGTGCAAGCACATGTACGAAAAAGATGGACGACCTGGAGCCTAGCCTCGCGTCACCAGTCTCTCCTCGGGGAGGAGAGCTGTGTTCGGAATCGCTCCCTCGTTCCCTCACTCCCTATATAGGGTTCACTATGTAGTGAACTACCTAGGGAATGGTTTAAGGAGTATTCGGACACTACACCGAACGTCACAAAAATGCGTCGGTCATTCGTGTGATGCAGGCGGATGCGCCCTCGTGTAAACACACAAGTCTAACAGGGAGCATTCACGCTGCAGGTTGAGATGTACTCACTCAGGTAGTATCGGATTTGCTTTTGTGTGTTCATTTTGAATGTTAGATCCCAAATAAAGTGTTGAAATTCAAATTCTAATCATGTGCATGTGTGGTTTTTCTACTTTGGTCCTGTCTGTTAATTGCAAGATGTAACGTTGGCTATAGCCGCGCTACCTAGCTAGCTATGAAGCGCACGATCAAGTAACATGTTTACAAACATTACATGTTTACGATTTAGCTCCGCAAGCTAGAGTTCCTTCAGTTTATACACGAAAGTTGCCGCCGCCATCCTCCGTTCACAGCCCTCTTCGCGAGACAACTCAACTGCATTGCATTGTGGTATACCGGAGAAAATGTAGGGTACATGCACTGTACCCTGGAAATCAAGGTGACTTGTGGGTAATAAATAGTGGACTATATAGGGAACGAAAATTCCGTGGAGAATTCGGACACTACAAACAAAATGGCTGACGCCCTATATAGTGCACTATAGCTGAATCCCAATCTGAGTGCGCAAACCGCACTTGCGGCCCCTCGCACTTGTGGCCTGAGGCCTGAGCACTTAATTGACGTCAGCTGGAAGGGCCAGAGGGTGCAGGGCCGTGAATTAAATGGGACAGATCTTCCAGTTTCGCTCAATGCCCCTCCCACTTCGTTTTCATTGGCTGCCGCGTTCCTCCGACACAGAGGCTGCTCTGACGCTCCCTTCAGCTCTGCAAATTGACCGATTGACGTCTGTTTTAATTTAATAATAATTAAAAAATTAGGTTGGGTGGGATATGTTTGCAGCATGTGGATTTCAAGATAAATGTTGTGTTATCTGCAAATGTCATCATTTATGTGTGATGCACTCGGATCATGACTCGGATGCACTCAAGCACTGTGTCACATGAGACGCGGTGGGCTGTGGGTATTTTCTGCTCCTAAGTCCGTGAAATTGCGGACTTTCGGTAAGTGCGGTTAAAGTGCGCAAAATGGCGGCGTGGCGCACTTGTGGACCTAGCAATTCCGTTTTGGAACTACCCTGAGCCCTTGTGGACTTAGCGGGAACGCGCATGTAAGGCCACAAGGCCGCGAGTGCTCTGCACTTTCGCCTAAGTGCGCGATTTGGGATTCAGCTTATATAGTGAATAGGGAGCGATTCCGAACTTCACTGCCTTAAGCCCGCCCCTTCCGGCTCGAGCCTGTAGAGCCTGCCTCCTACTTCCGCTTGCTTTATTTAAATCGATGGAAGAAAAGGACATACCTGAAGAAATATTTCAAGTAGTCATGGAAGAAGTGTGCCGGACACATAATATCACACATTTGAAGCCACTGCGGCGTCTTAGCGTCCGAAATTATAGATACAACAACTGTTCTTTTTCCGGTCCAGACCGGAGGATTGTGCAATGCGTCATCCTAGGCGCTTCCCTTCTAGACCGGCGAAACAACTGCGAAAGAGACAGGCCCAACACTAACCTGGAGCCTTATGTTCTCTTTAGAGAGACCAGGCGTCTCAGCCTTCTGGCAAATTGTATCTGGTCGTAAGAAAGGAGAATCAGATCCAGATGACTGCAGTTGTGATGAGTTCACACTCCAATTGTCTAGCATGAACTGAACTAAAATCAGAATATCATTTGATTATACGAAAAGGTGTTTTCCATTAATGATCTCATTCTGACGTTATGTCCTGTTTTTCACTACTAATACAATTATTGTCAACAGGGTTTATCTGACCATTATAATCACAGGTAGGCCTATATTGTAGTCAATTTCAAATGCGCACACATACTGTCTGTGATCGGTGTTTCAACTTTTGTCCATTTCTACTGTAACACACGTAGCACAGGCCTAAATTGGCTTCAAGCCAGACGCTAAGAGTCTCCTGTGTACTGGTGTACCAGGGCACAGTGTCTCCTATGTACCTGTATGCCAAGTTTCTACAAGATGAGGTATTTCAATAACAGAATACTGGTATTTAGGGAGTTATCCGACAGACACACGCCGACACACAAACATGCACAAGAATTTGCTTAGCTAAAAGGAAACATCTGGATTCTGGATTAATGCAATTTTCTTAATTTCTGATAAGGGAATGAAACATAGGAATAACGTCACTGAGATAATCAATGGAAAACACCTCTTCATATAATCAGATGATATTCTGTTTCAGATCAGTTCATGCTAGACAATTGGAGAGTGAACTCGTCACAACTGCAGTGTGATGTTGATCTCAGAGATTCAATAAAGTATTGAAACTTGCATCGACGGATCTGATTCTTCTTCCTTACGACCAGAAACTAAAAGTCACCACATTTCCTTATCAAAAATTAGAACAATCCATTAATCCAGATGTTTCCTTCCTTTACCCAAATTCTGTCTGCCTGTTTGTGTGTCAGTGTGTGTGGCGGATAACTCCCTAAAACCAGTATCCTGTTATTGAGATACCCTATTCTCTAGAAACGAAACTTGGCATAAAGTTATCTAGGAGAGGCACTGAACTTCGTCCTTGAAGCACTGTGTCCTGGTTTGAACCCAATTTAGGCCTCTGTGCTTTCACTGTGTATCTAATGATGTTACAGTAAGAATGGACAAAAGTTGAAACATAATTATACTATATGTGCTATAGCCTACATGTGATTACTGTGGTCAAAACATACTACAGCCTGAAAGAAACATGAAGTTGGACAAAATCTGCTGGATCCAGGTTAGTTGACTATACCTGTCCAAGTAATAATGTTGCAAATATGTTGCGAAACATCAGCTATAAAGTAGGCTAGTCTACGTTCGGACTGTAGGTCAACACAAAGCCAGTCTAGCATAGGCCAGAGGCCATTCTAGCTGCTGACTTCATGCGACTTCATAAGAATGACGCAGAGACACTTGGGAAGCGAGTGGCCTAGCGTAGCCTAATACATTTAGGGGTTGGTTATTGTTACGGGCCTGTAAGTATAGCCTAGCCTGTGCCCAATTTTTACTTGTCCTGTACTTTAAGCGCGAGTTTGTCTCTTACTGTAACTGCACTACCAATTTAAATGTGTTATTTTTGTAGTTGAAGGCCAACACTGCATATTACAGACCACAGGAATGTGGTGCTGTTTCCAGCAGCTGACGGGCGGTTTAGTATAAGTTGACACCCGGTTGCCATTATGAAGTTTATGGGGCCTCAGCTGTGCCTTCTGCAAGTGATGCAGCACCCCGAACGCCAGATTAGCATTTTCAAGAGCTGAATCCACTGCTCTCAGTGGTGGTTCATGCAAGATTCATCAAACTTTTAATGGTCTGTGGTGAGCTTATAATTCACTATGAAACATTGGTTAATAGCCTAGTCATTAATATTGATATTTAGAAACAAGGTTTACAGTACTGATTGTTTTATTTGCATAATGTATTGATACGTCTACTCTAGATCTGTACAGATGGCTTATGACCTGCGTGATACGAAACCTATTCACAGTCAGACTGTTGTGATCGGCTTCAAAGAAGCAGAGGCAAAAGTTCCTGGAATGGTGGCCAAAGTAATAGGCTACTGTAAGAGATATAACCTGTAAGGACAGTTCAGCACATGATAGCCCAGATGTTATTGGGAGAATATAGCTCGTTCTATGGGCCAAATGCATAGTTCAGACTAAAATGTTAAATGTTGTAATTTAACCACCAGCCGGTAGGGGGAGCGAGGATGAGAGAGAAAGGAGGAGAGAAGAGTGGGAGTGGGGGAAAAAGTTTAAGGTGTGGAAATAAACGTGCAGACTGATAAACGAGAAGAGATTAAGTTTACTATTCCTTCTAATAACACTCACTAGTGTTATACTACTATTAAGACAAAAGTACATGGCTTTCCACCATTCATCTTCTGACTTTGCATTTTAAAATAAAAATCAAATAATCTTTCATTTTTTATTCATCATATTCTGTTTTTGAAACGGCGATTGGCTAGAAGATCCACTGAAACGGCGCAGGTACTCATCCAGGCCCTGGTCATCTCCCGCCTGGACTACTGCAACTCCCTCCTCGCGGGGGCACCGGCGTCAGCCATTAAACCTCTGGAACTTGTCCAGAAAGCTGCTGCTCGCCTGGTGTTCAACCACCCCAAATTGTCCCACACAACTTCCCTCCTCCGTTTCCTACACTGGCTCCCTGTAGCGGCTCGCATCCAGTTTAAAACTCTGGCGCTAACCTACAGGGCAATGAAAGGAACAGCCCCCTCCTACCTCCAGGCCATGGTCAAACCCTACATCCCCTCCCGACCACTACGCTCTGCTACCTCAGGGCGACTGGTTGCCCCGTCACTCCGAGGCTCCTGCGGTCGATCGACACGGTCACGGCTCTTCTCTGTCCTGGCCCCGCAGTGGTGGAATGAGCTGCCCACTGATGTCAGGACAGCAGAGTCGCTGCCCATCTTTCGTCGCAGGCTCAAAACTCATCTCTTCAAGAAGTACTACAACAATCCTCCCACCTAAGCACTTATTATATTATATTGCACTGTACTTTAGATTGTGATTCTTGCACTTTGCCTTCAGCACTAGATTATGCTCTTAGTCACTTGTTTGTTTTAGAAAGAAGATGCACTTGTGAGTTCTGGCAAGTAGTAGTACATTGGCTCTTCCTACGTTAAATGCAATTATTGTTAGTCGCTTTGGATAAAAGCGTCTGCTAAATGACTGTAATGTAAATGACTGTAATGACCCTGGTTGGCTTGGTTCCAGGTTTAAAAGATTTTCTGAAACGTCAATGGAGTGAATGAAGACAGAATTCACTTCCTGGACCTCACCGTCCCAATTAGTGGGGTGAAATGAGGACTGACCCAACTAACATGCATTTTACCGACTACATTTAATAACACAGGGAGAGAAATAGATACAGTAGATGCATACATACAGATGTGGGAAGTTAGAAATGTCACATGCTGCAGCATTTCACGTCGCGGTATTTGGCAGGGAAATCCCGTTGGAAATCTCGTGGGATTTCAGACGGGTGTTATTTCGTTTTAGTGATGCACCACCGCCAGGTGGCGTCTTTGAGTAGATTTAGCAGGCTGGGCTCTGTTTTTCTCCTATAGTCTACGAATGAAGCATCATTAAGTTTCACATTCTTTAATTTAAATGCTCTGTTGTAAAGCACTTTGAGCTGAATTTATCTGTATGAAAGGTGCTATACAAATAACGTTTAATTGTTATTATTACCTTGTTCTCAAACACATGTTTTCGCCATCTGGATGTAATTTAATTATTACGAACACCTATATCTAGGCCTACAGTAGCCTATCTATCTCGGTAACTGACGTCGGGTCAAGACGTGGTGGCTGTTAGGTCAAATGCGCAAAATAACAGTATTGTAAATATATTTGTTAGTAAAGATGTGGTGAACGTGAGGGTTTTGCGTTTTGTTTCTGGAACGCATTCAACTGGTAGGCTACTCGTAAACCCCGGAAGTAAATTTGAAGACGGGGCACCAGCTAATGTAGCCAAGTCTGAGCGCAGTAGGCTTTATGGCTTCAGCACGATACAAAGAAAAAATAAGCTTGATCGACTTGTGGATCCATACAAAATTGACATAGTCGCCATGAGTAAAGATCACTCATTGCCAATCATATCCGGACATTAACTATCTTGTGCATAGATAGCGGCAGGTTTGACAGTGAGTGCCTTCACATGCACAATATACACAATATTTTGTTATTTGAATGATCTTGAATATATATATATTCAAGATCATTCAAATAAGAAAATATCGTGTATGTTTTTATTTATTTATACCGGCCGCCAGTCGTTCCATGAACGGCTATAGGGAATGCGCAGTTTCGCGCTGGCTACAGCCTATTATATGCACAGTTTCGCGCTACGTAGGCTATTATAAATAAGTATTTTTCATTGAGGGAGCTTGGACTCGCTGGGGACTGGTGGAGAGACGCAGAGCCTCCCCAGACGCGACATCCTCCAGTTGGCTGAAGAGCTGCGCGCTCTTGCCTCCAAACAGCCACCGGCTGCGCCCCTCGCAGTGTCCACAGAAGAATACCCCCACCAAAATACCTACATGGTGAAGACAAGCTGCAGAACTGTCTACCAATGCATGAAGTGCACCTAGCTGTCTGTGAAAGGCTATAGCAGAGGATATGTGCGAAGTGTATTTGAGCTGCCGCCTCAACCGTGCGTATAAGAGCAGAGCGCATCAACTCGTGTATAGCTACAACTAGTAGCCCATAGCCATTAAAACGGCTTATTGTTTTATTCATATATCAACTAGATAATTCGATAATAATGAGTAGCCTAGTAGGCTTAAATTAATTCAATAGGGCCAAATAAGCCTTAAGTTGTAGCCTAGGCTACAGAACAATCACAAGACGCATAGGCTAGACGCATAGGCCTAGCCTATCGTAAAAAGCGTTCTCATAGGCCTATATTAACTTAGATAATTATTAATTATGCTCAGGTCATAATGTCCGTTGAAAATAATTCCCTCTAAGCAGAATTTGAATTGTATTAAAATAGGCTAAAATTAAATGTCCACATTCTGATTCCTTCTAGGTCTATATAAAGAAAAAAACATTTTTTTAATGTGTAGCCTAGGCTATAGGCTTCTGCGATGAACAAAACAGCCACAATGTAGCCTGCTTAGCGAGCGAGAGGGCAGTCTACCATAAAGTGTAGGCTATAGCCTAAACATAATGTAATATATCTAGACTACATGCATTGTGGTATTTCTTTATATAGCCCAGCCTGCAATTGTTTCTCAATAAACAGTTATGTCATCCTCTGAGTCCGAATGTAGGCTAATAGACCGGCAGCTCTAAATGCCTTCCCAATCAATGAGACATGGTTGTAAAAATGATGTTTTATTGATGAAAAGGGTAAAACTTAAAAACATGGAGAGTCATTGCATTGATCGATGCAGTCCGTTCAAATAGGCATCAAAAGATAAAGTAGGCCCATTTAAAATGACCAATTACATCTTCAAATCCCTTCTAATCTTGGCCTTTGATAGGGTTTTTTCCCGCTATACTGCCATTTATATCCGAACATTAACTATCTTGTGCATACAGAGCACACACAATGAAACAATGAAACGAATAGATTTCCTCCCTGTCTGTCTGTGGCATTCATTCACTACCAGCAAACACTGAAAATACAGGTCCTCAATTTATTTAGATTAGATTAGCCAATCCAACTGGACCACTCCAATGAATGTTGAACGTAGCCTACTTTTATTCTTTAGGTTTCACAGAATCGGCCTACAATGTCCACACATGCATGCGCCATCTGACTAGCTCGTCACTCGCCAGCGAACCTGGACTAGACTATTGTAACCCCCCCCCCCCCCCCAAATTATTTTATATTCAAATAAACTGGATGAACCGGTTTCCTAGCCCTGGATCGTGGGGAGGGTGGTAGCCTGCGTTAGCGGGTGCTTTGCCATGACCGGCCATTGAATTCGCTAGTTTGATTGATAGATGGATTTAACGTCCAAAGTAGATTGTGCAAGTATTGTATAGGCCCATGTGTAAGAGATGAATGGCTGTAACCATGAACTCAGCCAGAGGTAGGCCCTACTGTAGATTATCAGCATTATCACCAGTCTCAATTTATGTCTCAATTTATGTGTTGCCATTCATTTAAACCACCATCTCATCTAGACTACTTCTGTTGCTGCATTTTTACATTTATGCTTTCATGATTTTAGAGCGCAATAAACATTTTCCACGATTCCAATAAGTCCATCCATTCATCCAACTTTGTGCTGAGCGCAGCGCAGGCTGGTAGCCTGCTGTCAAGGCTCACGACTGATGCACTCCCTTAACACGTCTCGCAACTTACCAGACCATCAAGAGAATTTCAATATGAAAGACCTTGGGATTCCAGGAGTCAAGGCCGTTTCAGACCGGGAGCGATATTCCTCCTGCGTTCTCGCTCGGAGCGGGGGACGCACGCGTCCTGCGCGCAGCGGGGAAAGCTGACTACAATTCAGCTCTTGTCGCGGGCGGGCGTGTGCAGCCTAGTTCCATATGAGAACACTCCTCGGTCCAATTCCGTATAGTAGATCAGCCTGTGTACTTTCAACGAATGTATTATTAGACATAATATCATAATAATATATATAGCCAACGACCTCCTGAGCTGCCTGCCTGATGATGGTCTCAGGGCTAAAGAGACCGCGCGTCGTTCCTCACCCTAACTATTGGCATGCTATCAATGAAAGAAAATACATTGTAAATAAACATGGTTTTAGGCTATTGTTTTTATGTAGGCCTATAGGTTAAGCTATTTGTGTTCATAAGGTAACGTCATTGTACCTATAGCCTATAATCCAATTGACTGGAACCAGGGGGTTTGACAAAAGTTAAGAGGCAAAATAATTTGTCTTGACTGCATTCAAGATGTATCTTTCACATTAAAACTACATACAAAGCTGACCAATAGCATTAGAAAGATCTCTTCGAGAGCTTTCATTTCACCTGTTCATTCTGCCCAAGTGTCACTCGCGCACCCCTCTGGTTCTAAGCCCCGCCACGGTCTCCTGTCATTTCTCCCTGGCTTGCAGGCACGACTTGCTCGCACGAAACTTGAAACCTATGTTATCATGTAGACAGTAGATATGCTAAGAAAATTGCATATGTTTGCAAACTAAAACAAGTGAACACAATTTTACAATCGAAAATGCTTATGAGACCATTATTTTACTTATATGGGGCAAAAGTGGTTTCTCTTCCTGCTTCAGCCTAAGCCCTCCACAATACCACAACACAACGGTGTCATGTTTTACCGAAGGAGAAGTGAAGAAGACGGTAGCTAGCAGTAGCTAAAGCAGTTAGCTAATGTTAAGATCATTCCTCTAGCTGCTTTGCTGCTAATGCGAGTTCGTCTCCGTTCCTGCCCGAGAAACAGAAGTTGAACTAATAGCATCAAAATAGCTACAGGAATCATCGTTGTAAAGTTAGCAATCTGCTTTTTAGCCACCGACAGCTACCGTTAATATTATGAAGCTGCTGTCGTGAGCTAACGTGCTATCACGGTCTTATCGTGCAGCTTCACAGCCTGCTATTAGCAGACAGCACTAAAGTTGACAAAAATCACACTTGCACATCATTAGAATTCCAACCATTTATATGGGATTTATCATTCAACTAAACATGGAACCTGAATACTACCTGATATTTCAACCTGCTGCCAGTGATCGGAGCGTCTGCCTGTTTGAGTCATGAATATCTTACGCAGTTATATACCATGTAGTGTCCCAAAACTGTTAAATCATTCCCCATATAGTTCACTATGAGTCGCACTCAATACATCCATGGTAAAAGGGAGTGAGTGAACCATTTCAAACACATCTCTGGTCATCTCCGTTAGCCATCTTACTCGTCCTGATGCCATGTTCCATATGAGAACACTCAGCCTAATGTATTAAACTTCTACTTGTCCCGACAGTTAACAGATATAGACCCGGCGACATTTACAGAGATAGAAACTATAAATAGATAGGCTTTGTTCGTAATAATTAAATTACAACCAGACAGAGAACAAGGAGTTTGAGAACAAGGTCGGCTCATTTAATGTGCCAGATGAGCTACAGCAATGGGTCAATGAGTGGTATTACTGCGCCCCTATGGGCAGGCGAGCGGTGGTGCGGAATGACGTAAAGCGCCTGTTAGAATACCGCGGGTCAAGTTACATTCTTATGTTCCCACATCTGTACCATACCATACCATACCATTTTATTTATAGAGCACATTTAAAAACAACAAAGTTGACCAAAGTGCTGTACAAGTCAAACAACAATAACACACAAAGAACACATAGTAAAACATACGCAGTATGTCACATGAAAAAGGACAAGTCTCTTAGGCCATGTCAGGAAAACGCCAAAGAATATAAGTGAGTTTTGAGGCGTGATTTAAACACCTGCAGAGTGGGGGCCTGTCTAACATGCAGGGGTAGCTCGTTCCAGAGCTTAGGGGCGGCCACTGCGAAAGCCCGATCCCCCCTGAGCTTCAGCCTGGATTTGGGGACAACCAGGAGAAGCTGATCAGAGGACCTGAGGGACCTTGAAGGAGCATAGGGTTCCAGCAGTTCTGAAAGGTAGATGGGTGCCAAGCCATTTAGGCACTTAAAACTAAACAGCAAGATTTTAAGATCAATCCTAAAACGCACAGGAAGCCAGTGGAGCGAAGCCAGTACCGGGGTAATGTTGTACCGGGGTATACATGCATGCATGCATGCATACATACAATACAATACAATACATACATACATACATGCATATACTGTATAGATACACATTCACTAGACAGAGAGAGACTGATATATAGACATGGAGATAAACTGACAGTGTTATTGATAGGCTAAATCACCTTTCTTGTTACATTACGTATTACAGCCCATAGGAAAATAATATCCAAGATGTAATTCTGTATTAATTGTTTTTCTGTGATACAATCTAGTGTTGATAATTATGTTGTTTTTGTGTGATTGTTCTTACAGGCACCGCAGTCACTGCACACAGAAAGAGGAAGGAAGCGTATACCACCAACTCCAGGTAATTTCATTGCACCATATACAGTAGGCATATCATAGATATTACGGGCCACCATGCCTAATGTTTGGGTAAACTTTGAGCGCCCCCCAGACTTTAAGGCTAGCCTTAAAGGACAATGCTTGTTTTTGACAACCTGGACCTTATTTACGACATATTATAAGGCATTTGACTCACCGAGATCACTTTGGTGTAGTTCGGAGGCATGTAGAAGAAATTTAAAATCCAGCGCGAGCCAGTATATCCATGTAATGGTGGTGGTCGGGGCACTTAGAATGCAGTTTCCTAAAATCTATTTTCTGATGCGAAACGGTTGTTTTCATCAATCTGTCTTGATGAATCGCTAGTTGTGCTTTAATTTGTTTAATTTGTGAAGAAATTTAACAGGTCTACTTTGTTTAACTTCTCTCTCCTCTGTCGCTCTACCTCACTTGAGCTCAGCCAGAGGAACACCTTTTACATATCTTTCTCTCTCCTGTCTTCAATCTGAGGTTATGATGTTGTGTTCCCCTCTCTAGCTACATACAATCACTCTATACAGCATTTGAACTTGAACTAGACAAAATGTGAGAATCCTTTTGAATGTTCTGTCTCTCTTTCACTCTCTCAGGAGTGTTGTCAGAGTTGCCCCAGTTCTCCTGCTCCGAGTACCTACTCTCCTACACCTCCCAGATGTACCTCGACAAGCACATCAAGAGGAGCCATGACAACCTATATGTCTCTCTGCTGAGGAACAGAGATTAGACCTGAGATTCTCTCCTCGTCCTCCTCTTGATCAGCACCTCCAACACTCCTCTCACTCCAGCTACCACCCGGAGAAAGAGTGGCGCGGACAAGCCAAGATCGTACCACTGTAACGAGTGTGGGAAGAACTTCAGTCAGTTAGGAAACCTAAAAACACACCAGTGTGTTCATACAGGAGAGATGCCATACCAGTGTGGGAAGAACTTCAGTCAGTCAGGGCCATTAAAGGAACACCAGCGTGTTCATACAGGAGAGAAACCATACCACTGTGACCAGTGTGGAAAGAACTTCACTAAGTCAGGAAACTTAAAAACACACCAGCGTGTTCATACAGGAGAGAAACCATACCACTGTGACCAGTGTGGAAAGAACTTCACTAAGTCAGGAAACTTAAAAACACACCAGCGTGTTCATACAGGAGAGAAACCATACCACTGTGACCAGTGTGGGAAGAATTTCAGTGAGTCAGGAAACTTAAAGACACACCAGCGTGTTCATATAGGAGAGAAGCCGTACCACTGTGACCAGTGTGGGAAGAACTTCACTACATCAGGAGAGTTGAAGGTACACCAGCGTTTTCATACAGGAGAGAAGCCGTACCACTGTGACCAGTGTGGGAAGAACTTCACTACATCAGGAGACTTAAAGGTACACCAGCGTGTTCATACAGGAGAGAAGCCGTACCACTGTGACCAGTGTGGGAAGAACTTCACTACGTCGGGACCCTTAAAGACACACCAGTGTGGTCATACAGGAGAGAAGCCGTACCACTGTGACCAGTGTGGGAAGAACTTCACTACATCAGAAAACTTGAAGGTACACCAGCGTGTTCATACAGGAGAGAAGCCGTACCACTGTGACCAGTGTGGGAAGAACTTCACTACATCAGGAGACTTGAAGGTACACCAGCGTGTTCATACAGGAGAGAAGCCATACCACTGTGACCAGTGTGGGAAAAACTTCAGTCAGCCAAAACATTTAAGGGTACACCAGCGTTTTCATACAGGAGAGAAGCCATACCACTGTGACCAGTGTGGGAAGAACTTCAGTCAGTCAGGAGGGTTGAGGACACACCAGCGTGTTCATACAGGAGAGAAGCCGTACCACTGTGACCAGTGTGGGAAGAACTTCACTAAATCAGGAGACTTGAAGGTACACCAGCGTGTTCATACAGGAGAGAAGCCGTACCACTGTGACCAGTGTGGGAAGAACTTCACTACATCAGGAGAATTGAAGGTACACCAGCGTGTTCATACAGGAGAGAAGCCATACCACTGTGACCAGTGTGGGAAAAACTTCAGTCAGCCAAAACATTTAAGGGTACACCAGCGTTTTCATACAGGAGAGAAGCCATACCACTGTGACCAGTGTGGGAAGAACTTCACTACATCAGGAGAGTTGAAGGTACACCAGCGTTTTCATACAGGAGAGAAGCCGTACCACTGTGACCAGTGTGGGAAGAACTTCATGAGGTCAGGAGACTTGAAGAAACACCAGCGTGTTCATACAGGAGAGAAGCCATACCACTGTGACCAGTGTGGGAAAAACTTCAGTCGGTCAGGAGCATTAAGGGTACACGAGCGTTTTCATACAGGAGAGAAGCCGTACCACTGACCAGTGTGAGTTGAAGTCCGCAATGAGTTTGAGAGGCATGGCTGACTGTAGGGCACAGTGGGTGAGGCTGGGTCCAACGGAAACTGCTGGATGACACTGGTCATCCACTCAATACACTGATTTTCACTATCAGACCTGTAAGGTTGTAGAAAAATGAAGTAGGCGTTTATCAGCTACAAGGGCTGCAGTCTGATACTAAAGACTCCATATTCACTTCCCCCAGAGTGAAAACCCACTGTGATCCGGAGGACTCGTCTCAACTCCCACCTCTTGACCAAACTCCAGCTGTGGAGAACAAAGAAAGAGACTCTTTACCCACCAACACAACTGAGGAAGAAATCAAAGCAGAGTTTGATAAAGAGGACTATGGAGCACCAGAACCAGCCAGTGACTCTCAGCCCCCAACTCCAGACTGTCCTACAGCTCAGAGTTTAGAAGAGGAGGAGGAGAGAGTGGAGCAGGAGGAGAGAGGGCTGCTGCCTGGAATAACAGCCTGCTGCCTCAGGCTTCTGCCTACCGGAGTGCTGAAGTCACAGAAAACACAGGCTAAGTGTTCTAGACCTATTCCCAGACCTTGTTCCAGTTCCATCCCCAACACCTGCCTCAGGACCAAGACTATCCCCAGCCCCTGGACCAAGACTATCCCCAGCTCCCACTCTGGCACTGAGAGTGGAGATGTTTATTTTGAGGAGGCTGAGAGCAAGACGGTTTAGTTAATCATAAAATAATCCACACAGGAGAAAATCCATATCACTGTGAGGAATGTGACAAAGCTTTTATTTGTAAGAGTAAATTAGATATGCATAGAAGAGTCCACATATTTAAGAGAGCATATCAGTGGGACAAATGTAACAGTGATATGGTTAATTTATGTGGACATAGAAGAATCTACAAAGGAGAGAATTGATATCAGTGCCACAAAAGTGACTAAGCATTTAGTGAATAAAGTTTTAGTTAGTTACCATAGATGTAATTACAACAGAGAGAATCCCTATCAATGCCAGGAATGTGGCAAAGCTAAGCATAGCTTATATTTCAGTGGTAAGATTTCTATAACTTAACTATTCGAGGAGACACAGAAGGAACCACATTCAGGCTGTCGTGATAAGAAGGGCCTGGTTCTTCCCATGAGAGGATATATTTGAGTTGAGGTGGTAAAGTTGCTGTTCAGTGTAAATAGCCTGCTGTCCCACAGACCTCAGAGTGAACAGATGTCAAGAAACATATGTAGATATAGAAAGAGGGATCTGACTTCTTTCTCCTCTGTTCATTTTAATAAAGATGTCATTTTGGAAAGCTATGGCAAATATCTTTATATTTTCAGAAAGACCCTAGATCAGATAGTAGAAAGCAGTGAAACATTATTTTGAGAATATGTTTAGCGCCATCTCCTGTGCACTAGGCACATAGTCTAGTTTACTGCTGACAGCCTATTATAACTTGTGTGTTTTACCTTTTTACTTTTCATTCACCCTTGTTGAAGGTATGTGTTGTAACAATTTGATCGATTGATTGCTTCATTGTAACTGTTTGGCTAATAAATCTATTAGCCTGCATTTAAAGTTAAAATTATTTGAGGTATTGACACAAGTTGACTAACACATGCTTATTCTATATGGTGTGGTGTAGCCCCTGAGTCACTATCTTGATTGGTCTACTAAGCTGCAGGCTTCATCAGTTAGAGTAGTTCAGCCCTTCCGTTCAGAGTAGCTCTCTAACACCCTGTTGAAGCCTATATGCTCACAGAGCTTAATGAATCTGGACTCAGTTTCACGGGACACTGCAGCTGTGCGCACTGAGAACCCTGGCGTTCAACTTCCTTCAGAAGTCTCGGGCCAAGCTTGGAGGCCCCCTGGCAGTCCGAGGCCCAGGGGTGTTGACCATACTGGCCCGGTCCATAAACTAGACAGAAATATGCAAGGAAACGGGATAGAAAAAAGTGAGTTGCTATTGCGCAATGTGTCAGCCAACATGAGACATCCAAATATGATGAATCCATAAAGACTGTTGCAAAAACACTTGTTTGTGCATGCGTGGACTGTTGAGGTGGAGTGCTACAAATACCTTGGACTCACCACTTTGCTAAGCTCTCTGCCAATCAGATCAATCCTTCGCTGTGATCCACCTTGTCAGAATGAGTGAGATGTTGCAACCTTCGGGACCCGAGGGCATGGCTCTGTCCATGAGGTTCTCTTGAGTACAGCATGCTCCAAGTCCCTGACCAACCCCCCCCGTACAGCATGCTCCAAGTCCCTGACCAACCCCCCCCCCCCGTACAGCATGCTCCAAGTCCCTGTCCAACCCCCCCCCCCCCGTACAGCATGCTCCAAGTCCCTGTCCAACCCCCCCCCCCCCCGTACAGCATGCTCCAAGTCCCTGTCCAACCCCCCCCCCCCGTACAGCATGCTCCAAGTCCCTGTCCAACCCCCCCCCCCCCCGTACAGCATGCTCCAAGTCCCTGTCCAACCCCCCCCCCCCCCCCGTACAGCATGCACCAAGTCCCTGACCAACCCTCCCTAGAAGAGTTCAGAGGTCTGGACGGGCCGTCGGACAAGAGCCGGAGCCTAGAAGGTTTCGGCGAGAGAATTGCAGGGAGGACCCGAGGGGACGCCGCGGGGGGGGGGTTCATCGATGCGAGGAAGGATGTCGCCACCACGCGGGAGGGGTCGTAGCCCAACACCTGAAGCAAGGGAGCCATTTCTTGTCCCGACTAACCGCGGTAGGCTGTCCGGGGAGTCAAGAGAGCCGATCCCCGGCTAACCGTAACCACCTACCGTCACCTGAGCCTCAAGCGCCATCTCCTGATCAGGGTAGGCCACGCTCAGGGAGCGGGGGGTCATCACCATCACCATCACTCTCCCAACCATCACGACCACCACCCCCACCCCCAACTCCGGCTGATCAGCCTGACCCGGTGGGATCACTGGGAAGGGAGAGTGCGGGATCACCCCAGGAGCCTGGATCTAGGGGACAGAGAGGACGGGGAGAGATGAGGAACGACCCAGGACCCCTGCAGAGACGACGGGGAGAGAGGGAGAACAACCCAGGACCCCGGCAGAGAAGAGGGCGGGATACAGAGTGCGACCCTGGACCCCGAACCAACCGAGGGACCCGAATAGGCCGAGAGAGGACCCAGACCTGAGAGCTCACCTAGAGAAGAAGACGAGGAGGGAGAAGACGGTTCGGGCCTATGTAGCACCACAGGAGTCTCCCAGAAACCCCCGCAGAGGGGAGGATACCACTGCAGTGCAATCCCCACCTGAGCTACCATCTCAATCGGAGAAGTCGGCCAGTAGCTACACTGAGTCAGAGACCGACCTGGGCTTCTCCGCCCTGGAGAGTCTCCTGGGCGAAATGGATCCCGACTATTAGGAGATGATGAAGCAAAAATGAGAGATGCATTGCTAGCAGCTGTGTGTATTTGTACGAGTAAATGATTAGAAGTGGTATAATAGAGGGTCTGAAACTAGCGAGTCCGTGCTACGAGGCTCAGCGACATGGGTAAGAGAAAGAAGTCACTTAGAGATGATGTTAACCAACCAATCTTATATGATGTGTTATACTGTAACTCTGTTAACAGATAATCCAGAGGATGTTTTCAACTAAAACTGTGTACTGTAACTTGGTTTGATTTTGCAACTGATCACAAGATAGGGCCGCGCCTGCTGCCTAACTTCCCCTTTTAGTGCAACTTCTCCTTTCCCGGAACGGTCCCATGTCGGGGGGAGAAGAGGGGGGGTCAGGAGTATGGCCAATTCTGCCATACTCCTTCTAATACAATGATTATTACTGTTTTACTAATTCTTTTAATTTCGGTTTATTGATTATTAACAAATTGATTGTTTTTTATGGACATTTATCATACAATCCTGATTTGAGTTATTGATGATTGTCCTACAACCCTGAACTGATTATTGACTTTTATCCACAATTTATTGATTGATTATGAGACGTATTGGATTTATTTGCTGATTGTCTGCCAGTATTTGCTGTTGCTTATTGCAAGAATTATAATCATTTACTCAAGTTGAAATAAATTTCACAAGCATTCCAAAAGGCAATAGTCTACTGTCACGTTACTCCTACCCCTCACCGGGGAGGTATTTTAAAGGAGGTTTATGGTGTTTTGTAAAAGGTTAGGTTCATGCATGCTACACTATCTGGTTCTTAAGGGTTGACTTTAGACACATTTTAACACTCCCTTACACTAATAATATTAGTGTTAATCCACATCCTAGCAACCACATCAACTGTTGTCTTTGATGGAGTAGAGCGGTCGTTAACCAAAGGGATTCATGGCTATTAAACTAACAGGTCACAGTGGGATGCAGGTCCATGTTGAAGCAGGGAGGGCTTTGGAATAGGAGAGCGTTAGGAAGACTAGGCGAGTCTACTGAAACCAGTTTATTCCACATTCTTTAGAAACTCAGTGAGGGATAAATATCCTGTGAGCTGAAGGATAGTGAAATCCTTAGTGATTACTGGTAATCAGACCCTTGTACTGGGGTTCCTGGGAGACAACCTGCAAGCTCTCTGCCAATCAGATCAATCCTTCGCTGTGATCCACCTGCAGTCAAAGAGAAGACATCCATCGGGTGATACGAAATGGAAAATTAAAAAGAAAGGGTTAGGGGTTAGAGAATAAAGAAAGGGTTAGGGGTTAAGGGTTAGGTAAGAGAATAAAGTACAGCATGTGAAGGGCAATTAGACATACTGTACAACTACACATACAGAATGAAGATGTATAATAATAATAATAATAATAAAACGATCTGCCTAATGATAATACAACTTATGCTGAGTAACGAACTAGGCCTACTAGTAAATTGCTAACTAAGGAATACCTAATTTGGAAATGTAGGCCTGAGAACAGACTGGCCAAGATTTCCATTGTTTGAAGACAGGCGGCCTAAAATAAATGCATTGGAAACAAATTATTTTCATAGATGACCGTCAGGGTCTGTATACAACAGGCACGCGCATGCCCAGTGTTGCGAATGGCATTGCAGTGTAACCCTGATAACTTCTCGCAACGCTGATGAAACGTTCCGTGTAACTTGGAGGTTATCGTTCCGTTGTCATTCTCGTTCGTAACTGGTCATAGTGTTCACCTATTCAACGATGTATGCCAAAAAAAAACGGTAGGTCACGTGCAATGACGACAACAGGTACCTTAGATTTTAGGCCAATAATCTCACGACATCCACCCGTCAATCAACGCTATCCTTCTATCGAATCTGTCTAAAGTTCTTAAAGTCGCACTGAAATGAAATGAAAAAAGCATTCTGTCCCATTTTGGTTCACATAATTAGTCATAGTGTTCACCTATTCAACGATGTATGCCCAAAAAATTACAAAATTCTACTTTTGTTGGAATCTTATATCAAAGTATATAATTTCTTCCTGGAAAACAGTAGGTCACGTGCAGTGACAACAACAGGTACCTTAGATTTTAGGCCAATAATCTCACAACATCCACCCGTCAATCAACGCTATCCTTCTATCGAATCTGTCTAAAGTTCTTAAAACCCGTCCACTTGTCAATGTTCCAATCAAATTCCTCTAAACATATGTCACACCCTCGCAACGGAAATACGTCAAACTACAGAAGTTAGATGATCTCAAACGTCCGTTTCAGTGCGACTTTAAAACCCGTCCACTTGTCAATGTTCCAATCAAATTCCAATTCAAACTCTAAACATATGTCCCACCCTCATAGCTTGTTTGCGTCGGAAATACGTCAAACTACGGAAGTAAGATGATCACAAACATCCGTTTCAGTGCAACTTTAAAAGGAAAAACTAGTTCACCATTGATCTTCAGTTATTTCCTCTCCAAGGTCATCCTCCTAGTGTCTCCTAACAACTGGCTGTGAGTGAGAGAGGATATTGCATATATTGTCATAAAGAATATAATTGAGATATGGGGATAGTGACTGAATATGATCAACCGTGTTGATCAGAAGGTCTGGGAAGGAATTCATTCTTTACTGTGTAAAATATCTAATCTGGAGACATCTAAAAAAAAATAAAGAAAAGTGAGATCTTGGTCAAGTGAATAGGCTAGTTGAGAAAGTTGTGTAAACTATCCAAACTAGCCATCAACACATCATAAATAGATGTACCCTACCCTACATACCCTTTGAGGACCAAACCCCAAAGGTACAATCAGAGAGAGTGGTGGAGAGCACCGATGCTGTGTTCATCCTGGAATGACTTGTAAATTGCGACAAGATTCTGGATGAGTAATAGACCACTGGGTTAGAGCAAAATTGGTTTAGAGAGGGGAGAGAAGGGACACATATTACAGATCCTAGATTAAACAGAGACAGGCACATAGCCTTTGTAACATAGTTAGAAACATACTATTGGTTATGCAAGTTTCGCTGTAATTGAGCAGCCCTAGCAGTGTTAGTTGTTGTGGAGCCCCCTTTGGAGTTGTGGTGTACTGCAGCAGGTGTGCGTGTATTTGTTTTGTCCTTGTGGTGTTGCCGTAGTAGGCTTGACTACATGAGGTATGCGCTGTGTAAAGTGATCCTTATATCTTGTTACTTGTGTTGAAAACTCCGTAATTTAAGTTGAAAACGTTGATGCATTGCATATACTATTTGCTTTTGCGTAGGCTACATAGTGATGGAGGAAACTACGTTTTCCGACGCATTTACACATTCGACACAATTGTGTCGGGAAAGTGTTGCTCTATTGATGCAGTTCCACAATGACATCTGCTGGTCAATTCATGGTATGGCGGCTGTATCAAAAGTCAACATCTGCAAAAGCAATTCTCAATATAGCCTACAACTTTTACTTTACACGTTCTCAAGTCAGGTCTGCGAGTGTAAATATCAAGATACAAGTGCACATATTTATTGTAAGTTCTCAAATCGAATCTACAACTTGTCCCAAATAGGTCAGGGTACAAATATAGACTGTTGACCCCTCCCCCTTCTCTGTTGACAACTCGAGTCAGAAGAGAGGAGTCACGAGCCTCGAGCACAGCTGCAAGAAGGGCGGTGGGGAGTTCGGGACGCTCTCCTCACTCCAGCGGAAACAGGAAACACAAACCACAACGGTTACCATGGTTTCGCGTCAACAGCACTTTGCAGCGTCAGAGGCATCGTTTGTATCTTCCTTGTTACAGCTTATGAGGGTTGCCTATATCAGATGGCTACCTAGGCCCTAAGTGGAAATATCCAAATTACAATATGGCCAAGGCATTCAATTATATTTAATCATTTTAAGAACTCTTACCTATTCATTTCACCGTTACCCTAAATCATTATTATTATTATTATTATTAGGACTATTGTCCCTAAGTGGAAATATCCAAATTACAATATGGCCAAGGCATTCAATTATATTTATACATCATTTTAAGAACTCTTACCTATTAATTTCACTGTTACCCTAATTCATTATTATTATTATTATTAGGACTATTGTCAATAAAAGAATTGTCATTTTTCCACCGCTGCTGCTTCAGCACGATTATTTGTAGGCTAATAGTGTATTCTTTGTTTGTATTTTTGTTTTTATTTGCATTAAAACAAAGCAGGCCTGATTTTGTTTGTCCTGATTTTATGCTCATTTCATCTTCACTGTTATGAAGCACTTTGGGCTGCAATTATTGTGTTGAAAGTTGCTATACAGTTTATTAAAACAAGCCCATAAAAACTGCACAAGCTGGCTGTATGAACCTGTGTTTGTCCTCTTGTCATTTTCTGCAAATAATGTCTGACATTCTAAATTTTGAGGAAAAGTAGTATATAGAAAGTGCACTTACTCAAAAACATCTATAAATAGTAAACCATACATAGTAAACCAGGATGTTGCTGTGATCTCATCCTTTCCAGAGCTGTGTTCACCTGTGGTCTGAAGTATAGGCTAGTTTAGATTGCAGACCATACCACTAATATGACAACCAGAGATTGCACATATTTGTCTCCAGATTCTGTATAAAGGATACACAGGGATTTCCACAATTCTTATTTATTGAAAATAAAATAATATTGAAAACTGAGAATTGGGCATCACCGATCACAACTGAAAATTATTAATCCCCATCAATGGACCCCTGTCTTTCTTGGCAGGGGAGGGGGGGTTCAACAGAGGACGCCCTGGATGTGTCTGGGAGGGATGGTGGATCAGACCTGGATGTGTCTGGGAGGGATGGTGGATCAGACCTGGATGTGCCTGGGAGGGATGGTTGATCAGACGTGGATGTGCCTGGGAGGGATGGTTGATCAGACGTGGATGTGCCTGGGAGGGATGGTTGATCAGACGTGGATGTGCCTGGGAGGGGCAGTGGATTGGACCTGGATGTGCCCAGGAGGGAAGATGGATCTGGATTGGCCTTGATGGTGGGGTTCGACATGCATGAGGCAATGAGGACAGGTGGAGTCAAAGATTGTTTTGACCCCACTGCCTCATGCATGCCATCATAGAAGCTCCAAGTAGCAGGGGTTTCTTCTCCCTGGTCAGTCCCAGAGCCAGTTGGTGGAGCTCTCAGCTCCTAAAACAAACAGTGGCATGAGATATCTGCAGCATCTAGAAGGCTATATTCATGTTATGTGAAACACATTTACTGTGTACTTCTTTAAATTCACCCATTTCTTTGAGGCCTGTTTTGGACTTGCCTGACCCTCCAGGTTCATTTCTTTTATGATGAAGCTGTTAAGAAATATGTCCGGGAAGATGGTTAAAATGTTTTGGTCAGAATGAGTGCTGTGTGACCCCTCCAATCCCTCCACATCTTACCAAGTAGGCCTACACATCATTTATCAAGTCCTAGTAATGGGATACAATCACACAATTAATCTTCTTTCAAAGAATCTTAAACATTAAGGTGTTTTTGGTTGTAGGCCTAATCAGTGAAATCTGCCAATGGAACAAGTGAAACTTTGCTTAATGTTTGGAAGAAGATGCATTTATCTAAAGACAAATCACTTGTCCTATATCTCACTGAAATGTTGCTTGTTGGTTGAGTGTCTACATTACGTGTAAAAAGATGTGTTTTGTGGTGAGTGGCAGGCCATTCATGGACCAAACCTAAGAAAAAACGTACTCCCAAGCTTCTTTAGTGCTGTTTCGTTTTTTGTGGACAACTTTTCATTTTCCATTCTGTTTGATCAGCTGTTTAGTCTGAACAACAGTCCTGGTAAATATCAACCAGCCACCACTTTACATTACAATCAAATGAACATAATCTAGCGTTTTCTGAACTGGAGAACGGAATTTGATGCGAAATACAATGCAAATGTCGTATAATTTGTGAGGAACTTACATTTGTACGGCGCATTTTCCATTTCGGACAATAAAAACAGCTGCACATGTGAATCGAGCCTGCATCGGCGCAGACTCGCTACCGAGGGTGTTATAAGTGTTATAATGTTTTTATATTAATACATCCATGGTTATAAGCCACTTCCACTCTCGCGAATTGGTTTCGGATTGTTCGTTCATGTTCGCCCATTGCTGATCAAAACAAGAAACAAGCTCTTTATTCTTTTCGAGTAAACAAAGGTTCCCCTACTCACCAGCCGTTCAGTAGGCTACGCCTTCAATTCGGTAAGGTAATTTCGTTGTTATTTTCTATATTATATTAACATTGACCGCCTGATCCTAATAAAAAAAAAAAACATTGACCGCCCACTATGTTTTGGGGCCGTGGGTCTTCTAGCCAAGCGATTTCCGTTTCAAACACAGAATATGATTAACAAAAAATGAAAGATTTGATTTTCCTTTTAAAATGTAAAGTAGGAAAACGAGAATCAAGTCATTTTTCGTTTTCCCCACTTGTCTCGGGTATGAACAAACATCCAAATCACTCAAATTTGTATATATTACCAATAGCTCTATATGTATAATTCTGAGTGACTTGAACAGCACGTGCAAGCACATGTACGAACAAGATGGACGACCTGGAGCCTAGCCTCGCGTCCCCAGTCTCTCCTCGGGGAGGAGAGCTGTGTTCGGAATCGCTCCCTCGTTCCCTCACTCCCTATATAGGGTTCACTATGTAGTGAACTACCTAGGGAATGGTTTAAGGAGTATTCGGACACTACACCGAACGTCACAAAAATGCGTCGGTCATTCGTGTGCTGCAGGCGGATGCGCCCTCGTGTAAACAAACAAGTCTAACAGGGAGCATTCACGCTGCAGGTTGAGATGTACTCACTCAGGTAGTATCGGATTTGCTTTTGTGTGTTCATTTTGAATGTTAGATCCCAAATAAAGTGTTGAAATTCTAATCATGTGCATGTGTGGTTTTTCTACTTTGGTCCTGTCTGTTAATTGCAAGATGTAACGTTGGCTATAGCCGCGCTACCTAGCTAGCTATGAAGCGCACGATCAAGTAACATGTTTACAAACATTACATATTTACGATTTAGCTCCGCAAGCTAGAGTTCCTTCAGTTTATACACGAAAGTTGCCGCCGCCATCCTCCGTTCACAGCCCTCTTCGCGAGACAACTCAACTGAATTGCATTGTGGTAAACCGGATAAAAGGTAGGGTACATGCACTGTACCCATGGATGTATTAATAGAACTGGATACAGCCACTCCATTCACTGACCGCTATCAACAATGAAGCCCTATTGAACCGCGCCATCTTGGCAAATTTGTAGTCATTTGACCATTTCCGGTGACTTTTGTACTTGCGCAGTTGTGCTTTTCTGGCTTTCCGGTGACTTTTGTGCTTGCGCAGTTGTACTTCTGTCCTACGCGCGTCCACGGTCAACGTTGGCACCGCTTCTAGCTATCGAATGGCCGACTGGTGTAAGATGGATAGCCTAACGTTAGAGAGATAAATGTAGGCTATGGTTATGTTAATAAAGCTAACAATGATGTTGTAACATGCATGCAGCACTGCCGATCTGATCTGAACGATTGATTCATTATTACCATGGATCGGTATTGGGATTGATCAAGGGCGAATGTGAAATAGCAGCCACGAACTCAGCGGGTTATCCGAGATGCGGTAGCAGCGGCCAAAGCTCCTGCTGGCGGGGAGTGAAGCTCTTCAACTCGCCTATCACTGGCTCCCTGGAGGAATTTAGCCTGGCTGCAATAACGTTATCGCGAACGGAATGAATACCATCTACTAGCAAACAAAACATGTTCAGTTATATTTAACCTGTTAAAACTAAGATGCCTGGATGAAAAAATAATTTCTCCAATGGATATATTTTACAAAAACAGGTTTTAATATGCAAGCCGGTTTTCATTGCTAAATCAAAGCGGGGAGAGCCGGGAACGTGCGAGGACGCGCGTCGGCCAGAGAAGCTCAACTGCGCAGTACAAAAGTCACCGGAAATAGCAAAATGACTACAAATCTAGCCAAGATGGCGCGGTTCAATAGGCCTTCACTTTAGATTTCGAATCCTGGGGGCTTGACTGTACCCTGGAAATCAAGGTGACTTGTGGGTAATAAATAGTGGACTATATAGGGAACGAAAATTCCGTGGAGAATTCGGACACTACAAACAAAATGGCTGACGCCCTATATAGTGCACTATATAGTGAATAGGGAGCGATTCCGAACTTCACTGCCTTAAGCCCGCCCCTTCCGGCTCGAGCCTGTAGAGCCTGCCTCCTACTTCCGCTTGCTTTATTTAAATCGATGGAAGAAAAGGACATACCTGAAGAAATATTTCAAGTAGTCATGGAAGAAGTGTGCCGGACACATAATATCACACATTTGAAGCCACTGCGGCGTCTTAGCGTCCGAAATTATAGATAAAACAACTGTTCTTTTTCCGGTCCAGACCGGAAGATTGTGCAATGCGTCATCCTAGGCGCTTCCCTTCTAGACCGGCGAATCAACTGCGAAAGAGACAGGCCCCAGACTAACCTGGAGCCTTATGTTCTCTTTAGAGAGACCAGGCGTCTCAGCCTTCTGGCAAATTGTATCTGGTCGTAAGAAAGGAGAATCAGATCCAGATGACTGCAGTTGTGATGAGTTCACACTCCAATTGTCTAGCATGAACTGAACTAAAATCAGAATATCATTTGATTATACGAAAAGGTGTTTTCCATTAATGATCTCATTCTGACGTTATGTCCTGTTTTTCACTACTAATACAATTATTGTCAACAGGGTTTATCTGACCATTATAATCACAGGTAGGCCTATATTGTAGTCAATTTCAAATGCACACACATACTGTCTGTGATCAGTGTTTCAACTTTTGTCCATTTCTACTGTAACACACGTAGCACAGGCCTAAATTGGCTTCAAGCCAGACGCTAAGAGTCTCCTGTGTACTGGTGTACCAGGGCACAGTGTCTCCTATGTACCTGTATGCCAAGTTTCTACAAGATGAGGTATTTTAATAATAGAATACTGGTATTTAGGGAGTTATCCGACAGACACACACCGACACACAAACATGCACAAGAATTTGCTTAGCTAAAAGGAAGCATCTGGATTCTGGATTAATGCAATTTTCTTAATTTCTGATAAGGGAATGAAACATAGGAATAACGTCACTGAGATAATCAATGGAAAACACCTCTTCATATAATCAGATGATATTCTGTTTCAGATCAGTTCATGCTAGACAATTGGAGAGTGAACTCATCACAACTGCAGTGTGATGTTGATGCCAGAGATTCAATAAAGTATTGAAACTTGCATCGACGGATCTGATTCTTCTTCCTTACGACCAGAAACTAAAAGTCACCACATTTCCTTATCAAAAATTAGAACAATCCATTAATCCAGATGTTTCCTTCCTTTACCCAAATTCTGTCTGCCTGTTTGTGTGTCAGTGTGTGTGGCGGATAACTCCCTAAAACCAGTATCCTGTTATTGAGATACCCTATTCTCTAGAAACGAAACTTGGCATAAAGTTATCTAGGAGAGGCACTGAACTTCGTCCTTGAAGCACTCAGTGTCCTGGTTTGAACCCAATTTAGGCCTCTGTGCTTTCACTGTGTATCTAATGATGTTACAGTAAGAATGGACAAAAGTTGAAACATAATTATACTATATGTGCTATAGCCTACATGTGATTACTATGCTCAAAACATACTACAGCCTGAAAGAAACATGAAGTTGGACAAAATTTGCTGGATATTCCAGGTTAGTTGACTACCTGTCCAAGTAATAATGTTGCAAATATGTTGCGAAACATTAGCTATAAAGTAGGCTAGTCTACGTTCGGACTTTAGGTCAACACAAAGCCAGTCTAGCATAGACCAGAGGCCATTCTAGTTGCTGACTTCATGCGACTTCATAAGAATGACGCAGACACTTGGGAAGCGAGTGGCCTAGCGTAGCCTAATACATTTAGGGGTTGGTTATTGTTACGGGCCTGTAAGTATAGCCTAGCCTGTGCCCAATTTTTACTTGTCCTGTACTTTAAGCGCGAGTTTGTCTCTTACTGTAACTGCACTACCAATTTAAATGTGTTATTTTTGTAGTTGAAGGCCAACACTGCATATTACAGACCACAGGAATGTGGTGCTGTTTCCAGCAGCTGACTGGCGGTTTAGTATAAGTTGACACCCGGTTGCCATTATGAAGTTTATGGGGCCTCAGCTGTGCCTTCTGCAAGTGATGCAGCACCCCGAACGCCAGATTAGCATTTTCAAGAGCTGAATCCACTGCTCTCAGTGGTGGTTCATGCAAGATTCATCTAACTTTTAATGGTCTGTGGTGAGCTTATAATTCACTATGAAACATTGGTTAATAGCCTAGTCATTAATATTGATATTTAGCAACAAGGTTTACAGTACTGGTTGTTTTATTTGCATAATGTATTGATACGTCTACTCTAGATCTGTAAAGATGGCTTATGACCTGCGTGATGCGAAACCTATTCACAGTCAGACTGTTGTGATCGGCTTCAAAGAAGCAGAGGCAAAAGTTCCTAGAATGGTGGCCAAAGTAATAGGCTACTGTAAGAGATATAACCTGTAAGGACAGTTCAGCACATGATAGCCCAGATGTTATTGGGAGAATATAGCGCGTTCTATGGGCCAAATGCATAGTTCAGACTAAAATGTTAAATGTTGTAATTTAACCACCAGCCGGTAGGGGGAGCGAGGATGAGAGAGAAAGGAGGAGAGAAGAGTGGGAGTGGGGGAAAAAGTTTAAGGTGTGGAAATAAACGTGCAGACTGATAAACGAGAAGAGATTAAGTTTACTATTCCTTCTAATAACACCCACTAGTGTTATACTACTATTAAGACAAAAGTACATGGCTTTCCACCATTCATCTTCTGACTTTGCATTTTAAAATAAAAATCAAATAATCTTTCATTTTTTATTCATCATATTCTGTTTTTGAAACGGCGATTGGCTAGAAGATCCACGGACCCTGGTTGGCTTGGTTCCAGGTTTAAAAGATTTTCTGAAACGTCAATGGAGTGAATGAAGACAGAATTCACTTCCTGGACCTCACCGTCCCAATTAGTGGGGTGAAATAAGGACTGACCCAACTAACATGCTTTTTACCGACTACATTTAATAACACAGGGAGAGAAATAGATACAGTAGATGCATGCATACATACAATACATACATACATACATGCATACATACATACATGCATACATACATACATACATACATACATACATGCATATACTGTATAGATACACATTCACTAGACAGAGATAGACTGATATATAGACATGGAGATAAACTGACAGTGTTATTGATAGGCTAAATCACCTTTCTTGTTACATTACGTATTACAGCCCATAGGAAAATAATATCCAAGATGTAATTCTGTATTAATTGTTTTTCTGTGATACAATCTAGTGTTGATAATGATGTTGTTTTTGTGTGTGTGTTCTTACAGGCACCGCAGTCACTGCACACAGAAAGAGGAAGGAAGCGTATACCACCAACTCCAGGTAATTTCATTGCACCATATACAGTAGGCATATCATAGATATTACGGGCCACCATGCCTAATGTTTGGGTAAACTTTGAGCGCCCCCCTGACTTTAAGGCTAGCCTTAAAGGACAATGCTTGTTTTTGACAACCTGGACCTTATTTACGACATATTATAAGACGTTTGCCTCACCGAGATCACTTTGGTGTAGTTCAGAGGCATGTAGAAGAAATTTAAAATCTAGCGCGAGCCAGTATATCCATGTAATGGTGGTGGTCGGGGCACTTAGAATGCAGTTTCTAAAAATCTATTTTCTGCCGCGAAACGGTTGTTTTCATCAATCTGTCTTGATGAATCGCTAGTTGTGCTTACATAGAGCATTGGCCTGTTGTGTTGTTTTTCACATGCCTCTGTAATATGGTCTTTAGAAACGTCTTTAGACACAAAATAGCTTCCTCACTTGCTCCAGCACGCATGCGCACAGCGTGCTGGAGCAACGATTGCGCGCTGTGCGAATGCGTGCTGGAGCAAGTGAGGAAGCTATTTCGTTTCGAAAGACGTTTCTAAAGATCATGGCATGTGAAAACCACAACAGGCCTATGCTCTATGTAAGCACAACTAGCGATTCATCAAGACAGATTGATGAAAACAACCGTTTCGCAGCAGAAAATAGATTTTTAGAAACTGCATTCTAAGTGCCCTGACCACCGCCATTACATGGATATACTGGCTCGCGCTGGATTTTAAATTTGTTCTACATGCCTCCGAACTACACCAAAGTGATCTCGGTGAGTCAAACGTCTTATAATATGTCGTAAATAAGGTCCAGGTTGTCAAAAACGAGCATTGTCCTTTAACAATGCCTAACAATCCCTGTCCTTGGAATTCCCTTATCCAAATCTGGAGAAACCAGACAGGATTTTGGGAGTCTTTTGTTGTTATTTTTTATGTTGAAGAATAGAGCGCAACCTTGACCGCCCACTATGTTTTGAGCTTCGATTCAGGAAGTGAATTTCGCCTACACTCCTTCCATAAAATCCTTATATAAAGAGTTTTAAGCCTGGAGCCAAGCCAACCAGCTATCGGATTAATCGTGACCTCAACACATTTGATAAATAAAAACGTGTTGCATGCTGTGGTCTCTATAGACGGACTTGGTCACGATTAATCAGATAGCTGGTTGGCTATCGGAGACACGAGTCAGGAATTTGGGACTCTTTCTGGTCCGTTACTCTAACTCAGGTTCCACATGTAGTCACTGAAGTTAAGAGACTTGCTTTGAGTGGGAGACACAAAGAAAATGCCACTAAGCTGAGATATCTGGTGTCTGATGCCCACATTGGCTGATGGTTCCTAGCAGGACATTGCTGAGGTCTGGGGTCATCTGATGTTCTAAAGAGGGAAGTGGAGTATCTACTGTAGGTGGACCAGATAATAACAACCTGGCACAGCTCTTTGCTATTAAGGTTAGGACTGTCACACAAATTATGCATGGCAGTAAGGGAGAGTGGCCTGTATGTAACATGCTCCCGGAAGATTTAGAGGTCCCAGCCCTGTTTGTCTTCCAGGGCCATCTCAATAGAAGTCATAATGAGACTAATGTAGTTTGAGCTGGCTAAGAGACAGGATAAGGACCCAGGAGGTGCACAACCTGGACACATAGTCCAGTTTCTACTTGTGTTGTTTGTACTATCTCAACTCAATCGGTCCTGACCCATACTCCTAATGTTTTGGTCATTCAGCTAGTCAGATTTGACACCAATTTGGAGAAATATTCTTGTTTCATTCATGACTGCTTTCACCTGAAATTGCAAGATGACCAGTAGAGGTTGAATGGTGTAGCTAATCAAGGTAGTATGAGAGCAGAACACTACTATGCCGTTGTTGGTAAAAATGGAAAGTTCCATACAAGCCTGGCTACACACATGATGCAATCATGAATAAGATACTCAACTAGAAAACGGCAGTACAGGACTGTCACTTGCAATCTACAAAGTAGCGTGTGGCAATGATGCTCATTTGAACAATAAGAGAGGTGACCGTCTATTATGCAATTCGCCTGCAATTTTTGATGCACAGTTATTTTATGTCATCTGAACAGATCATTTGATCGGCCAAATAGGAACAGCCAGAGGAACACCTTTTACATATCTTTCTCTCTCCTGTCTTCAATCTGAGGTTATGATGTTGTGTTCCCCTCTCTAGCTACATACAATCACTCTATACAGCATTTGAACTTGAACTAGACAATATGTGAGAATCCTTTTGAATGTTCTGTCTCTCTTTGACTCTCTCAGGAGTGTTGTCAGAGTTGCCCCAGTTCTCCTGCTCCGAGTGCCTACTCTCCTACACCTCCCAGATGTACCTCCACAAGCACATCAAGAGGAGCCATGACAACCTATATGTCTCTCTGCTGAGGAACAGAGATTAGACCTGAGATTCTCTCCTCGTCCTCCTCTTGATCACCACCTCCAACACTCCTCTCACTCCAGCTTCCACCCGGAGAAAGAGTGGTGCGGACAAGCCAAGATCGTACCACTGTAACAAGTGTGGGAAGAACTTCAGTCAGTTAGGAAACCTAAAAACACACCAGTGTGTTCATACAGGAGAGATGCCATACCAGTGTGGGAAGAACTTCAGTCAGTCAGGACCATTAAAGGAACACCAGCGTGTTCATACAGGAGAGAAACCATACCACTGTGACCAGTGTGGAAAGAACTTCACTAAGTCAGGAAACTTAAAAACACACCAGCGTGTTCATACAGGAGAGAAACCATACCACTGTGACCAGTGTGGGAAGAATTTCAGTGAGTCAGGAACCTTAAAGACACACCAGCGTGTTCATACAGGAGAGAAACCATACCACTGTGAAGAGTGTGGGAAGAACTTCACTAGGTCAGGAGAGTTGAAGACACACCAGCGTTTTCATACAGGAGAGAAGCCGTACCTCTGTGACCAGTGTGGGAAGAATTTCAGTGAGTCAGGACACTTAAAGACACACCAGCGTGTTCATACAGGAGAGAAACCATACCACTGTGACCAGTGTGGGAAGAGCTTCACTAGTCCAGGAGAGTTGAAGACACACCAGCGTGTTCATACAGGAGAGAAGCCATACCATTGTGACCAGTGTGGGAAGAACTTCAGTCAGTCAGGAGACTTGAAGACACACCAGCGTGTTCATACAGGAGAGAAGCCATACCACTGTGACCAGTGTGGGAAGAGCTTCACTAGGCCAGGAGAGTTGAAGACACACCAGCGTGTTCATACAGGAGAGAAGCCATACCACTGTGACCAGTGTGGGAAGAACTTCAGTCAGTCAGGAGAGTTGAAGACACACCAGCGTGTTCATACAGGAGAGAAGCCATACCACTGTGACCAGTGTGGGAAGAACTTCAGTCGGCCACAACATTTAAAGGTACACCAGCGTTTTCATACAGGAGAGAAGCCATACCACTGTGACCAGTGTGGGAAGAACTTCAGTCAGCCACAACATTTAAAGGTACACCAGCGTTTTCATACAGGAGAGAAGCCGTACCACTGTGACCAGTGTGGGAAGAACTTCACTACGTCGGGACCCTTAAAGACACACCAGTGTGTTCATACAGGAGAGAAACCATACCACTGTGACCAGTGTGGGAAAAACTTCAGTCAGTCAGGAGAGTTGAAGACACACCAGCGTGTTCATACAGGAGAGAAGCCATACCACTGTGACCAGTGTGGGAAGAACTTCACTAGGTCAGGAGACTTGAAGAGACACCAGCGTGTTCATACAGGAGAGAAGCCATACCACTGTGACCAGTGTGGGAAGAACTTTATGACGTCAGGAGACTTGAAGAAACACCAGCGTGTTCATACAGGAGAGAAACCATACCACTGTGACCAGTGTGGGAAAAACTTCAGTCGGTCAGGAGCGTTAAGGGTACACGAGCGTTTTCATACAGGAGAGAAGCCGTACCACTGACCAGTGTGAGTTGAAGTCCGCAATGAGTTTATGAGAGGCATGGCTGGCTGACTAGGGCACAGTGGGTGAGGCTGGGTCCAACGGAAAGGAGTGGAGCTCATCCACTCAATACACTGATTTTCACTATCAGACCTGTAAGGTTGTAGAAAAATGAAGTAGGCGTTTATCAGCTACAAGGGCTGCAGTCTGATACTAAAGACTCCATATTCACTTCCCCCAGAGTGAAAACCCACTGTGATCCGGAGGACTCGTCTCAACTTCCACCTCTTGACCAAACTCCATCTGTGGAGAACAAAGAAAGAGACTCTTTACCCACCAACACAACTGAGGAAGAAATCAAAGCAGTTTGAGGACTGTGGAGCACCAGAACCAGCCAGTGACTCTCAGCCCCCAACTCCAGACTGTCTTACAGCTCAGAGTTTAGAAGAGGAGGAGGAGAGAGTGGAGCAGGAGGAGAGAGGGCTGCTGCCTGGAATAACAGCCTGCTGCCTCAGGCTTCTGCCTACCAGAGTGCTGAAGTCACAGAAAACACAGGCTAAGTGTTCTAGACCTATTCCCAGACCTTGTTCCAGTTCCATCCCGAACACCTGCCTCAGGACCAAGACTATCCCCAGCTCCCACTCTGGCACTGAGAGTGGAGATGTTTATTTTGAGGCGGGTGAGAGCAAGACGGTTTAGTTAATCATAAAATAATCCACACAGGAGAAAATCCATATCACTGTGAGGAATGTGACAAAGCTTTTATTTGTAAGAGTAAATTAGATATGCATAGAAGAGTCCACATATTTAAGAGAGCATATCAGTGGGACAAATGTAACAGTGATATGGTTAATTTATGTGGACATAGAAGAATCTACAAAGGAGAGAATTGATATCAGTGCCACAAAAGTGACTAAGCATTTAGTGAATAAAGTTTTAGTTAGTTACCATAGATGTAATTACAACAGAGAGAATCCCTATCAATGCCAGGAATGTGGCAAAGCTAAGCATAGCTTATATTTCAGTGGTAAGATTTCTATAACCTAACTATTCGAGGAGACACAGAAGGAACCACATTCAGGCTGTCGTGATAAGAAGGGCCTGGTTCTTCCCATGAGAGGATATATTTGAGTTGAGGTGGTAAAGTTGCTGTTCAGTGTAAATAGCCTGCTGTCCCACAGACCTCAGAGTGAACAGATGTCAAGAAACATATGTAGATATAGAAAGAGGGATCTGACTTCTTTCTCCTCTGTTCATTTTAATAAAGATGTCATTTTGGAAAGCTATGGCAAATATCTTTATATTTTCAGAAAGACCCTAGATCAGATAGTAGAAAGCAGTGAAACATTATTTTGAGAATATGTTTAGCTCCATCTCCTGTGCACTAGGCACATAGTCTAGTTTACAGCTGACAGCCTATTATAACTTGTGTGTTTTACCTTTTTACTTTTTATTCACCCTTGTTGAAGGTATGTGTTGTAACAATTTGAGCGATTGATTGCTTCATTGTAACTGTTTGGCTAATAAATCTATTAGCCTGCATTTAAAGTTAAAATTATTTGAGGTATTGACACAAGTTGACTTACACATGCTTATTCTATATGGTGTGGTGTAGCCCCTGAGTCACTATCTTGATTGGTCTACTAAGCTGCAGGCTTCATCAGTTAGAGTAGTTCAGCCCTTCCGTTCAGAGTAGCTCTCTAACACCCTGTTGAAGCCTATATGCTCACAGAGCTTAATGAATCTGGACTCAGTTTCACGGGACACTGCAGCTGTGCGCACTGAGAACCCTGGCGTTCAACTTCCTTCAGAAGTCTCGGGCCAAGCTTGGAGGCCCCCTGGCAGTCCGAGGCCCAGGGCTGTTGACCACACTGGCCCGGTCCATAATCCAGACAGAAATATGCAAGGAAACGGGATAGAAAAAAGTGAGTTGCTATTGCGCAATGTGTCAGCCAACATGAGACATCCAAATATGATGAATCCATAAAGACTGTTGCAAAAACACTTGTTTGTGCAAGCGTGGACTGTTGAGGTGGAGTGCTACAAATACCTTGGACTCACCACTTTGCTAAGCTCTCTGCCAATCAGATCAATCCTTTGCTGTGATCCACCTTGTCAGAATGAGTGAGATGTTGCAACCTTCGGGACCCGAGGGCATGGCTCTGTCCATGAGGTTCTCTGAGTACAGCATGCTCCAAGTCCCTGACCAACCCCCCCCCCCGTACAGCATGCTCCAAGTCCCTGACCAACCCCCCCCCCCCCCCCCCGTACAGCATGCACCAAGTCCCTGACCAACCCCCCCCCCCCCCCCCCCGTACAGCATGCTCCAAGTCCCTGACCAACCCCCCCCCCCCGTACAGCATGCTCCAAGTCCCTCACCAACCCCCCCCCCCCCCGTATAGCATGCTCCATTTCAGAGGTCAGGACGGGCCGTCGGACAAGGGCCAGGTTTCTGCGAGAGAATTGCAGGGAGGACCCGAGGGGCCGCCGCGGGGGGGGGGGGGGGGGTTCATCGATGCGAGGAAGGATGTCGCCACCACGCGGGAGGGGTCGTAGCCCAACACCTGAAGCAAGGGAGCCATTTCTTGTCCCGACTAACCGCGGTAGGCTGTCCGGGGAGTCAAGAGAGCCGATCCCCGGCTAACCGTAACCACCTACCGTCACCTGAGCCTCAAGCGCCATCTCCTGATCAGGGTAGGCCACGCTCAGGGAGCGGGGGGTCATCACCATCACCATCACGACCACCACCCCCACCCCCAACTCCGGCTGATCAGCCTGACCCGGTGGGATCACTGGGAAGGGAGGGTGCGGGATCACCCCAGGAGTCTGGATCTAGGGGACAGAGAGGACGGGGAGAGATGAGGAACGACCCAGGACCCCTGCAGAGACGACGGGGAGAGAGGGAGAACAACCCAGGACCCCGGCAGAGAAGAGGGCGGGATACAGAGTGCGACCCTGGACCCCGAACCAACCGAGGGACCCGAATAGGCCGAGAGAGGACCCAGACCTGAGAGCTCACCTAGAGAAGAAGACGAGGAGGGAGAAGACGGTTCGGGCCTATGTAGCACCACAGGAGTCTCCCAGAAACCCCCGCAGAGGGGAGGATACCACTGCAGTGCAATCCCCACCTGAGCTACCATCTCAATCGGAGAAGTCGGCCAGTAGCTACACTGAGTCAGAGACCGACCTGGGCTTCTCCGCCCTAGAGAGTCTCCTGGGCGAAATGGATCCCGACTATTAGGAGATGATGAAGCAAAAATGAGAGATGCATTGCTAGCAGCTGTGTGTATTTGTACGAGTAAATGATTAGAAGTGGTATAATAGAGGGTCTGAAACTAGCGAGTCCGTACTACGAGGCTCAGCGACATGGGTAAGAGAAAGAAGTCACTTAGAGATGATGTTAACCAACCAATCTTATATGATGTGTTATACTGTAACTCTGTTAACAGATAATCCAGAGGATGTTTTCAACTAAAACTGTGTACTGTAACTTGGTTTGATTTTGCAACTGATCACAAGATAGGGCCGCGCCTGCTGCCTAACTTCCCCTTTTAGTGCAACTTCTCCTTTCCTGGAACGGTCCCATGTCGGGGGGAGAAGAGGGGGGGTCAGGGGTATGAAGTAACCCTTTAAACTGTAATTCATGTGACTTCTGATAAACCCTGTAAGTTTGTATCCATATATGGAAGAATGATAAGAACGTGTACCTGGTTGGGTGATAAGTGATGTGATGTATGGAATGAAGGAGGAGTGGCAGGCCAAAGAGTTGGGAGTCTATAAAAGAGGTTGGTAAACTGCTATTATAGGGGATTGTTGAACTTATGCTCGACCAACCATCATCAACGGATTGGACTGGACTCCCCCGGTATCTGCCTGTAGATCTTCAGAAGGACACTTTTTCTGTTTTCTGAGATCCAACAATGGTCCATCGAACTCTGGGTGGGGTCGGCAGGAAGTGCGGTAGGAGTTGTCAGGTCCAGTACCGGTATATGGGTAGGGTGTTAGAATTTGGCCAATTCTGCCACGCTCCTTCTAATACAATGATTATTACTGTTTTACTAATTCTTTTAATTTTGGTTTATTGATTATTAACAAATTGATTGTTGATTATGGACATTTATCATACAATCCTGATTTGAGTTATTGATGATTGTCCTACAACCCTGAACTGATTATTGACATTTATCCACAATTTATTGATTGATTATGAGACGTATTGGATTTATTTGCTGATTGTCTGCCAGTATTTGCTGTTGCTTATTGCAAGAATTATAATCATTTACTCAAGTTGAAATAAATTTCACAAGCATTCCAAAAGGCAATAGTCTACTGTCACGTTACTCCTACCCCTCACCGGGGAGGTATTTTAAAGGAGGTTTATGGTGTTTTGTAAAAGGTTAGGTTCATGCATGCTACACTATCTGGTTCTTAAGGGTTGACTTTAGACACATTTTAACACTCCCTTACACTAATAATATTAGTGTTAATCCACATCCTAGCAACCACATCAACTGTTGTCTTTGATGGAGTAGAGCGGTCGTTAACCAAAGGGATTTATGGCTATTTAACTAACAGGTCACACTGGGATGCAGGTCCATGTTGAAGCAGGGAGGGCTTTGGGATAGGAGAGCGTTAGGAAGACTAGGCGAGTCTACTAAAACCAGTTTATTCCACATGCTTTAGAAACTCAGTGAGGGATAATATCCTGTGAGCTGAAGAATAGTGAAATCCTTAGTGATTACTGGTAATCAGACCCTTGTACTGGGGTTCCTGGGAGACAACCTGCAAGCTCTCTGCCAATCAGATCAATCCTTCGCTGTGATCCACCTGCAGTCAAAGAGAAGACATCCATCGGGTGATACGAAATGGAAAATGAAAAAGAAAGGGTTAGGGGTTAGAGAATAAAGAAAGGGTTAGGGGTTAAGGGTTAGGTAAGAGAATAAAGTACAGCATGTGAAGGGCAATTAGACATACTGTATAACTACACATACAGAATGAAGATGTATAATAATAATAATTAATAATAATAAAACGATCTGCCTAATGATAATACAACTTATGCTGAGTAACGAACTAGGCCTACTAGTAAATTGCTAACTAAGGAATACCTAATTTGGAAATGTAGGCCTGAGAACAGACTGGCCAAGATTTCCATTGTTTGAAGACAGGCGGCCCTAAATAAATGCATTGGAAACAAATTATTTTCATAGATGACCGTCAGGGTCTGTATACAACAGGCACGCGCATGCCCAGTGTTGCGAATGGCATTGCAGTGTAACCCTGATAACTTCTCGCAACGCTGATGAAACGTTCCGTGTAACTTGGAGGTTATTGTTCCGTTGTCATTCTCGTTCGTAACTGGTCATAGTGTTCACCTATTCAACGATGTATGCCAAAAAAAAACGGTAGGTCACGGTAGGTCACGTGCAATGACGACAACAGGTACCTTAGATTTTAGGCCAATAATCTCACAACATCCACCCGTCAATCAACGCTATCCTTCTATCGAATCTGTCTAAAGTTCTTAAAGTCGCACTGAAATGAAATGAAAAAAGCATTCTGTCCCATTTTGGTTCACATAATTAGTCATAGTGTTCACCTATTCAACGATGTATGCCCAAAAAATTACAAAATTCTACTTTTGTTGGAATCTTATATCAAAGTATATAATTTCTTCCTGGAAAACAGTAGGTCACGTGCAGTGACAACAACAGGTACCTTAGATTTTAGGCCAATAATCTCACAACATCCACCCGTCAATCAACGCTATCCTTCTATCGAATCTCTCTAAAGTTCTTAAAACCCGTCCACTTGTCAATGTTCCAATCAAATTCCTCTAAACATATGTCCCACCCTCATAGCTTGTTTGCAACGGAAATACGTCAAACTACAGAAGTTAGATGATCTCAAACGTCCGTTTCAGTGCGACTTTAAAACCCGTCCACTTGTCAATGTTCCAATCAAATTCCAATTCAAACTCTAAACATATGTCCCACCCTCATAGCTTGTTTGCGTCGGAAATACGTCAAACTACGGAAGTAAGATGATCACAAACATCCGTTTCAGTGCAACTTTAAAAGGAAAAACTAGTTCACCATTGATCTTCAGTTATTTCCTCTCCAAGGTCATCCTCCTAGTGTCTCCTAACAACTGGCTGTGAGTGAGAGAGGATATTGCATATATTGTCATAAAGAATATAATTGAGATATGGGGATAGTGACTGAATATGATCAACCGTGTTGATCAGAAGGTCTGGGAAGGAATTCATTCTTTACTGTGTAAAATATCTAATCTGGAGACATCTAAAAAAAAATAAAGAAAAGTGAGATCTTGGTCAAGTGAATAGGCTAGTTGAGAAAGTTGTGTAAACTATCCAAACTAGCCATCAACACATCATAAATAGATGTACCCTACCCTACATACCCTTTGAGGACCAAACCCCAAAGGTACAATCAGAGAGAGTGGTGGAGAGCACCGATGCTGTGTTCATCCTGGAATGACTTGTAAATTGCGACAAGATTCTGGATGAGTAATAGACCACTGGGTTAGAGCAAAATTGGTTTAGAGAGGGGAGAGAAGGGACACATATTACAGATCCTAGATTAAACAGAGACAGGCACATAGCCTTTGTAACATAGTTAGAAACATACTATTGGTTATGCAAGTTTCGCTGTAATTGAGCAGCCCTAGCAGTGTTAGTTGTTGTGGAGCCCCCTTTGGAGTTGTGGTGTACTGCAGCAGGTGTGCGTGTATTTGTTTTGTCCTTGTGGTGTTGCCGTAGTAGGCTTGACTACATGAGGTATGCGCTGTGTAAAGTGATCCTTATATTTTGTTACTTGTGTTGAAAACTCCGTAATTTAAGTTGAAAACGTTGATGCATTGCATATACTATTTGCTTTTGCGTAGGCTACATAGTGATGGAGGAAACTACGTTTTCCGACGCATTTACACATTCGACACAATTATGTCGGGAAAAGTGTTGCTCTATTGATGCAGTCGATACAGCAGTTCCATAATGACATCTGCTGGTCAATTCATGGTATGGCGGCTGTATCAAAAGTCAACATCTGCAAATGCAATTCTCAATATAGCCTACAACTTCAGATTTTTACTTTACACGTTCTCAAGTCAGGCCTGCGAGTGTAAATATCAAGATACAAGTGCACATATTTATTGTAAGTTCTCAAATCGAATCTACAACTTGTCCCAAATAGGTCAGGGTACAAATATAGACTGTTGACTCCTCCCCCTTCTCTGTTGACAACTCGAGTCAGAAGAGAGGAGTCACGAGCCTCGAGCACAGCTGCAAGAAGGGCGGTGGGGAGTTCGGGACGCTCTCCTCACTCCAGCGGAAACAGGAAACACAAACCACAACGGTTACCATGGTTTCGCGTCAACAGCACTTTGCAGTGGCAGATGCATCGTTCGTATCTTCCTTGTTACAGCTTATGAGGGTTGCCTATATCAGATGGCTACCTAGGCCCTAAGTGGAAATATCCAAATTACAATATGGCCAAGGCATTCAATTATATTTAATCATTTTAAGAACTCTTACCTATTCATTTCACCGTTACCATAATTCATTATTATTATTATTATTATTATTATTAGGACTATTGTCCCTAAGTGGAAATATCCAAATTACAATATGGCCAAGGCATTCAATTATATTTATACATCATTTTAAGAACTCTTACCTATTCATTTCACAGTTACCATAATTCATTTTTATTATTATTATTAGGACTATTGTCAATAAAAGAATTGTCATTTTTCCACCGCTGCTGCTTCAGCACAATTATTTGTAGGCTAATAGTGTATTCTTTGTTTGTATTTTTGTTTTTATTTGCATTAAAACAAAGCAGGCCTGATTTTGTTTGTCCTGATTTTATGCTCATTTCATCTTCACTGTTATGAAGCACTTTGGGCTGCAATTCTTGTGTTGAAAGTTGCTATACAGTTTATTAAAACAAGCCCATAAAAACTGCACAAGCTGGCTGTATGAATCTGTGTTTGTCCTCTTGTCATTTTCTGCAAATAATGTCTGACATTCTAAATTTTGAGGAAAAGTAGTATATAGAAAGTGCACTTACTCAAAAACATCTATAAATAGTAAACCATACATGGTAAACCAGGATGTTGCTGTGATTTCATCCTTTCCAGAGCGGTGTTCACCTGTGGTCTGAAGTATAGGCTAGTTTAGATTGCAGACCATACCACTAATATGACAACCAGAGATTGCACATATTTGTCTCCAGATTCTGTATAAAGGATACACAGGGATTTCCACGATTCTTATTTATTGAAAATAAAATAATATTGAAAACTGAAAATTGGGCATCACCGATCACAACTGAAAATTATTAATCCCCATCAATGGACCCCTGTCTTTCTTGGCAGGGGGGGGGGGGTTCAAGAGAGGACGCCCTGAATGTGTCTGGGAGGGATGGTTGATCAGACGTGGATGTGCCTGGGAGGGGCAGTGGATTGGACCTGGATGTGCCCAGGAGGGAAGATGGATCTGGATTGGCCTTGATGGTGGGGTTCGACATGCATGAGGCAATGAGGACAGGTGGAGTCAAAGATTGTTTTGACCCCACTGCCTCATGCATGCCATCATAGAAGCTCCAAGTAGCAGGGGTTTCTTCTCCCTGGTCAGTCCCAGAGCCAGTTGGTGGAGCTCTCAGCTCCTAAAACAAACAGTGGCATGAGATATCTGCAGCATCTAGAAGGCTACGTTCATGTTATGTGAAACACATTTACTGTGTACTTCTTTAAATTCACCCATTTCTTTGAGGCCTGTTTTGGACTTGCCTGACCCTCCAGGTTCATTTCTTTTATGATGAAGCTGTTAAGAAATATGTCCGGGAAGATGGTTAAAATGTTTTGGTCAGAATGAGTGCTGTGTGACCCCTCCAATCCCTCCACATCTTACCAAGTAGGCCTACACATCATTTATCAAGTCCTAGTAATGGGATACAATCACACAATTAATCTTCTTTCAAAGAATCTTAAACATTAAGGTGTTTTTGGTTGTAGGCCTAATCAGTGAAATCTGCCAATGGAACAAGTGAAACTTTGCTTAATGTTTGGAAGAAGATGCATTTATCTAAAGACAAATCACTTGTCCTATATCTCACTGAAATGTTGCTTGTTGGTTGAGTGTCTACATTAAGTGTAAAAATATGTGTTTTGTGGTGAGTGGCAGGCCATTCATTACATTACATTACATTACAGTCATTTAGCAGACGCTTTTATCCAAAGCGACTAACAATAATTGCATTTAACGTAGGAAGAGCCAATGCACTACTACTTGCCAGAACTCACAAGTGCATCTTCTTTCTAAAACAAACAAGTGACTAAGAGCATAATCTAGTGCTGAAGCAAAGTGCAAGAATCACAATCTAAAGTACAGTGCAATATAATATAATAAGTGCTTAGGTGGGAGGATTGTTGTAGTACTTCTTGAAGAGATGAGTTTTGAGCCTGCGACGAAAGATGGGCAGCGACTCTGCTGTCCTGACATAAGTGGGCAGCTCATTCCACCACTGCGGGGCCAGGACAGAGAAGAGCCGTGACCGTGTCGATCGACCGCAGGAGCCTCGGAGTGACGGGGCAACCAGTCGCCCTGAGGTAGCAGAGCGTAGTGGTCGGGAGGGGATGTAGGGTTTGACCATGGCCTGGAGGTAGGAGGGGGCTGTTCCTTTCATTGCCCTGTAGGTTAGCGCCAGAGTTTTAAACTGGATGCGAGCCGCTACAGGGAGCCAAACCTATGAAAAACGTACTCCCAAGCTTCTTTAGTGCTGTTTCGTTTTTTTGTGGACAACTTTTCATTTTCCATTCTCAGTTTGATCAGCTGTTTAGTCTGAACAACAGTTCTGGTAAATATCCACCAGCCACCACTTTACATTACAATCAAATGAACATAATCTAGCGTTTTCTGAACTGGAGAACGGAATTTGATGCGAAATACAATGCAAATGTCGTATAATTTGTGAGGAACTTACATTTGTACGGCGCATTTTCCATTTCGGACAATAAAAACAGCTGCACATGTGAATCGAGCCTACATCCGCGCAGACTCGCTACCGAGGGTGTTATAAGTGTTATAATGTTTTTATATTAATACATCCATGGTTATAAGCCACTTCCACTCTCGTGAATTGGTTTCGGATTGTTCGTTCATGTTCGCCCATTGCTGATCAAAACAAGAAACAAGCTCTTTATTCTTTTCGAGTAAACAAAGGTTCCCCTACTCACCAGCCGTTCAGTAGGCTACGCCTTCAATTCGGTAAGTTAATTTCGTTGTTATTTTCTATATTATATAAACATTGACCGCCTGATCCTAATAAACAAAAAAAAACATTGACCGCCCACTATGTTTTGGGGCCGTGGGTCTTCTAGCCAAGCGATTTCCGTTTCAAAAACAGAATATGATTAACAAAAAATGAAAGATTTGATTTTCATTTTAAAATGTAAAGTAGGAAAACGAGAATCAAGTCATTTTTCGTTTTCCCCACTTGTCTCGGGTATGAACAAACATCCAAATCACTCAAATTTGTATATATTACCAATAGCTCTATATGTATAATTCTGAGTGACTTGAACAGCACGTGCAAGCACATGTACGAACAAGATGGACGACCTGGAGCCTAGCCTCGCGTCACCAGTCTCTCCTCGGGGAGGAGAGCCTGGTGTCTTTTTACTAACCTGCCTTAAGCCCGCCCCTTCTGGCTCGAGCCTGTAGAGCCTGCCTCCTTCTTCCGCTTGCTTTATTTAAATCGATGGAAGAAAAGGACATACCTGAAGAAATATTTCAAGTAGTCATGGAAGAAGTGTGCCGGACACATAATATCACACATTTGAAGCCACTGCGGCGTCTTAGCCTCCGAAATTATAGATACAACAACTGTTCTTTTTCAGGTCCAGACCGGAAGATTGTGCAATGCGTCATCCTAGGCGCTTCCCCTCTAGACCGGCGAAACAACTTCGAAAGAGACAGGCCCAACACTAACCTGGAGCCTTATGTTCTCTTTAGAGAGACCAGGCGTCTCAGCCTTCTGGCAAATTGTATCTGGTCGTAAGAAAGGAGAATCAGATCCAGATTAGGGCTGTAACGATTATGAATTTTGCTTAACGATTAATTGTCAGAAAATAATCGCGATTATTACAATAATTGTCAGAGTTGTTGACCGGGGGGGGGGGCTCGCATCACACCACTAGGGCCCCTTGCCAATCTGGCACCCTAGGCAGCCGCCTACTTCGCCTATGCCAAGGGCCGGCCCTGGCACTGATGCTCATGTCCGCATGATTTGAGTGAGAGAGTGTGTGTTTGAGAGAGAGAGAGAGAGAGAAAGAGAAAGACAGACAGACACAGAGGGAGTAAGTAAGTGAGTGAGTGAGTGAGGGTGGGTGGGTTCCGGGTTCTGACTCATTTTTAGCCTAATAAGTACTCAGCCTATGAAGTAAACCTGTGGTTTAAAACCACGCCTCTTTAATATCATGAATGTTAACATTTACATAGAACATATATCCTCCTCAATAAAAAAAGATCCTCCTCAATAAAAAAAAGCATTGAAAAATTTAAATTAAGAAAATTTGGAGTATACAAATAGCACATGAAGTGGACAATGCATCAGTGCTTCTTTACTTCTTTAATACAGTGTCTATTGTCATTATTTGCTATGAACGTATAGGACAAGTGCCAACAAGTTGAAGAATTCCATTGAACTGGGTTGCTACCATATTAACTCTGCAACATATTTGTATTTTATATAAAAAATAAAAAATAAAAATATTATTATTATTTTTTTCGACATTTTTTTCATAACCGCGTTTACAAAAAACAATCGCGGTCAGAAAAAATAATCGCGGTTTGACGATTATGTAATAATTACAGCCCTAATCCAGATGACTGCAGTTGTGATTAGGGATGGGACCGATCCAATATCTGTATCGGGTGCCGATACTCACGTAATTCATGGATCGGAAATTTCCGATCCACGTGCGGAGATTTCCGATCCGCCTGCTGTGTGCGCGCTTTCACGTTGTCTGCTGGAATGATTCCACAAGTGATTCCTGCCGGCTTAATTTTGCTGCTACACGCTAGCCTGCTGGCTGGCTGCAAACTGTGGAATGGGACTTCCTAGAACGGAGGCGTGTCTCAATGAAAAACAATGGGAGTTATGAGACACACCTCCATTCCGGAAAGTCCATTCCACAGTTTGCAGCGAGCTAGCCTGTAGGCTAAACTTCACAACATGTCCGCTGTATGGAGTTATTTTACTCTTGAAACACCGCAAAGCAAGACAGCAACATGTAATGTTTGCAAAGCTGTCGTTCCGAGAGGTGGAAGCTCTGTCGCAACGTACAACACTACTAATCTAATCAAACATTTGAAAAAGCACCACCCAAAAGAGCACAGCGAATATTTAGCCAGGGGGCAGAAAGATGAAACGAAACGTCAAGAATCACTCCTGGAGTCATTCCAAAAGCAGGCTAAACTTCCAGCAGACAACATAAAAGCCAAAATGATTACAGAGAAGTTGCTCAACTTTATCATAGTCGACGACCAACCATTAAGTGTGGTGGAAAACGAGGGGTTTCGCAGCCTGATGGAGCACTTGCAGCCAAGGTATAGTCTACCATCCAGAAAATATATATCAGAGACTGCGCTACCCAAACTATACAACCGAGTGTCGTCCAAGTTAGCTGACAAGTTAAAAGGAGTTCCAGCCCTGAGCTTTACCACAGATATTTGGACCACGGATGTGTGCCCAATGTCACTAATCAGCCTCACAGTGCACTGGGTTGACTCTGGCACACACAGCCTACAGAGTGCGGTGCTTCAGGTAAAAAAGTGCAGGGGTTCACACAACAGAGCTACAATCGCAGCCTCCATTACAGAGATGTTAAATCACTGGGAGATCCCACTGGATAAAGTGCATGTCATACTACGGGACAATGCAAGTAACATGAAGGCAGCGATGGAAGACATGGCAGTCCCTAGCCTAGGCTGTTTTGCTCATTCTCTGCAGCTCGTCGTGCACGAGGGGCTAATATCACAACGCAGCGTTAGCGATGCATTAGCAAATGGCAGGAAGATCGTGGCACATTTCAAGCACTCCCAACTCGCACAGTCTCGCTTGGAAGACCTACAGCGTGAAATGTAAGGGACAACGACTACCCCAAATTGTCTTGTTCAAGACATCCAAACAAGATGGAACAGCTCCTTTTATATGATCAAGAGCCTTCTTCAAGAGAAGCGACCCCTCTGTGCATATGCTGCTGACCACAACCTGCCTGCAACACTGTCAGCCAACGAGTGGGGTTTACTAGACAAAACAGTGACGGTGCTGGAACCCTTCGAGGAGTTGACCAGGAAAATCAGTTCAGCGACCTCCTCTGCAGCCGACGTAATCCCAGCCGTCACCGTTTTAAAACGCCTGCTCGCCGAGGAGAACAGTACTGACAGCGGCATCAAAACAATGAAAAGCACGCTTCTCCAAGCGGTCAACAGACGATTCAGCAGCATGGAAGGTGAACCCCTCTACGCTGTCGCCACTTTAGTGGACGCTCGATACAAGGACAGGTGAGACACATTTTTAATAATGCCCTATTCATTTATGATGGCTAAATTTTAAACTGAAAAAGTTAAATCCTGCCAAACAAAAACTACATTTTGATTAAGTCCTAGCTTTAAAGGGTGTGTGTGTGTGTGCGTGTGTGTGCGTGTGTGTGTGTGTGTGCGCGCGCGCGTTGAGTTGTACTCAACCTATTTCATTTTTGTGTTACATTCTTTATAGGTGGAGACACTGCCAGGAGTGCCAAGGCTCTCCTGGCACAAGAGCTTCAGAAGATGGAGGAAGCACTGCACAGGCCATCAGCTGATGAATCAGAGGCAACTGAGGCAGAGCCAGCACAAAAGGTCGCTCACATGGAAGCTGGTCCTAGCACTGGTTCTCCTCCAAGCACAAGTAAGAGCAGCTTCAGCAGCCTGTACGACAGAATTCTGGAGGAGCATGATGAACCTGCTGCATCAGGGGGTACCCAGGCAGCGGTTATCCAAATGCAAATGTATTTGAAAGAACCAACGATTGGTGAGAAAGACAGCCCTTTCCAGTACTGGGCAAACAACCATGCTCGCTTTCCTCTCCTTGCTGCTGTTGCAGTAAAGTTCCTCAGTGCCCCTTCAACCACTGTCGAAAGTGAAAGACTGTTTAGCACAACATCCAATGTTGTGGATGAAAAGAGGAATCGTCTGACAGCAGAGAGGGCCGAAATGCTCATATTCCTCAAAAAGAACCTACCAATGTTTAAGTGAGATATAAAACACCAGATCACTCCCTCAGTGTTTTGGAGGGATCATTTACTTGTTTTGTTTGGAAGAACAGTTGCACAGACTGGTGTTTAGTTTAATCCAGGTCGCCTTTTACCAATGCCAAACCTCCTATACTGTACTTGATTTGTGCTGTTCAAATGCAGATTGTTGTATTGATAGTGTGGATGTTTACACTGATTGCACTTTCTTTTATTTCAAATATTTGACATTTGAAAACCTTGATTTGTTGCTGCTACTTGAGCCAGTGTACTTAATTTGTGCTGATCAGATGAAGCAGCCCATTGTATGCATTTTCTTTTATTGGGAGGAAGAGCAGTGTAGAGATTTTTACACTTTATTTCATATTTGACACTTGAAAACCGCATTGCTGCATAGTAGTCTCTACTTGATTTGTGTTTGTGCTGTTCACATTTATATGACGGGTAGGCTATTCTTTGCTTTTTGATGGTGTATATATTTGCACTAGTAAACGCTGCCTTTTTACACATTTTATTTCAAGTCAGACAAGTAAACCCTTGTGGCTGCTGGAGAGTGTATTTGTTGCACTTTTATGAAATTTAATAAATATTGATAATCAATTTTAAGCTTTTCTGACCTGCTTTTCTGAGCTTATACTTCCCTCAAGTACATGTCATACTTGCCTGTAGAGAGGAGTTTATTACAGCCTCATAAAATAAACAATAATGATAATAATATTCAAGCAAAAAGAGCTCTGGTATCGGAATAGTATCGGTATCGGCCGATATCCAAATTCAGGTATCGGGATCAGATCGGAAGTGAAAAAATGTGGATCGGTGCATCCCTAGTTGTGATGAGTTCACACTCCAATTGTCTAGCATGAACTGAACATAAATCAGAATATCATTTGATTATACGAAAAGGTGTTTTCCATTAATGATCTCATTCTGACGTTATGTCCTGTTTTTCACTACTAATACAATTATTGTCAACGGGGTTTATCTGACCATTATAATCACAGTTAGGCCTATATTGTAGTCAATTTCAAATGCACACACATACTGTCTGTGATCCGTGTTTCAACTTTTGTCCATTTCTACTGTAACACACGTAGCACAGGCCTAAATTGGCTTCAAGCCAGACGCTAAGAGTCTCCTGTGTACTGGTGTACCAGGGCACAGTGTCTCCTATGTACCTGTATGCCAAGTTTCTACAAGATGAGGTATTTCAATAACAGAATACTGGTATTTAGGGAGTTATCCGACAGACACACGCCGACACACAAACATGCACAAGAATTTGCTTAGCTAAAAGGAAACATCTAGATTCTGGATTAATGCAATTTTCTTAATTTCTGATAAGGGAATGAAACATAGGAATAACGTCACAATGAGATAATTCATGGAAAACACCTCTTCATATAATCAGATGATATTCTGTTTCAGATCAGTTCATGCTAGACAATTGGAGAGTGAACTCATCACAACTGCAGTGATGTTGATGCCAGAGATTCAATAAAGTATTGAAACTTGCATCGACGGATCTGATTCTTCTTCCTTACGACCAGAAACTAAAAGTCACCACATTTCCTTATCAAAAATTAGAACAATCCATTAATCCAGATGTTTCCTTCCTTTACCCAAATTCTGTCTGCCTGTTTGTGTGTCAGTGTGTGTGGCGGATAACTCCCTAAAACCAGTATCCTGTTATTGAGATACCCTATTCTCTAGAAACGAAACTTGGCATTAAGTTATCTAGGAGAGGCACTGAACTTCGTCCTTGAAGCACTGTGTCCTGGTTTGAACCCAATTTAGGCCTCTGTGCTTTCACTGTTTATCTAATGATGTTACAGTAAGAATGGACAAACGTTGAAACATAATTATACTATATGTGCTATAGCCTACATGTGATTACTATGGTCAAAACATACTACAGCCTGAAAGAAACATGAAGTCTGACAAAATCTGCTGGATATTCCAGGTTAGTTGACTACCTGTCCAAGTAATAATGTTGCAAATATGTTGCGAAACATTAGCTATAAAGTAGGCTAGTCTACGTTCGGACTTTAGGTCAACACAAAGCCAGTCTAGCATAGACCAGAGGCCATTCTAGTTGCTGACTTCATGCGACTTCATAAGAATGACGCAGACACTTGGGAAGCGAGTGGCCTAGCGTAGCCTAATACGTTTAGGGGTTGGTTATTGTTACGGGCCTGTAAGTATAGCCTAGCCTGTGCCCAATTTTTACTTGTCCTGTACTTTTAGCGCGAGTTTGTCTCTTACTGTAACTGCACTACCAATTTAAATGTGTTATTTTTGTAGTTGAAGGCCAACACTGCATATTACAGACCACAGGAATGTGGTGCTGTTTCCAGCAGCTGACTGGCGGTTTAGTATAAGTTCGAACCCGGTTGCCATTATGAAGTTTATGGGGCCTCAGCTGTGCCTTCTGCAAGTGATGCAGCACCCGAACGCCAGATTAGCATTTTCAAGAGCTGAATCCACTGCTCTCAGTGGTAGTTCATGCAAGATTCATCAAACATTTAATGGTCTGTGGTGAGCTTATAATTCACTATGAAACATTGGTTAATAGCCTAGTCATTAATATTGATATTTAGCAACAAGGTTTACAGTACTGGTTGTTTTATTTGCATAATGTATTGATACGTCTACTCTAGATCTGTACAGATGGCTTATGACCTGCGTGATGCGAAACCTATTCACAGTCAGACTGTTGTGATCGGCTTCAAAGAAGCAGAGGCAAAAGTTCCTGGAATGGTGGCCAAAGTAATAGGCTACTGTAAGAGATATAACCTGTAAGGACAGTTCAGCACATGATAGCCCAGATGTTATTGGGAGAATATAGCTCGTTCTATGGGCCAAATGCATAGTTCAGACTAAAATGGTAAATGTTGTAATTTAACCACCAGCCGGTAGGGGGAGCGAGGATGAGAGAGAAAGGAGGAGAGAAGGGTGGGAGTGGGGGAAAAAGTTTAAGGTGTGGAAATAAACGTGCAGACTGATAAACGAGAAGAGATTAAGTTTACTATTCCTTCTAATAACACTCACTAGTGTTATACTACTATTAAGACAAAAGTACATGGCTTTCCACCATTCATCTTCTGACTTTGCATTTTAAAAAAAAATCAAATAATCTTTCATTTTTTATTCATCATATTCTGTTTTTGAAACGGCGATTGGCTAGAAGATCCACGGACCCTGGTTGGCTTGGTTCCAGGTTTAAAAGATTTTCTGAAACGTCAATGGAGTGAATGAAGACAGAATTCACTTCCTGGACCTCACCGTCCCAATTAGTGGGGTGAAATAAGGACTGACCCAACTAACATGCTTTTTACCGACTACATTTAATAACACAGGGAGAGAAATAGATACAGTAGATGCATACATGCATGCATGCATACATACAATACATACATACATACATACATGCATACATACATACATGCATACATACATACATACATGCATATACTGTATAGATACACATTCACTAGACAGAGATAGACTGATATATAGACATGGAGATAAACTGACAGTGTTATTGATAGGCTAAATCACCTTTCTTGTTACATTACGTATTACAGCCCATAGGAAAATAATATCCAAGATGTAATTCTGTATTAATTGTTTTTCTGTGATACAATCTAGTGTTGATAATGATGTTGTTTTTGTGTGTGTGTTCTTACAGGCACCGCAGTCACTGCACACAGAAAGAGGAAGGAAGCGTATACCACCAACTCCAGGTAATTTCATTGCACCATATACAGTAGGCATATCATAGATATTACGGGCCACCATGCCTAATGTTTGGGTGAACTTTGAGCGCCCCCCTGACTTTAAGGCTAGCCTTAAAGGACAATGCTTGTTTTTGACAACCTGGACCTTATTTACGACATATTATAAGACGTTTGACTCACCGAGATCACTTTGGTGTAGTTCGGAGGCATGTAGAAGAAATTTAAAATCCAGCGCGAGCCAGTATATCCATGTAATGGTGGTGGTCGGGGCACTTAGAATGCAGTTTCTAAAAATCTATTTTCTGATGCGAAACGGTTGTTTTCATCAATCTGTCTTGATGAATCGCTAGTTGTGCTTTAATTTGTTTAATTTGTGAAGAAATTTAACAGGTCTACTTTGTTTTACTTCTCTCTCCTCTGTCGCTCTACCTCACTTGAGCTCAGCCAGAGGAACACCTTTTACATATCTTTCTCTCTCCTGTCTTCAATCTGAGGTTGTGATGTTGTGTTCCCCTCTCTAGCTACATACAATCACTCTATACAGCATTTGAACTTGAACTAGACAAAATGTGAGAATCCTTTTGAATGTTCTGTCTCTCTTTCACTCTCCCAGGAGTGTTGTCAGAGTTGCCCCAGTTCTCCTGCTCCGAGTACCTACTCTCCTACACCTCCCAGATGTACCTCGACAAGCACATCAAGAGGAGCCACGACAACCTATATGTCTCTCTGCTGAGGAACAGAGATTAGACCTGAGATTCTCTCCTCGTCCTCCTCTTGATCACCACCTCCAACACTCCTCTCACTCCAGCTTCCACCCGGAGAAAGAGTGGCGCGGACAAGCCAAGATCGTACCACTGTAACGAGTGTGGGAAGAACTTCAGTCAGTTAGGAAACCTAAAAACACACCAGTGTGTTCATACAGGAGAGATGCCATACCAGTGTGGGAAGAACTGCAGTCAGTCAGGACCATTAAAGGAACACCAGCGTGTTCATACAGGAGAGAAACCATACCACTGTGACCAGTGTGGGAAGAACTTCACTACATCAAGAGACTTGAAGGTACACCAGCGTGTTCATACAGGAGAGAAGCCGTACCACTGTGACCAGTGTGGGAAGAACTTCACTACATCAGGAGAGTTGAAGGTACACCAGCGTGTTCATACAGGAGAGAAGCCGTACCACTGTGACCAGTGTGGGAAGAATTTCAGTGAGTCAGGACACTTAAAGACACACCAGCGTGTTCATACAGGAGAGAAACCATACCACTGTGACCAGTGTGGGAAGAATTTCAGTCAGCCAGAACATTTAAGGGTACACCAGCGTTTTCATACAGGAGAGAAGCCGTACCACTGTGACCAGTGTGGGAAGAATTTCAGTGAGTCAGGACACTTAAAGACACACCAGCGTGTTCATACAGGAGAGAAACCATACCACTGTGACCAGTGTGGGAAGAACTTCACTACATCAGGAGACTTGAAGGTACACCAGCGTGTTCATAAAGGAGAGAAGCCGTACCACTGTGACCAGTGTGGGAAGAACTTCACTACGTCAGGACACTTAAAGACACACCAGCGTGTTCATACAGGAGAGAAACCATACCACTGTGACCAGTGTGGGAAGAATTTCAGTCAGCCACAACATTTAAGGGTACACCAGCGTTTTCATACAGGAGAGAAGCCGTACCACTGTGACCAGTGTGGGAAGAATTTCAGTGAGTCAGGACACTTAAAGACACACCAGCGTGTTCATACAGGAGAGAAACCATACCACTGTGACCAGTGTGGGAAGAACTTCACTACATCAGGAGACTTGAAGGTACACCAGCGTGTTCATAAAGGAGAGAAGCCGTACCACTGTGACCAGTGTGGGAAGAACTTCACTACGTCAGGACACTTAAAGACACACCAGCGTGTTCATACAGGAGAGAAACCATACCACTGTGACCAGTGTGGGAAGAATTTCAGTCAGCCACAACATTTAAGGGTACACCAGCGTTTTCATACAGGAGAGAAGCCGTACCACTGTGACCAGTGTGGGAAGAATTTCAGTGAGTCAGGACACTTAAAGACACACCAGCGTGTTCATACAGGAGAGAAACCATACCACTGTGACCAGTGTGGGAAGAATTTCAGTCAGCCAGAACATTTAAGGGTACACCAGCGTTTTCATACAGGAGAGAAGCCGTACCACTGTGACCAGTGTGGGAAGAACTTCACTACATCAGGAGACTTGAAGGTACACCAGCGTGTTCATACAGGAGAGAAGCCGTACCACTGTGACCAGTGTGGGAAGAACTTCACTATGTTAAAAAGCTTAAAGACACACCAGCAGCGTGTTCATACAGGAGAGAAACCATACCACTGTGACCAGTGTGGGAAAAACTTCAGTCAGTCAGGAGATTTGAAGGCACACCAGCGTGTTCATACAGGAGAGAAGCCGTACCACTGTGACCAGTGTGGGAAGAACTTCACTACGTCAGGACACTTAAAGACACACCAGCGTGTTCATACAGGAGAGAAGCCGTACCACTGTGAGCAGTGTGGGAAGAACTTCATGATGTCAGGAGACTTGAAGAAACACCAGCGTGTTCATACAGGAGAGAAGCCATACCACTGTGACCAGTGTGGGAAAAACTTCAGTCAGCCAAAACAATTAAGGGTACACCAGCGTTTTCATACAGGAGAGAAGCCATACCACTGTGACCAGTGTGGGAAGAACTTCACTACATTAAGAGAGTTGAAGATACACCAGCGTGTTCATACAGGAGAGAATCCGTACCACTGTGACCAGTGTGGGAAGAACTTCACTACGTCAGGACAGTTGAAGGTACACCAGCGCGTTCATACAGGAGAGAAGCCATACCACTGTGACCAGTGTGGGAAGAACTTCACTAGGTCAGGACAGTTGAAGGTACACCAGCGCGTTCATACAGGAGAGAAGCCGTACCACTGTGACCAGTGTGGGAAGAACTTTAACACGTCAGGAGACTTGAAGAAACACCAGCGTGTTCATACAGGAGAGAAGCCGTACCACTGTGACCAGTGTGGGAAGAACTTTAGGACGTCAGGAGACTTGAAGAAACACCAGCGTGTTCATACAGGAGAGAAGCCATACCACTGTGACCAGTGTGGGAAAAACTTCAGTCGGTCAGGAGCGTTAAGGGTACACGAGCGTTTTCATACAGGAGAGAAGCCGTACCACTGACCAGTGTGAGTTGAAGTCCGCAATGAGTTTATGAGAGGCATGGCTGACTGTAGGGCACAGTGGGTGAGGCTGGGTCCAACGGAAAGGAGTGGAGCTCATCCACTCAATACACTGATTTTCACTATCAGACCTGTAAGGTTGTAGAAAAATGAAGTAGGCGTTTATCAGCTACAAGGGCTGCAGTCTGATACTAAAGACTCCATATTCACTTCCCCCAGAGTGAAAACCCACTGTGATCCGGAGGACTCGTCTCAACTTCCACCTCTTGACCAAACTCCAGCTGTGGAGAACAAAGAAAGAGACTCTTTACCCAACAACACAACTGAGGAAGAAATCAAAGCAGAGTTTGATAAAGAGGACTATGGAGCACCAGAACCAGCCAGTGACTCTCAGCCCCCAACTCCAGACTGTCCTACAGCTCAGAGTTTAGAAGAGGAGGAGGAGAGAGTGGAGCAGGAGGAGAGAGGGCTGCTGCCTGGAATAACAGCCTGCTGCCTCAGGCTTCTGCCTACCAGAGTGCTGAAGTCACAGAAAACACAGGCTAAGTGTTCTAGACCTATTCCCAGACCTTGTTCCAGTTCCATCCCGAACACCTGCCTCAGGACCAAGACTATCCCCAGCTCCCACTCTGGCACTGAGAGTGGAGATGTTTATTTTGAGGAGGCTGAGAGCAAGACGGTTTAGTTAATCATAAAATAATCCACACAGGAGAAAATCCATATCACTGTGAGGAATGTGACAAAGCTTTTATTTGTAAGAGTAAATTAGATATGCATAGAAGAGTCCACATATTTAAGAGAGCATATCAGTGGGACAAATGTAACAGTGATATGGTTAATTTATGTGGACATAGAAGAATCTACAAAGGAGAGAATTGATATCAGTGCCACAAAAGTGACTAAGCATTTAGTGAATAAAGTTTTAGTTAGTTACCATAGATGTAATTACAACAGAGAGAATCCCTATCAATGCCAGGAATGTGGCAAAGCTAAGCATAGCTTATATTTCAGTGGTAAGATTTCTATAACCTAACTATTCGAGGAGACACAGAAGGAACCACATTCAGGCTGCCGTGATAAGAAGGGCCTGGTTCTTCCCATGAGAGGATATATTTGAGTTGAGGTGGTAAAGTTGCTGTTCAGTTTAAATAGCCTGCTGTCCCACAGACCTCAGAGTGAACAGAAATATATGAAATATATCAAGAAACATATGTAGATATAGAAAGAGGGATCTGACTTCTTTCTCCTCTGTTCATTTTAATAAAGATGTCATTTTGGAAAGCTATGGCAAATATCTTTATATTTTCAGAAAGACCCTAGATCAGATAGTAGAAAGCAGTGAAACATTATTTTGAGAATATGTTTAGCTCCATCTCCTGTGCACTAGGCACATAGTCTAGTTTACAGCTGACAGCCTATTATAACTTGTGTGTTTTACCTTTTTACTTTTTATTCACCCTTGTTGAAGGTATGTGTTGTAACAATTTGATCGATTGATTGCTTCATTGTAACTGTTTGGCTAATAAATCTATTAGCCTGCATTTAAAGTTAAAATTATTTGAGGTATTGGCACAAGTTGACTTACACATGCTTATTCTATATGGTGTGGTGTAGCCCCTGAGTCACTATCTTGATTGGTCTACTAAGCTGCAGGCTTCATCAGTTAGAGTAGTTCAGCCCTTCCGTTCAGAGTAGCTCTCTAACACCCTGTTGAAGCCTATATGCTCACAGAGCTTAATGAATCTGGACTCAATTTCACGGGACACTGCAGCTGTGTGAACTGAGAACCCTGGCGTTCAACTTCCTTCAGAAGTCTCGGGCCAAGCTTGGAGGCCCCCTGGCAGTCCGAGGCCCAGGGGTGTTGACCACACAGGCCCGGTCCACAAACCAGACAGAAATATGCAAGGAAACGGGATAGAAAAAAGTGAGTTGCTATTGCGCAATGTGTCAGCCAACATGAGACATCCAAATATGATGAATCCATAAAGACTGTTGCAAAAACACTTGTTTGTGCATGCGTGGACTGTTGAGGTGGAGTGCTACAAATACCTTGGACTCACCACTTTGCTAAGCTCTCTGCCAATCAGATCAATCCTTCGCTGTGATCCACCTTGTCAGAATGAGAGATGTTGCAATCCTCGGGACCCGAGGGCATGGCTCTGTCCATGAGGTTCTCTGAGTACAGCATGCTCCAAGTCCCTGACCAACCCTCCCTAGAAGAGTTCAGAGGTCAGGACGGGTCGAGGGCCGTCGGACGAGAGCCGGAGCCTAGAAGGTTTCGGCGAGAGAATTGCAGGGAGGACCCGAGGGGCCGCCGCGGGGGGGGGGTTCATCGATGCGAGGAAGGATGTCGCCACCACGCGGGAGGGGTCGTAGCCCAACACCTGAAGCAAGGGAGCCATTTCTTGTCCCGACTAACCGCGGTAGGCTGTCCGGGGAGTCAAGAGAGCCGATCCCCGGCTAACCGTAACCACCTACCGTCACCTGAGCCTCAAGCGCCATCTCCTGATCAGGGTAGGCCACGCTCAGGGAGCGGGGGGTCATCACCATCACCATCACTCTCCCGACCACCACCCCCACCCCCAACTCCGGCTGATCAGCCTGACCCGGTGGGATCACTGGGAAGGGAGGGTGCGGGATCACCCCAGGAGTCTGGATCTAGGGGACAGAGAGGACGGGGAGAGATGAGGAACGACCCAGGACCCCTGCAGAGACGACGGGGAGAGAGGGAGAACAACCCAGGACCCCGGCAGAGAAGAGGGCGGGATACAGAGTGCGACCCTGGACCCCGAACCAACCGAGGGACCCGAATAGGCCGAGAGAGGACCTAGACCTGAGAGCTCACCTAGAGAAGAAGACGAGGAGGGAGAAGACGGTTCGGGCCTATGTAGCACCACAGGAGTCTCCCAGAAACCCCCGCAGAGGGGAGGATACCACTGCAGTGCAATCCCCACCTGAGCTACCATCTCAATCGGAGAAGTCGGCCAGTAGCTACACTGAGTCAGAGACCGACCTGGGCTTCTCCGCCCTGGAGAGTCTCCTGGGCGAAATGGATCCCGACTATTAGGAGATGATGAAGCAAAAATGAGAGATGCATTGCTAGCAGCTGTGTGTATTTGTACGAGTAAATGATTAGAAGTGGTATAATAGAGGGTCTGAAACTAGCGAGTCCGTGCTACGAGGCTCAGCGACATGGGTAAGAGAAAGAAGTCACTTAGAGATGATGTTAACCAACCAATCTTATATGATGTGTTATACTGTAACTCTGTTAACAGATAATCCAGAGGATGTTTTCAACTAAAACTGTGTACTGTAACTTGGTTTGATTTTGCAACTGATCACAAGAACGGGCCGCGCCTGCTGCCTAACTTCCCCTTTTAGTGCAACTTCTCCTTTCCCGGAACGGTCCCATGTCGGGGGGAGAAGAGGGGGGGTCAGGAGTATGGCCAATTCTGCCATACTCCTTCTAATACAATGATTATTACTGTTTTACTAATTCTTTTAATTTCGGTTTATTGATTATTAACAAATTGATTGTTTTTTATGGACATTTATCATACAATCCTGATTTGAATTATTGATGATTGTCCTACAACCCTGAACTGATTATTGACATTTATCCACAATTTATTGATTGATTATGAGACGTATTGGATTTATTTGCTGATTGTCTGCCAGTATTTGCTGTTGCTTATTGCAAGAATTATAATCATTTACTCAAGTTGAAATAAATTTCATAAGCATTCCAAAAGGCAATAGTCTACTGTCACGTTACTCCTACCCCTCACCGGGGAGGTATTTTAAAGGAGGTTTATGGTGTTTTGTAAAAGGTTAGGTTCATGCATGCTACACTATCTGGTTCTTAAGGGTAGACTTTAGACACATTTTAACACTCCCTTACACTAATAATATTAGTGTTAATCCACATCCTAGCAACCACATCAACTGTTGTCTTTGATGGAGTAGAGCGGTCGTTAACCAAAGGGATTTATGGCTATTAAACTAACAGGTCACAGTGGGATGCAGGTCCATGTTGAAGCAGGGAGGGCTTTGGAATAGGAGAGCGTTAGGAAGACTAGGCGAGTCTACTGAAACCAGTTTATTCCACATTCTTTAGAAACTCAGTGAGGGATAATATCCTGTGAGCTGAAGGATAGTGAAATCCTTAGTGATTACTGGTAATCAGACCCTTGTACTGGGGTTCCTGGGAGACAACCTGCAAGCTCTCTGCCAATCCGATCAATCCTTCGCTGTGATCCACCTGCAGTCAAAGAGAAGACATCCATCGGGTGATACGAAATGGAAAATTAAAAAGAAAGGGTTAGGGGTTAGAGAATAAAGAAAGGGTTAGGGGTTAAGGGTTAGGTAAGAGAATAAAGTACAGCATGTGAAGGGCAATTAGACATACTGTACAACTACACATACAGAATGAAGATGTATAATAATAATAATTAATAATAATAAAACGATGATCTGCCTAATGATAATACAACTTATGCTGAGTAACGAACTAGGCCTACTAGTAAATTGCTAACTAAGGAATACCTAATTTGGAAATGTAGGCCTGAGAACAGACTGGCCAAGATTTCCATTGTTTGAAGACAGGCGGCCTAAAATAAATGCATTGGAAACAAATTACTTTCATAGATGACCGTCAGGGTCTGTATACAACAGGCACGCGCATGCCCAGTGTTGCGAATGGCATTGCAGTGTAACCCTGATAACTTCTCGCAACGCTGATGAAACGTTCCGTGTAACATGGAGGTTATCGTTCCGTTGTCATTCTCGTTCGTAACTGGTCATAGTGTTCACCTATTCAACGATGTATGCCAAAAAAAAACGGTAGGTCACGGTAGGTCACGTGCAATGACGACAACAGGTACCTTAGATTTTAGGCCAATAATCTCACGACATCCACCCGTCAATCAACGCTATCCTTCTATCGAATCTGTCTAAAGTTCTTAAAGTCGCACTGAAATGAAATGAAAAAAGCATTCTGTCCCATTTTGGTTCACATAATTAGTCATAGTGTTCACCTATTCAACGATGTATGCCCAAAAAATTACAAAATTCTACTTTTGTTGGAATCTTATATCAAAGTATATAATTTCTTCCTGGAAAACAGTCACGTGCAGGTACCTTAGATTTTAGGCCAATAATCTCACAACATCCACCCGTCAATCAACGCTATCCTTCTATCGAATCTCTAAAGTTCTTAAAACCCGTCCACTTGTCAATGTTCCAATCAAATTCCTCTAAACATATGTCCTACCCTCATAGCTTGTTTGCAACGGAAATACGTCAAACTACAGAAGTTAGATGATCTCAAACGTCCGTTTCAGTGCGACTTTAAAACCCGTCCACTTGTCAATGTTCCAATCAAATTCCAATTCAAACTCTAAACATATGTCCCACCCTCATAGCTTGTTTGCGTCGGAAATACGTCAAACTACGGAAGTTAGATGATCTCAAACATCCGTTTCAGTGCAACTTTAAAAAGAAAAACTAGTTCACCATTGATCTTCAGTTATTTCTTCTCCAAGGTCATCATCCTAGTGTCTCCTAACAATGGCTGTGAGTGAGAGAGGATATTGCATATATTGTCATAAAGAATATAATTGAGATATGGGGATAGTGACTGAATATGATCAACCGTGTTGATCAGAAGGTCTGGGAAGGAATTCATTCTTTACTGTGTAAAATATCTAATCTGGAGACATCTAAAAAAAAAAAAAAAAAAGTGAGATCTTGGTCAATTGAATAGGCTAGTTGAGAAAGTTGTGTAAACTATCCAAACTAGCCATCAACACATCATAAATAGATGTACCCTACCCTACATACCCTTTGAGGACCAAACCCCAAAGGTACAATCAGAGAGAGGGAGGATGGTGGAGAGCACCGATGCTGTGTTCATCCTGGAATGACTTGTAAATTGCGACAAGATTCTGACTGAGTGATAGACCACTGGATTAGAGCAAAATTGGTTTAGAGAGGGGAGAGAGGGACACATATTCCAGATCCTAGATTAAACAGAGACAGGCATATAGCCTTTGTAACATAGTTAGAAACATACTATTGGTTATGCAAGTTTCGCTGTAATTGAGCAGCCCTAGCAGTGTTAGTTGTTGTGGAGCCCCCTTTGGGGTTGTGGTGTACTGCAGCAGGTGTGCGTGTATTTGTTTTGTCCTTGTGGTGTTGCCGTAGTAGGCTTGACTACATGATGTATGCGCTGTGTAAAGTGATCCTTATATTTTGTTACTTGTGTTGAAAACTCCGTAATTTAAGTTGAAAACGTTGATGCATTGCATATACTATTTGCTTTTGCGTAGGCTACATAGTGATGGAGGAAACTACGTTTTCCGACGCATTTACACATTCGACACAATTATGTCGGGAAAAGTGTTGCTCTATTGATGTAGTCGATACAGCAGTTCCACAATGACATCTGCTGGTCAATTCATGGTATGGCGGCTGTATCAAAAGTCAACATCTGCAAATGCAATTCTCAATATAGCCTACAACTTCAGATTTTTACTTTACACGTTCTCAAGTCAGGTCTGCGAGTGCAAATATCAAGATACAAGTGCACATATTTATTGTAAGTTCTCAAATCGAATCTACAACTTGTCCCAAATAGGTCAGGGTACAAATATAGACTGTTGACCCCTCCCCCTTCTCTGTTGACAACTCGTCAGAAGAGAGGAGTCACGAGCCTCGAGCACAGCTGCAAGAAGGGCGGTGGGGAGTTCGGCTACTCAGACTGTTCGGTTCGTATCGGACACTAAAAAGAGTCGTTCAAAAAGATTTGTTCGTTCATTTTCGCCCATTACTGATCTCTCTACCTTGTCGAGCACAGCTTGTCACGCCTGTAGCCTAAAGTTTTAATCAATTTGAACAAAACAAGAAACAAGCTCTTTATTCTTTTCGAGTAAAGAAAGGTTCCCCTACTCACCAGCCTTTCAGTAGGCTACGCCTTCAATTCGGTATGTTATTTATTATATTAACATTGACCGCCCACTATGTTTTGGGGCCGTGGGTCTTCTAGCCAAGCGATTTCCGTGTCAAAAACAATATGATGAACAAAAAATGAAAGATTTGATTTTCATTTATATCATATCACTGAGTGATAGACCACTGGGTTAGAGCAAAACTGGTTTAGAGAGGGGGGAGACAGGGCACATATTACAGATAATTTCAAATGTAGTCCTAGACCTGTTGGGGACCAACACAGGTGTTTCAAATGAATGAATTAGTTCTACTGTTCTATGCAGTAGAGCCAATCAGATAAATTGAAATACCTGTGTTGGTCCCCAATATGGCAGGTCTAGGACTACATTTGAAACCCATGAATAGATTAAAAGGACAGGCATATAGCCTATGTACCAGAGTTAGAAATAGGCTATTGGTTAAGTTTCGCTGTAATTGAGCGAAATTCGCCTTATTCACCTCAGCTGCCATATTGGTCAGTCTGACGTAATGAGGGGTGCGGATGCGGAAGTGCCCGTTGCCTTCAGTGTTAAAAGTTAGCTGTAAAAACACCATTTCAAGAACCCAAATTGTCAAAATAACAGACTGAATACACTATCGGGGTTACAAACTCATCATTACCAGACTCCGATTGTTTTTCACTGCCGTTGTTTTCGCTTCACTTCCGCATCCGCACCCCAGACTGACCAATATGGCCGCCAGGTGAATAAGGCGAATTGAGCATGGAGGTATAAGTTGAGCAGCGCTAGCGCTGTTGGTTGTTGTGGACCCCCCTTTGGAGTTGTGGTGTAGGTCTACTCCAAGTCTGCGTGTGTTTTGTTCTCGTGGTGTTGCCGTAGCAGACTTGTGTTTTGCTCTCGTGGTGTTGCCTGACTGCATGAGGTATGTTTGTGCACTGTTTCCTTTATTATTTATGTGTGGAAATCCCACGTAATTTAAGTTGTAAACTTTGATGCATTGTAGTATGCCAGGGGTGTCAAACTCTGGCCCGCGGGCCAAATTTGGTCCGCAGTGTAATTATATTTGGCCCGCGAGGCAATACCAAATGACTACTAGAGCTGGCCCGCTAGTATTATACAGCGCATTCACCGCTAATACTACAAATCCCATAATGCTCTGCTGTTGTTTTGGCGCGTCAATCAAGACAGGACCCAGAAACGCCCTGTCTTCTGTGACAGTAGTCATATCAATCTCATACTACAACTGTAACCGTGTTACCCCGTCTTAAAAATGGCGAAAAGAAAGGCAGAAAACAGAAGATTTACGTTATGTAACGTCTCACTGTGATAGAGACACCTGTGTTGACCTAGCCGGCCGCTGTGTTTGCTCTGTTCCTGTTCATTCAATCCTGCCGGCCTGTCTGCCTGCCTGGCTGTCTGTCTGCATGCCGGCTGTCTGTCTGTCTGTCTGTCCGTCTGCCTGGCTGTAGGACAGTCAGGGTTTTACAAGCTTCTCTACTGAGCAGATGGAGCACCAACACTTGTGTCTGAGGGCGTATTCACATATGTTAGTGCACACCATTGATGCGCACCAAAAGCGAAAGTGATGTGCATATTCAATGTTAAAGCAAAACCTGTTTGGGTCCATATTAAAATTTTCATTTGTTCAATGTTGGCCCGCGACTTTGTTCAAGTTTTAAATTTTGGCCCACTGTGTATTTGAGTTCGACACCCCTGTTTTGGCATACATTGTGATCGAGACTGATTGTAAGTTTAGACCACGTTTCTGTTTACACGCCGGGTTCACACTGGAAGCGAAAGCGCAGCCTGTTTCCTTTCGTCGCTTATGTTTATCAAAAGCAATGGTAGCCTACTTAGCTGAGAAACGCGCGCTGTTTAAGAGCGGAGGTTAAAATTAAAATAAAGTTAAAATATTACAGCGGTTTGTTTACTTCCTGGTTGCGCTTTGCGTGAATTGTGTGGCGTCGCGAGGCTAGACTACTTAAGGCTCAATGTGAACACCTGCAAGTCGCAATTGTATTTTGTCGAAACTTAAGAAATATCGCTTTTATTTTGCGAAAAGGTGTAATGGAAACGCACCTAGGGAGAGACAGATAGAGACGAACCCCAACTATACTAGTGAAATGTTTGAAGATGATCGACGACATCAAGTTAATACTCGAAGTGGAAATATAGGCTACAGAGAGTTGTAATATGATCCCCAGCACATGCTCTACAAAGACACCAACAAAAAATGAAGCTTTGGGATGGCATTGTGAAGGCCATTGGAGAGCCAGGTATATTTTATTTCTATCCACTGTCAACAAGTCGCAACACAAGTTCAGTGCGTTTTCAATTGTCCAAAAGTAGCCGAAGAGACGGATTGTTGGTGGTATAATATATGCTAAATATTGGCCTCTAGCATAGATTCAATAACAGGATCAACACTGATCATTTTTCCATCGTTTGTAGGGCAATTATATTACTGAAGTTCAGCTCTAAATTCCAAAAGTGGAGAGCAGCAGAAATATATATATGCTGTAGACCATGCTGTAGACATGACAGTTTATTTTCAGGAGGCAAAAGAGCACTGGCCAAGTCAAACAAGAACATCATTACTTGTATTACCTGAAGCCAGGACATATAAGCTCGGCGCCTCTCTGTGAACCTTAGTATTTGCCTTAGTTCTGGCACTGTTAGGCATGCTCAATAAATTGATGATTCGACATATTTGGCCTCCTTGAAGTTCTGTTCCACACGAAGGTTGATGCTTTTGACATGCACTGCAGGTGCAAGCCTACTTGGTTGAATGAAAATCTGAATCTGAGATGGGGAAGGAGGAGCTGTTGATCTGGAGGTGGTGGATGGAGTCACGGGGGATGGTGTCTTGACTGTCCTATTGTCTTTCAAATCGACAATAAAACTAATTCAGGTCGTTGGCCAGGCGCAACAAGGCATTAGACCCAGATAGCAAGCGGATCTGGGCCATATACAGGCCGGATCTGGGCCATATACAGGCCAGATCTGGCCCTTGTGGCTTAGTTCCGGCCCATATATGGCCCAGAATCATTACACATCCGCTTGCTATCTGGGGAGTGAGGGGCTTTCGGTTTGTAGTTGATGAACTCTGATACCCTTTCTGACGCAGAGTTTTCTGAGAACTGCTGTTGAATACAGTCATTTAGCGCCTCTCACCGCCTCGCTAGACTGTATTTAGCCACGCCCACCAGCATTCTTCTTCACTTCACACTAAAACATGTGAGGACCGGGAGGAGGGGCTGGTTAACATACTGGTGTGGGCTTGATGTTAAGATCTTGTTGCGCATTGAAAGAACACGATGTAAATAGCAGAGAAACAGTAGCCTAGTTTACAGAAACCTTACTCGCAGACCAGGGATTTTTACAATCGCAAGGTGGAGACTGAATTTCCAGTAAGTAGTTTTTATTGATGTGTTGATTTTAGCCTATCTTTGCAAGTGACCTGGTCGGCTTAAAAATAATTAGTTTATTTCTCGGAATACGAATTATAATTTTCTCTGAATAAATCGGGCAGAAAACAAGGGAGTTCTTAATTTTCTCAGACAGTAGGCCTATATCTGCAAAAAACTAGAAGTTATTTTCTCAGAGACAAAACGTTTCCCAAAAAGACCGAGTAATTCATTTGAGAAAGCATATACACTCTTTTAACTACCACACTCTTACTCTCTGAATCTATTTGTGTGCTTATCTGTGGTGTTTGTTAGTTTTTGCAGTCCATCGGTTTCACTTGGATAGTTTTCCTCTGTGATGTAGTCTGCTGTTGAACTGACGAGGTTAGACAATGTATTTCACATTTGTTTCACACCTATGTGTTTGTGAGAGTGAGATCTCACTCTACTACAAACGCATACAGGTGTGAAACCAATTGCATTATCTACAGTCAGTCTTCAAACTGTTCAGTGATTGGTTGTAAGAGATTTGGTTACATTGGTTACTAACGCATATGATTTACATACATTTTGTATAAAGCGTAATTGTAGAATATACAGATTTACGACAAACTCTGACTTATGGAAACCTTCCACCTACAGTGATTGATTAAAAAAGTATGCATCTGCGAATTAAGTCTACCTGTTATTTGTGAAGAATTTTCCTACAACAATCATGTTTTAATCTCTTCATTGTTCAGATGGGAGCATAATCTGGCAAATCGGCCTTTGAAGAGACTGTGCTCCACCATCCAAAATGCAGCACACCTTAAGAAAGGAGTACAGAGGAACAGCTCCCCCTGACTGCGCTGAATGGTACTACACCCAGAGGGGAACACAGAGGGACAACCATGGAGCTCCCACACCAGCCAACTATGACCCCTACAAAGCATCCCACCCAGTGGACTACAATGAGGCTAGCCATCAGAAGGCCCCGCCACCCTCTTACCCTCAAGGCCTCCCCAGAGCTGCACAGCGGCACAATGTCTCCAGACCCTATGGTCGGGGACCACCCAATGTCACTGTGTGCCACACTGAACACGGTTTACGAGCTCATTCGGGACTGAGCAACCAGGCCCACTCTCCTAGCCACAGGTACCTGTCACAGCCATTGGAATGGAAATGTCATCAGTATCAGAACAACCACCCTGCTGAACATTCTGGAAGTCGTTCCAGAGGACAATCAATGGAGCATTCTATTGGTGGACATTCTATTGGTGGACATTCTAGCAGTGGACATTCTAGGGGTGGATGTTCTAGCGGTGGACGCTCTATCAGAACTGCCAGTGGAACTATGGCACAGAATAATCCTCCAACCCAATCGCTAGCCGGCAGTTCTCAAGAGTTTTACAGTATGAACACAGCTCCAAGTGATGTGATGTCTAGACAGCTGGCACCATCCGTGAGAGAGCATCGTTCTGATTCCTCATTTATTCAGCAGTGTTTTTCTATGGGTCCTGACCTTATAGGGAATATAGAGCCAGGTGTGAGGAACCCCATTGCTTCTCAGTCCACACATGCAGATGACCCCTCCCAGGCTCCTCCCAGCACAACGTCAGCAGGCACCCTATCCCAGCAGAGTACCTCTCCCAGCCCATCACTTGCCCCGAACCAGGGGACACCTGGACATTTTGTGTCTTCTTCAGGCATGACACAACATGCATGTCCTCCCCCTATCGGTGCTGTCATGTATGCCGCCCCTGAGGAACAGCAGAGACCCCCCAGTGATCTCTTTATGACACGCAGGCACCAGACTCCTCTTGAGAAACCCCCGGTCACCATTGAGGAGATCGAGCAGTGGCTTAAGAAAGGGACTGACGAGATGGTTGCCACTAACAACCAAGTTGTCGATGCAGGGAAACCCAATCGGCCTTTTACTGTGGAGAGAATAAACGTTTTACAACCAGGCAGAAGTCAGGAACAGCCAAGAGACAGATTATCACTGCACACTGAATCTCACACTAGCGTTAGTTCACATGTCATCTTAGCGGAGGGTAGCTACGTTAGTGACTGTGACGGTATCGGTCAAGATTTCAATAAAGCCAAGGAGAGGTTTTTGGATGTCTCCAGTGTTGCCGTCATTCACTACACATTATATGAACTGAGGAAGCTGGTTGCTCAGTTAGAGAGTTTAAGTGTCCCTCAGGTGAATACGGAGAATGTAAAAGATGCCATATTGAATTGCTTTTGGGGTGGGGATATTCAAAACTTAAGGCGTTGTAATAATCCAGAATTTTTAAGAGAGATGTCAGCAGAAGTGTCTGCCTTAAAAGTAGACCTGAATAGAGTTGTTCTCAGAGCAGTTGAGGGCATGAGCCTAGAGGAACTTTTGAATAAGACTCCCTCTTTAACACACCGTGGTAGCTCCTCGTCAGAAGACTTTAGGTCCTCGTGGTTGAATGTCAATGAGAAGGTGGATGACATAGACCAAGAGCTGGGTGTAGCCTGGCCTGTGTGCTTCACAGCAGAAATAGCAGAGGCACAAACCAGATCAAACGAGCAGGCAACAGACACAGAAACATCACATGTAGAGACGAATGAGGCGGCAGAGATGGAGAGAGGAAGAAAGACAGACATGGAGACAGAAGTACGGACAGATATGAAGATGGAGGCACAGACGAAGATGGAGACGGGTGTAGAAAGAAATAAAGAAACTAAGGCAGTTATGGAGGGGCTTGGCCACAATGAAACTGGAAGAGTGGATATAACCCCAGAGTCAACCATAGCATCTCGGACCCCTGGTTCAGATGAAGAGCCGTGTTTAGACACCCTTTGTGACATCAAAATGACTTTAATGCCATCTGAGGATGCCAAGCAGCTGTTTGACCAACTCCAACATGATTCAACCCATCTTATTGACTTCAGTGGGCTGGCTGAATGCCTTGTGGGGCAGGAGGAACAAAACACACCAGATCTTCTGACAGGTGAAGAAGAACCAGGGAGACTGGAGAAGAATGGTTTAGAACTTTCTTCCTGCGACCCTTCTGTCATTGAGACTTCTGACAAGTCTGAGTTGGGATTCTGCACAGAAGAACACGGCCTGACCGAGAGAAAAGGTCAGAAAGGAGATGTTTCAGAGACTGAGGGTGGAAGGAGAAAAGGACTCCACAACATACCGATGCCTGGGTACTTCTCCCTGTCAGTTGAGAGTGTGAATTCTGACCAGGAGGAGAGGGAAGAGGATCGCATGGAGCCAAAGTCACATGCCAAGGCTCAGGATTTGAATGGAGACTGGACAGAACCCATTTCACCCAGTGACCTCAAATCTCCCAGCAAGGTTAGACCTGCTCAGACCTCCCCTGTACTGCTCAAGACTCTGTCCCTGATCAATTCCATACAAAACGTTTTTAAAGATTTCTCATTTCAACCAATACATGTACTCAATTTATACTATACTTTTAACATACTAACTTATAACATATATATACTTTTATTAACATTCTAACTAAATTCTTCCGTTATTAACACTTTCTTCTTTCCGTGTTAATGTGTGTCTATAAAAGCTGACAGTTGTGTGATTTGCCCCCAGCAAGCCTCTCCACGGAAGTCTGTGGCTCCGCCTCTCAACACTGAGCAGCAGATCCTCACCGTTCAGCCGACCACCGCCTCCTCCCCAGCCAAGGTGGTCTCCAGCCAGACCACAGCACAGGTGACTAGACTTAATCAGTGTTCGTGAGTGTTGTCCTAGATAAAGAGAGTACAAATGGCCCGAGTGTTGTCTCTCAGGTGGACATGAAGCCCTTGCCGTTGTAGGACGGAACGCACAGTGAGATGAGAGCTTTACGCTACGAGGTTCGTTCGGAGCGATCCCTCCATACGGTGGCAGTCACAGGAAGTGGTTCACAACCACTGTTTTCCTAAAAAGGAAATCTGTAGCTAAAATTTAGGTAAGCTATTTATCTTGCCTAACTTAATGTTCAACCGTTTTGTATATGTTCAATATTGATCTATTCTTGCCTCCCTTAACTTTACTCTAAGGTCCTACAATTCAGATTCTCTAGCCACCGCTCTCACTCCAAGACATCACAATAGGTAGAATATCCGTAGATCAGAGTTTCCTATTTGTTAGGTCAAAACTGTCATTATCCCTCACGCCAAGAGGTGATATAGAATTCCCAAATACCTATTGCCTCCAACCCTAGTATACCCCCTGACTCGTGCTTGGAAAGGCCAAAGACCCAGCTTAATGGACTTTTTCACTCTGTTTCCAACTAGGACTTCTGGTTCCGCCGGCGAGGGTTGTAAAGGGCCTACAAGATACCACCAACTAAGTTGTCGTATGTGTCGTTCTAACAATGGTTGCCTTATGTCTCCCGAAGGATTCGTATAGCAACAGTACACCGTTTGTCTGCGAAACCCCTGTAAGCTCCACGAGCCACAGTTCCATAACACCAGAGTCAAACGAGTTGGTCGGATTCGCTTATGCAAGCAGGTTATACTTTCACTTTCTAGAGTTGAGTTTAGTTGTGTTGCCCGTCGTCGGCTCCACCCCAAACCCTACACCTCTAGGAGCTTAATGGTACCAGTAGGTCACTTACCCCTTCACGGATGTTTAGCTGATGCTGAGAGGAGGCGTTTCACTTGAAGAAGGGATTGTCCCAAAAAAGTTCTTCAAGTTTTATAAGATTTATTCAAAAATAATACAAAGTTTGCCAACGCACGGCAAATTGTTTTCAGTCAAAGTATACAACCAAAAATGATTGACAATGATCCCAAGCTAACATTCAGTATTTATACTATTCTAAACAGTCTGAGCCCACGCAGTTTGTGGTCAGATAAACCATAACTACGTCAATGATTACATCAATTCACACGCAATTAACATCCGATAAAACATGTTATTACTAAATAAGGGCAGAAGGAATTCCATAAAAGGTATACACTTCCGTCATACCACCTGCACACCTATGTCAACTGAAACAATGCCTGCATATATAAGTACATCACTAAAGCAATACATGCGTATGTTAGGTCGTCCTACGGTGGTGGTGACGACGACCCAGACCAAGCACCGTCTCATCATCACCATGCCCCTCCCCCAGATCCAGCCCAAACTCGCCAACCTTCCCCCAGCCACCGTTCTGACCCCTGACCCCAGAGGTGGAAATATGGGCCATTCTGTCCTGCCTGCACAACATGTCACACAGGTCAGTGGCACTCAGCGGAGCATGGCCTTGTCTTCACTCGTCAGTCGCTTCACTAATACACAGGGTTATCTTGATCAAAATTGGGAATATGATATTTAATATATGATTCCTGGCTCCAACAGTCTCTCTCTCTCTCTCTCTCTCTCTCTCTCTCTCTCTCTCCATCTGTGTTCAGCAGTCAGCGCTTGTGATTCCAGCCAGCAGCTCTACATCCTCCACGCCCACCGCCATTCAGACCCAGGCCAGACTTCCTATCACTGGGTAAGGACCTCCAAGCACAAGCTGGAATCATAATACCAATAATGTTATGCACACAGGCAGACCAATCGAAAGAGTGCTCTCAGCTTGTTGGAGTGGATTTTGCGAAGTGAAACATTCCTTTTGGTGTCCTTAACTATGGAAATAGAAACACAGGTTGTCGTCGTTTTGTTTTGTTTCAAAGCATAATGTCTCCTCAGCTTATCAGCATCGGACGCAACCTCAAGATCAAGGAAATCATGCAAGTGCTTGAAGTCACAGTGTATCAAACTGTAAGTACCCACGGGATCTGAAACCACTGACCTGTGGCTCAGTGGTAGAGCGGGTTGTCCAATAATCGTATGGTCGGCGGTTCGAATCCCGCCTCCTCCTGTCCATATGTCAAAGTGTCCTTGGGCAAGACACTGAACCCCAAATTGCTCCCAATGAGCACCGTGCATGTCAGCTGCCGCCATTGGTGTGTGAATATGTGTGTGAATGGGTGAATGAGAGGCCTTCATTGTAAAGCGTTTGGATAAAATCGGTATATAAGTGCATTTACAGTTTACCATGGGCCAACCTGTGTGCTCTGTCCTCTATGTAGATACTGTGACTGCTTTTCTAGTGGAGAGCTCTGCAGTAACTGTACCTGTACCAACTGCTTCAACAACCTGGAACACGAGACGGAAAGACTGAAAGCCATGAAGGTGTGGAATTCTTCAAATAAATAGAACAAAAATAATGTGATGCCTGGATGCTTCATATTTGTTTATTTGTTCGTCTTTTGCACTTCCACTAATCTGATCTGAATTCCTCCATGTTTTGGAAATCCAACAGCAAATCTAAGTGGGTATGTTTCCATAGACATGTCTGGACCGGAACCCAGAGGCGTTCAAGGCCCAAATCGGTCAACCCAGGGAGAGAAGACTTCAAAGGATGTTGGACATTATTTTTCAACCCGAGCTCAAGCTACATCGAACAGGTTCTATATTTATATCCTCAGCCACTCTGGTTAAACAGTCATTGTTTATTGTTCTGAATTGATTACAGTGTCATCCAAATTTGTACTTGTATCGATGGCAAGTTGACCCATCTTGAGTTTTATGTCGCTGCTCTGTTGTTCACTCCTTAAATAGTCTGAAAATATCACCATAACTTTGTTCTGAATCGCCAAAAGAAGATTTAATGTCCTGGCCCCCCTCCTCTATAACATCTACACCTACAACCTGCCGAACACAGTCTCCAGGAAGTGTGCCTACGCAGACGACCTTGCGCTGGTGTACTCAGCTGGAGACTGGCAGGCCGTGGAGGAGACCCTGAGCCAGGACATGCAGACACTAGCGACATACCTCCGGAAATGGAGATTGAAGCACAGCGAGGCAAAGACGGTGTCGGCGGCCTTCCACCTTAACAACAAGGAAGCCAAACGTGAGCTCTGAGCGCACATCGATGGAACACTCCAGCCATACTGCGCCGAAACAGCCCATCTCGGCATGACATTGGACAGGTCGCTCGCGTTCCGCTGACACCTCGAGTCACTGCGCAAGAATTAACAGCTTGTGTGGCATTGATGAGGCGACTGGTCCGATCAGGCTGGGGCGCCGGCGCAAAAACACTGCGTACGGCAGCCCTAGCCCTGGTCTACTCCACCAGTGAATATTGCGCACCGGTGTGGTGTCGCAGCACTCACACCCGCCTCATCGACCCGGATCGTGACAGGATGCCCGTGTCCCACTCCTGTGGACAACCTTCCCATCCTTACAGGCATCCAGCCCGCTGGCCTCTGCCGCACAGGAACCACAGCACGTCTCGCCTGCCGGGCCGTGGAGCTTAACCACTTGCTTCACGACAGGCTCACTGTAACAGTGGAGCCTCCCCGGCGTCTCAAGTCCAGACACCCTTTTGTGTCTGCCGCACGGGATCTCCTGCAGCAATGCAGAGATCTTAACATCAGCGAGGCAGGATGAGCGGACTACATCTGGCGTGAGGAGTGTGAGACTTTGTGATTCCATGGGTGGGTGAGGCTTAATCGTCTCCAGACCGATGTTGGACGCTTCCGCTCATCGATGCACAGATGGGGCTTGATATCCTGTGCGGTGTGCAAGTGTGGCGCCGAGGAACAAACCTCAGACCACGTCATCCAGGACTGTCCGATATATCGGACACCCAATGGAACGTGTAGCCTGACGGTTGTGGATGACGAAACGGTAACATGGCTCCTGGAGATGTGCCCAGATATATAGCCCGGGTGACCCCCTCAGCCAGGCTCGGGGTGGTAAAAGGATAGCCCCGAGCCTGGAGTGAGAGGAAGCAACAACCGACCCATACGAAGAAGAATTGAATACTGTATGTCCCAGTACATAGTATGCAAAATACCAGGATGACCTACTACATCCAGTTGCATTTTGCAGTATGCAAGCCAGCATGCTTTTCTGGCTATTGTGACCCACAATCCTCTGCGCAGCACAAGATTTGTCATATCCCCTAAGCTGTTGAGCGGATTGAAATTGCAATGATGATGTGGTAGCATAACAGAAGTGTGTCTATATATATTTCTAGTATCGTTATTTAATTATCAATTCTTCAGTTGTCAAAACGAAATGCCAACAAACTTGTTATGCCAGCCAGCTGCGTGTTCCCAAATAAATGTTAAAAGTTTGCTAGATAGACTTCCACAGAAAAATAGGTCCCCACAAAGTATAAGATTCAAGGAGAGTTTGACTTCAAAAATTATGGTATACACCCAAATTAACCCACAACACAATGTCCTCATATTCTATTTATTTTGGGTGCACTGTGGAGTGTTTAAGTGAGTTTGGTAGTGGATGCTAGCCTGTAACATTGTGTTGTGCTAGTATTAGCAAGGCACGGATGTTCAGGTAACACTGTACAATAAGGGTACATTAATAAGCATTAGTTAATGCATTATTAAGCATTAAGTAACAGTTATCTAATGTCTCTATTAACCATTTACTAATGTTAATGTTAAATAAGGTTAACTCACCTAACCTTAACTAAGGTATTAATTAACATTAGGAACCTAACCTAACCCTAAATAAGCATTAGTTAACAGTTTTGTGACCCTTATTGTAAAGTGTGACCAATGTTCAAGTTGTAAACGAGGCCCTATGTCCAAAATTCCAGACTATCCCTTTAAGGGGAATTGTTGATGGCAAGCGAGCACTGTTAAGTTGGCTCAGAGCAATTCTAATATGGCTGTGGTTAGCCATAATGAAGTAGGCGTTTATCCTAATATGGATCTTCCTTTTCCCCCAGACGTCCAGCAGCTCTCTCTCTCAGAGCCCCCACAGATGAAAGAAGAACAGCAGCTGAGGACCAGTCAGGGGGGAGAGCAGCTACAAGGGCTGCAGTCTGATACTAAAGACTCCATATTCACTTCCCCCAGAGTGAAAACCCACTGTGATCCGGAGGACTCGTCTCAACTTCCACCTCTTGACCAAACTCCAACTGTGGAGAACGGAGAAAGAGACTCTTTACCCACCAACACAACTGAGGAAGAAATCAAAGCAGAGTTTGATAAAGAGGACTATGGAGCACCAGAACCAGGCAGTGACTCTCAGCCCCCAACTCCAGACTGTCCTACAGCTCAGAGTTTAGAAGAGGAGGAGGAGGAGGAGAGAGTGGAGCAGGAGGAGAGAGGTGGACTGCTGCCTGAAATTACGGCTTGGTGCCTGAGGCCTCTGCCTGCCAGACTGCTGAAATCGCGGAAAACACAGGATAGGTGTTCTATACCTATTCCCAGACCTTATTCCAGTTCCTGCTCTGGCACTGAGAGTGAAGATGTTTCTTCTGAGGAGGCTGAGAGCAAGACAGTAGAGAAACCATATCAGTGTGAGGACTGTGACAAAACCTTTATTCAAAAGTATAGTTTAATTAGCCACAGAAGAATCCACACAGGAGAGAGACCATATCAGTGTGAGGACTGTGACAAAACCTTTATTCAAAAGTATAGTTTAATTAGCCACAGAAGAATCCACACAGGAGAGAAACCATATCAGTGTGAGGAATGTGACAAGGCTTTTAGTGATGCCAGTAATTTCAGGAAACATAGAAGAATACACACAGGAGAGAAACCATATCAGTGTGAGGAATGTGACGAGGCTTTTAGTGATGCCAGTGCTTTCAGGAAACACAGAAGAATCCACACAGGAGAGAAACCATATCAGTTTGAGGAATGTGACAAGGCTTTTAGTGATGCCAGTACTTTCAGGAAACATAGAAGAATACACACAGGAGAGAAACCATATCAGTGTGAGGAATGTGACAAAGCCTTTCATCAAAAGAATCATTTAGATATCCACAGAAGAATACACAGTAGAGGGCTTCATGGATCCACCAGAACCCGAAAACCCCAAATCCTACCTGAGACCCGAGTGGATCCAAAATATTGACGTGTCTCACGGGTACAGGTTGGGTCTTTTTTGGGTCTCTATTGCCACGGGTCTCAGGTAAGCACATCTGTAATTGATTTGCCTGTATGGACCCGTGAGGACCCAATTTCATATCAAATTCTTTAATCTCCAGTTTAAAAATAAGACCTCTGCCACCCCAGCCACAATCTCTTCATTCCACTCCCCTCCAGCAGGAGGCCGAGGTCCATCAGGACAAAGCCTGTACCCCACTGAGACAGATTCTTCCTCATCAACCAGGCTCGTGTTGCCCCACCCCTGACTCCGCCACCGCTGCGAAATGTACACATGACCACTGAATGTACTGTACACATGACGCACTGCCGTCGCATATCACATCGCACTCACTGTACATGGACCACTACATTTTGTATACTGTTTTCTTTTTCCTTTTTTAAATTGTATTTGCATTCGTTTTTTGTACTGCTCTCTGTCTAGTCTACACTGCCCTGTCTCGTCCCTGCACCCTGTCCAATGTTGTCTCCATGTTATGTACCGTGTCAGAAGCAAATTCCTAGTATGTTAAATAACTACATGTCAATTAAAAGAATTCTGATTCTGAAACTACCGGTAGTCTGTCTTGGACTCCCTAGTCCTGTCCCTGATCCCTAGTCCTGTCCCTGATCCCTAGTCCTGTCCCTGATCCCTAGTCCTGTCCCTGTCCCCTAGTCCTGTCCTGTCCTTGATCCCTAGTCCTGTCCCTGATCCCTAGTCCTGTCCCTGATCCCTAGTCCTGTCCCTGTCCCCTAGTCCTGTCCTGTCCTTGATCCCTAGTCCTGTCCCTGATCCCTAGTCCTGTCCCTGATCCCTAGTCCTGTCCCTGATCCCTAGTCCTGTCCCTGATCCCTAGTCTTGTCCCTGATCCCTAGTCCTGTCCTGTCATTGATCCCTAGTCCTGTCTTGTCCCTGATCCCTAGTCCTGTCCCTGATCCCTAGCCCTGTCCCTGATCCCTAGCCCTGTCCCTGATCCCTAGTCCTGTCCTGTCCCTGATCCCTAGCCCTGTCCCTGATCCCTAGTCTTGTCCCTGATCCCTAGCCCTGATCCCTAGCCCTGTCCCTGATCCCTAGTCCTGTCCCTGATCCCTAGTCCTGTCCTGTCCTGTCCCTGATCCCTAGTCCTGTCCCTGATCCCTAGCCCTGATCCCTAGTCTTGTCCCTGATCCCTAGCCCTGTCCTGTCCCTGATCCCTAGCCCTGTCCCTGATCCCTAGTCTTGTCCCTGATCCCTAGTCCTGTCCCTGATCCCTAGTCCTGTCACTGATTCTCCTGTCTCGATACAGATATCTGGGCGTTGGGTAACGGCTAATAACTAAGTCCCGATCCGATACCAGTGTTAAATTAATAAGCTGTATTCACGCACTGTGAGGAAGAGACTGGGAATCACTCTTTATAAGGCAACATCAGGCTTGACTTGAACATTGCTTTCTTTACTTTGTAAAACAAAATGTAACAAATAAAAAAACAAAAATATTTACTTAATTATTATTTATTATTACAATAATAAATATCCATGCACCAGCAACCAGGAATTGCAATTCAAATGTAAACCTTTTATGCAGAAACAAATTGGTCAGGAATTAAAATTCCTGTATAAAACAATACAACTGAGAACACAGAATGTAAACATAAATCACAACAAGGCCACAGCAAACATGTCCCACACCCACGATGCACGTTCCTTTGAGGCAATGATGGAATGAAAATATGGAATTTCTTTTTGAATTACTATGGTACACTAACCTATGAGACACATGTAAAACCAGGATTAAACAAGCCAGGAAGCTGTTGACGTCTGTGGATTTGAAAAGTAGAAGCGTCCCTGAGTAGAACAGACTATACTTTTACTTAAACACAGCATAGTTTCAGTGTTCAAACAAGTTCATGCACCTGTATGGTCAAAAGTCTTGTCAATGGAAAAATGCCTTGGAAAGGTGCCCCTTTTGTGGTGGGTTCTGGTACTACGGGGGGGACTGACTGACTCACTCACTCACTGACGGACGAACGGATGGACGACGTGACACCGGCCAACTTAAAGTCCCCCCCCCTTCAGCTGTCGCCGGGTGGGGGACAATTAGATAACTGAGACTCATGAATCATCCTGGCACAGCTAACGCACATTGCATAGGGCTACAGTAGGTACCATACTGTACCATATATGTGGCTGTAACTGAGTCTGACCTAACAAAATACTGTAGCTAGACACATCATCAACACCGCCTAATTTGGTCAAATGTGGCTGGCCAAACTACATTCGCCGCGCATATGCAGTTAGCTAGCTAGAAATACAGAGACACTGACCGGTCTCGCCAACTAACGTTAGACACAGTGATCGTACACACAGCAGGTTTGCCAAGTCAATTACCCTATACTGTCATATTAGCACTAGTGACCTGGGCCCAAATATTGCGGCAACAAAGCTCTATCAAATAAGCAGGACAGATCCAGATCTTAATCTTATATTTAAATCTCATATTTAAATAGATCTAAATCTAATCCGATCCTTAGTCCCTAGTCCCCTCCTCCTTAGCCTTAGTTCCTAGTCCTCTACTTCCTATCCCTAGTCCCCTCCTCCCTAGCCTTAGTTCCTAGTCCTCTACTTCCTATCCCTGTCCCCTCCTCCCTAGCCTTAGTTCCTAGTCCTCTACTTCCTATCCCTGTCCCCTCCTCCCTAGCCTTAGTTCCTAGTCCTCTACTTCCTGTCCCTAGTCCCCTCCTCCCTGACCTTAGTTCCTAGTCCTCTACTTCCTGTCCCTATCCCTAGTCCCCTCCTCCCTGACCTTAGTTCCTAGTCCTCTACTTCCTAGCCCTGTCCCTAGTCCTCTCCTCCCTGGCTGAGATGTTGGATGTGGTCGGCCAGCTCCCTAGTCCTCTCCTCCCTGGCTGAGATGTTGGATGTGGTCGGCCAGCTCCAGACAGTGGAGGATCCTGCGTTTTTCTGCCTCCAGCTGCTCAGATGGCACCTGGCCCAGGAGCTTCTGGGCGAACAGCACCAGGTCCTGCATGAAGAGCCCCACGGGCTCCCTGGGGACACCCGGGAGCTCTGTCACCCGGAACCCAGAGTCCAGGAGGAAGTTGACGCTTCTGGCTCGGGGGAGTCCGGGCCCTCGCTCCTCGATCCAAGTCAGAGGCCTGGGTCACGGGGAAACGGGGGGGCGTTACAGAACAGTTAGCCAGAGCACTGCGCTGTCATCACTCTAGTGTGTGTGTGTGTGTGTGTGTGTGTCGTCCTCGCCGACCTCTTCTCCGAGGTCAGAAGCTGGGCCGTCATCTTCACGTAGTCCTTGTTCGCCTGCTCCTCCACGGTTGCCGCGGCGACAGACAGCTCACCGAACAGGCTGACCAACCAGGTGAGGCGGGCGATGCCGCTGAACGCCAGGAAGCCAAACCCAGGCTTCAGAGGACCTCCTACACACACACACACACACAGTCATGGAATTTTTAGAGGCAACTGGCCTCAGCCTTTCAGGTTTCAGCCTTTTGTTCCTAAACCTATTGTCGAACGCCCTGTTCGCCGTTCTCTACCTTTCGGCATTCCAAACACCCCTGCCGTGGCTTTATCATTATAACAGGGAGACATCTCCAGGGGGGGGGGGGACACCCCAGACTTTCAGTCTGGCCTAGTGTGACCTCACATTATTCTATTGTCTCTACAGAAACCTATTCAAGATTTAACACGCTTTCTAATATCACCCCAGATAGCAAGTGGATGTGTAATGAAACTAAGCCACAAGTTCCTGCCAACTTCCTGGTTACAACCAAGGAATCTAAAAAGAAGGAAGGAGACAGCGACAGCTCAGAACATGAGCCCACAACAATAGTTCCGGACAGAATGGGGGGGTTTCCGTCTCTAAACGTTGCTCGTTGTCAGCAAGGTCCCAGGCAGTCTTCTCGTGAGGTCTGACTGACCTGTGAAGTGCAGGCATCCCTCCTCCAGCTTCTTCCCTGCGATGTCCTTCTTCAGCTGCTTGAAGTCTGCCGTCAGCAGCTCGATGTGTTCCTCGTGGAGAACCACTCCTGGGGGAACAGCAGTGAACACGCAGAACGTCGAAACCCATTCTGAAGAACAACCTGCGCGTCTGCTAGCGGCCTGGTACTGTAGGAAGCGAACGACCCAAAGGCTTGATGTCCAGGTACCTCACCTTTCCCGGGGCTGGACATAACAACGGCCGGCTACTGGGATAGTGACGTGACGAGGCATAATAATAACACGTTCTACGAAAAAAGCTGATGAGAAAGAGAGTAGGGTCCGCACACTGGAGCATATAGGAAATAGACCGTCCCCAATAGTTTATGAAATTAACGTTTCAATCTTATGTGATCTTCATCCTCACCCAGGCTCGGGGTGGTTGAAGGATAGCCCCTCAGCCCCGAGCCTGGGGGGGGAGAGGATATAACATCTAACCCACACGAAGAAGAAGAAGAAGAAGCTGACCTTTCTCCTGGGCCAGGTCCCAGAGCTCCACGGCGGCCGGGTAGGTCATGGCCATGGGGTACTCCACGCACACGTGCTTCCCTGCCTGCAGGAACGTCCTGAGAACCGGGCAGGAGAACGGAGAACAGGACGGAACAGGTTAGAGTCTGTTATAGAACTCAGCAGAGTGCTACGAACATGAAGAAGCAAAGGAGATCCTAGTGTCTAGAGGTGTGTGAGCTGCTGCTTGCGCCAATAGGGTTGCAAACATAACATATGAAACCGAATAAATTGTCCGCACACTGAAATAAGCTCCCAAGGTGAGTTTAATGGTTGTCAGCGCAACGTTTCGGCTGTAGAAACCTTCTTGCACCTGAAGTGGGCTTCTACGGCCGAAACGTTGTGCTGACAACCATTAAACTCACCTTGGGAGCTTATTTCAGTGTGCGGACAATTTCTTGGGTTTCACGGGGGTAGTTGTACCTGACGGAGTCCTCGTGCGAGGCGTTCTCAGTGCAGACGAAGGCCACCTGGATGTCTTCCCTGCTCAAAACCTCCTCCAGAGAGATCTGCTTCACCGCCTGCTGGACCTCCAGAGCCCTCCTGTAAGACAGGGTAGGGTTATGATTAGATCATAAATAAGATGACTAGACTGTATCACCTTAGTCAACAACAAACATACAAGACAAACATCTTTATTTACACACAGTGAACACATTTAAACACCGATCTCAACGCAGTTTGGGGAAACGGACTTTGCATATAGTAGTCATAGACTTTGAATGGTGAAGTAATTTGCTTAACATGCAAGTATCAAATCAACCTGGAAACTAGCGAGCCAGGCTAGGTGGTGAAATCAACCTGGAACCCAGGCTAGGAGCCTGGTGTCGGTCTGGGGGCCGTCTGTCTCACCTGGATATGAAGCCCTTGACACTGAGCTTCTCTGCGGCGCTGGAGGGCAGGGGGGCCATCATGTCCCTGAGCCTCACCTTGCCTGCGGTCCCCACGCCCATCACCACCGTCCCCAACATGTCTGCCTGGAGGAGGAGAGGAGAGACGGGAGGTTCAGAGGGGAGATGACAGGGGAGCAAGTGGACGGAGAAGGGGGACACAGAGGTGGATAGAGGGAGGGAGGGAGGGATGGGGAGGGAGAGGCCCAGGTGTGAGGGAGGCAGGGACACGTGCTGTATAGCCTACCTTAACCATGAACAGAGGGTGGAACAACAGTCATTTTAATGATGACAACGGTGACACAGCAAGACTATCCCTCAGCTCTGAGCCTGTGTGTTCTTAGCTGATAAGAACAGTGAGAAACTCTCCCACTTTATCAGCTAGTTACTACTGCGCCTTTTTCTTGTGTGGATCGTCGTGTGTATGATACAAGACAGGAATTTTCCCTCGGGGGGTCAATAAAAGCGATATCTATGTTTTTATTCTAGTGTGAAAATAAGCGTATTCATCACAACTACACTGTATGTCAGGTATGCGGGTTGTAGTAAAGTAAGGCTACTCAGCAAATGTTCCAAACATCAGGCCTTTTCAAAATAAAAGTCATTTTCTAAAATTAAAGTCCCGTTGCAGAAATAGCAAGGGGGACCATTTTGTTTTTCGACTAAGATTGGGGGGGGGGGCCCCCTTTTCCTACACCCCACCCGAGTGTGATGGAGGACCTAATCAGGGCTTTTTCTGAAACCAGGCCGGATAGGTTCTTCTGACTGCAGAAATGCAGGTATAAAATAAAAGCAGCCTACAATTGTCATACTTTCTACAGCACCACTGCCAGAGGTAAAATGCCGTTGTGCCGATTTTATCACGACCAGAGGGGCCGCGAAAGTGCCGAGTTATCTCATTTAGCATTTAACTCTACTGGCCTGTGCGTTCTCCAATCACATTAAATTATCTAACACTATGAAGCCCTACTCTACTTTCAAAGAGACTGTATGTGAAGAAGATAATACTGTAGGCTACATCCCAGCTAGCAATCATTTGTTCCAAAATGTTCTATGAATGTGGAAATATTAGCAGAACGTGTTGGGAATGTTGTCACTGCTAGCTGGGATCAGATAGGTTTATATTAGCTCGCTGGCTGCTGACACTAATGAACAAAACCAGAAACCAAACTAATTAACCTATTGCCTAGGCCTATCAAAATAATGAAACAATCAGCATCAGAATAACAAGCACAAATGATCCCAATTCGTACAATTTAGCCTGCCAGCTATTTATTAAAGCGGAAGTAGAAATGAGAACGATTCATTGTTCTTACCTCGCCTTTTACGCCAAGTCTTGATGCTAGTGGCTCCGCACCATGGAAGTAATCAAGGTTACAGTGATCTCTCCCCGGGTCTCTCTAGATAACTTTCATAACTCTCACATGGTTGGGGGAGTTGCGTATGACGTATGCGGAAGTCGTAGCACGTACGGCGAGGATAAGGGATACAGCCATGGAGGTACTGGAGACGGCATTGAAAATGGCTGCCTATTCATTTCAATGAAAGTTGCTCACCGGCGCATGAAGCCATTTGACGTAGTGGCCAAAGCCCGGTATTGCAAGTCAAATCAAGGCATGCGGCCCAAGAACCCTTATTTCCCATGTTAGTGGATGATGATAGATAGGGCTAGAAAAGGAAAACAAAATTTTTCTGGGTATCATTCAGCATCAGAGACCAATCTTATCAATATAAACTTTTAGTTTTAGGGGTTTAGGGGTTTTTGAAGCCACCAATACCTGTATTGAGCCATTTAAACATGTGCTGTGCACGAGCCTCGGGACGCGCTGGTCGCGCGTTCGTGAGTCCTGCGAGCTCGGGAAAGCACGTGACCATAGGAAGACCCGCCCTACTCTGCCTCTGATTGGATAGGAAGTCATGTAATGACGTCGGCTAACATGCTAAGCTTTGAGCAATGAAGCTTATGATGATGCTAATCATAGATATGAACGTATGTCTATGATGCAAATGATCATGACATGTGGTTACTTTAGGACATCGTTGGAAAAGATCTAGAGGGTAAGTGGGTCAATGTTGAATAACTTAGCTAACATTACCTAATGTTACATTTCTTTATATTAACATCAACTATATTGATAGGCTAGGGAGCTATGCTAACGGTAGCTAATGCTAACGGCTTAGGGTTAACGTTAGTTAGTTAATGCTAACGTTACGTTCGGAGGTCTCAGATGTATTTCAATTTTAACAATGTTGAGCATGATCAATGTGACATTGTTCATACATTGATTACAGTCTGTAATCTTGTCTGGCATTATTTAGCTATAGTGGGCTGATGCTTGCTGCTGCTACTATAGCATTTGCCACATTATACATCAAATTAATCAAGCATAGTGTTATTACCTGAAGGCAATATTACCATTGCAAGTAAGCATGCCATGTATATGCCATGCCTGGAAATCAAATTAATAGTGTAATTATTCCCCATCATAGCTCATTGTACACTGATATAATCATTCTCCTTGCCTTTGCTAATACTCATCTCTTTTATCAAACTTTGTGCTAGGAAAGAAATCTGGCTGTGATTCGTCGCTAGTGCTCATCCAGGCTGTTGTCATCTCCCGCCTGGACTCCTGCAACTCCCTACTTGCTGCCATCCTGCAGCGTTGGCCATCAGACTCCTGGAGAAAGCTGCTGCTGACCTGGTGTTCAACAGCCCCATGCTCTTCCACAAAACTTCCCTACTCTGTTCTCTGCACTGGCTCCCTGCGCTGTCCCATCCAGTTTAGGACTGTGGTTCGAGCCTACAGGGCAAATGAACAGCTCCCTCCGACCTCCAGGCTGTGGTCAAGCTCTGCTGCCTTGAGGTGATTGGTTCCCCAGTTGCTCCAAGCCCCCCTACGGCAGATTGTAACGGCCATGGCTTTTTTCTGTCCTGGCCTCAGTGGTGGAATGAACTGTGCACTGATGTCAGAACAGAGCCAATAATACACACTGTTCATAGTGAGCCTAGTTATTATTGATTAACTTGGACTGTTTCCCCTCTCCTTGTCAGTCATTAAAATATGTTCAGTGTTTCACAATACTGATGTATAACATTTCATTATTTTGTCTCAGACCATTTCTGAAACAATCATCAGTGTCAGTATACATTTCCCTCCAATGTTATTGCTTGCCCATTTTTAACCATTTAACTACTAGACTGTACAAACGAATTGCACAACTATAGTATTTTCTAGGTATAGCCTACTTCTCCACTTTCTCTTAATGTTGGTATGAAATGGCAGTCAAACTATGCAATGATGTTCCACACTGTTTCCACCCAAATTCCCAACAAATGTGGCCACCACACTGTTCAGGACATTCACAGGTCTTGCTCTCAGGGATCGGTAAAAGAAAGGGACATGGTTCCTCCATAATGTGCTAAGGCTCTGCTTAGATCAAAGGCTTGGTCATCAGAAAATATCACAAAGACAGTGATCACAAAACAATTAAAAACATGTCACCAGTGTATGCCTTAACCCTAGTCAAATTTCTAGTATGTGTGAACCATATACATGGCAGTAAACAGATCTTGAGTCATACAAACTGGAGGATGCTTGACCCATACAAACTACTTTAACTCAATTTCAATAAACAACTCCAAAATATGGCAGACAGAAGAGCTGAGCAGACTTGGTAGATGACTGGATGATCTTACAGAGAACCAAGGGAAATTGACTGGTATTAATGATAAGAGTAATGAGGGATGAGGTGCAGCTGGGCAGAGTGGAGACAGGTGGCAGGTGATGCAGGAGATGGGAAGGTGAGTAGGCAACAACCAAGCATGAACAGGAACTGGACCACTGGCTGGCTCCCTTGACTGTCCAACCCATCCATCAGCGCCAGCAGAGTGGACACGATAGAGCCAGAGAGAGAGAGACAAATGCAACGCAAGGTTAGTTTAGTTCCAATCGCCCATGTGCAACATCAATCAAGTACGCAGCCAAGCTGAAGAACCGAGTTACATCAGAGGCGGAGCGAGGCGGTGGCTCCGTGACAGACAGGCCTCACCTGTGTATCTGGTCCTGTCTGCTGGAGCATACTGGGGCCAGCCGGTCTATCTTGTGGAAGAAGATGAAGGAGGGTCTCATTAGGTTGACCTTGGGAGAGACCAACAAACAGCCATCACAAGCTCTCAGTCAACACTGAGGATGATGGTCAGGTGTCCTGTCCAATAATTATACCCCCCTCCCCCCACCGCCACAGTTGCCCCATTGGCTAACCTGGTCAAAGAGAAGGCAGAGCTGATTATGTGTTCTGATTCACCAACCCACTTGCTAAGGCAGTCAGCTCCTTTCCTTATAGACACCTTTGTGTTTCCCTGCCTACACTCGTTAGTCTGCACCCGCGCCACTGGGGTCTTGCCTGTACTTGGGGGACTGTAGATCAGAGCACTACACATCTGTAGGTGGGGGGGGGGGTTGGGGGGAGTATGTGAAAAACAGGGACTTCACAAGACAGCTCAAATTAGACAAGACAGCTTAAATACGGCTGGGTCTTCATATGTTTACTGGAGCAACGTACTGTAGTGTGGTCTCACCTAGGAGGTTCTTCTATCAGGTGATCGAACACAGAGGGGTTGCTCTGCTTCCTGTTCACTGACTGAAAAAGCAATCACAGTGGGATTTAGTGACATCATTATGCACATCAGGAATTCATTATCTCATCTAGTCAGTCAAAAAATGATTTTGTCCTCACCAATAGGTGGCGCCTCATATCACTGCATTTATCTTTTAAAACAGCAAACACTATGTGTAAATAAGGTTTTAAACTTCATCAACATCATTATAAATAATCAGCCCCTATGGCTGGATACAGGCGCAGCAGAAGTCGAGGGTGACAGTACTAGGTTTTTAGCTGGCAGGTGCCCGTCAGGCTCAGTGAATATCTGGTTGAACTGGTTTAAACTCTGTCCTCAGTATTAGTACTGCCCATGTGCACAATTGATTCGCTAGCTTTTCATTGGGATAGCTGGTGGCAGTGTTCTAGAAAGGTGGTCATGTGCGTTCCTAAGTCAGAGGACCCGGGTTTGAACCCAGTGTGGGCAAGTGTGGTGGAATCAATACACCTGTTACAATCGCAGGAATTTTATGGGAAGGAAGGGGCTTCTTTTTTCTTTCTTTTTTTAAAGGTTTTGTACCTTCAATATTAGACACTTAAGCAAACAGAAAAACACAAAACACAACTATAAAAGGCCTGGCTTGGTTTAAAGCCCACTCACCACGTCAAGGTGCAGGCCAAGAGTGGGGACACGACAATCACTAACAGACAAACCCTGACAAATACACATGTAAAGACATGTAAAGAAACACGTAAAAACATATAGACTATACATATAGGAGTAGGGAAGTTGTGTGGAAGAGCATGGGGCCGTTGAACACGGGATTAGCAGCAGCTTTCTCCAGGAGTCTGATGGCCAACGCTGCAGGATGGCAGCAAGTAGGGAGTTGCAGGAGTCCAGGCGGGAGATGACAACAGCCTGGATGAGCACTAGTGACGAATCACAGCCAGATTTCTTTCCTAGCACAAAGTTTGATAAAAGAGATGAGTATTAGCAAAGGCAAGGAGAATGATTATATCAGTGTACAATGAGCTATGATGGGGAATAATTACACTATTAATTTGATTTCCAGGCATGGCATATACATGGCATGCTTACTTGCAATGGTAATAATGCCTTCAGGTAATAACACTATGCTTGATTAATTTGATGTATAATGTGGCAAATGCTATAGTAGCAGCAGCAAGCATCAGCCCACTATAGCTAAATAATGCCAGACAAGATTACAGACTGTAATCAATGTATGAACAATGTCACATTGATCATGCTCAACATTGTTAAAATTGAAATACATCTGAGACCTCCGAACGTAACGTTAGCATTTACTAACGTTAACCCTAAGCCGTTAGCATTAGCTACCGTTAGCATAGCTCCCTAGCCTATCAATATAGTTGATGTTAATATAAAGAAATGTAACATTAGGTAATGTTAGCTAAGTTATTCAACATTGACCCACTTACCCTCTAGATCTTTTCCAACGATGTCCTAAAGTAACCACATGTCATGATCATTTGCATCATAGACATACGTTCATATCTATGATTAGCATCATCATAAGCTTCATTGCTCAAAGCTTAGCATGTTAGCCGACGTCATTACATGACTTCCTATCCAATCAGAGGCAGAGTAGGGCGGGTCTTCCTATGGTCACGTGCTTTCCCGAGCTCGCAGGACTCACGAACGCGCGACCAGCGCGTCCCCGAGGCTCGTGCACAGCACATGTTTAAATGGCTCGATACAGGTATTGGTGGCTTCAAAAACCCCAAAACCCCTTTGAATTAAAAGTTTATATTGATAAGATTGGTCTCTGATGCTGAATGATACCCAGAAAAATTTTGTTTTCCTTTTCTAGCCCTATCTATCATCATCCACTAACATGGGAAATAAGGGTTCTTGGGCCGCATGCCCTGCAATACCGGGCTTGGCCTGAAAGCCCATGGTGGCTTCAATGCGCCAAGCTGATCCTGGGGGCTTGGATACAGCAAGCCCCCAGGATCAGCTTGGCGCATTGAAGCCATGGAGGTATATATTATAAACTGGAGACGGCATTGAAAATGGCTGCCTATTCATTTCAATGAAAGTTGCTCACCGGCGCATGAAGCCATTTGACGTAGTGGCCAAAGCTCGGTATTGCAAGTCACGTGACGGCATGCGGCCCAAGACCCTTATTTCCCATGGTTTGTGGATTATGATAGATAGGGCTAGAAAAGGAAAACAAATGCCATGTATATGCCATGCCTGAAAATCGAATTATATTGTGATTCTTCCCCATCATAGCTCATTGTACATTAATATAATCATTCTCCTTGCTTTTGCTAATACTCATCTCTTTTTATCAAACTTTATGCTAGGAAAGAAATCTGGCTGTGATTCGTCGCTAGTGCTCATCCATGCTGTTGGCATCTCCCGCCTGGACTCCTGCAACTCCCTACTTGCTGCCATCCTGCAGCGTTGGCCATCAGACTCCTGGAGAAAGCTGCTGCTGACCTGGTGTTCAACAGCCCCATGCTCTTCCACACAACTTCCCTACTCCGTTCTCAGCACTGGCTCCCTGCGCTGTCCCATACAGTTTAGGACTGTGGTGCAAGCCTACAGGGCAAATGAACAGCTCCCTCCTACCTCCAGGCTGTGGTCAAGCTCTGCTGCCTTGAGGTGATTGGTTCCCCAGTTGCTCCAAGCCCCCCTACAGCAGATTGGCGTGGCCATGGCTTTTTTCTGTCCTGGCCTCACAGCCTCATGTTCATGAAGATTGTAGATAGAAATAAATTTGCTCTGGAAAAAAAAACGCCATACATACCCCTTACGTTTTTTTTCAGGTGGAGATAATTAGATTTGTCACTGCTCGGCCTAGGAATGGACTAGACACCCCTGGGTGGCAGATCTCTGATCAGAATAGCTTGTACTACATGCCTGTGAATGTTCATGAAGATTGTAGATAGAAATAAATTTGGTCTGAAAAAAAACCCGCCATACATACCCCTTACGTTTTTTTTCAGGTGGAGATAATTAGATTTGTCACTGCTCGGCCTAGGAATGGACTAGACACCCCTGGGTGGCAGATCTCTGATCAGAATAGCTTGTACTACATGCCTGTGAATGTTCATGAAGATTGTAGATAGAAATAAATTTGGTCTGAAAAAAAAAACGCCATACATACCCCTTACGTTTTTTTTCAGGTGGAGATAATTAGATTTGTCACTGCTCGGCCTAGGAATGGACTAGACACCCCTGGGTGGCAGATCTCTGATCAGAATAGCTTGTACTACATGCCTGTGAATGTTCATGAAGATTGTAGATAGAAATAAATTTGGTCTGAAAAAAAAAACGCCATACCCCTTACGTTTTTTTTCAGGTGGAGATAATTAGATTTGTCACTGCTCGGCCTAGGAATGGACAAGACACCCCTGGGTGGCAGATCTCTGATCAGAATAGCTTGTACTACATGCCTGTGAATGTTCATGAAGATTGTAGATAGAAATAAATTTGGTCTGAAAAAAAAACGCCATACATACCCCTTACGTTTTTTTTCAGGTGGAGATAATTAGATTTGTCACTGCGCGGCCTAGGAATGGACTAGATACCCCTGGGTGGCAGATCTCTGATCAGAACAGCTTGTACTACATGCCTGTGAATGTTTATGAAGATTGTAGATAGAAATAAATTTGGTCTGAAAAAAAAACCGCCATACATACCCCTTACGTTTTTTTTCAGGTGGAGATAATTAGATTTGTCACTGCTCGGCCTAGGAATGGACAAGACACCCCTGGGTGGCAGATCTCTGATCAGAATAGCTTGTACTACATGCCTGTGAATGTTCATGAAGATTGTAGATAGAAATAAATTTGGTCTGAAAAAAAAAACGCCATACCCCTTACGTTTTTTTTCAGGTGGAGATAATTAGATTTGTCACTGCTCGGCCTAGGAATGGACAAGACACCCCTGGGTGGCAGATCTCTGATCAGAATAGCTTGTACTACATGCCTGTGAATGTTCATGAAGATTGTAGATAGAAATAAATTTGGTCTGAAAAAAAAACGCCATACATACCCCTTACGTTTTTTTTCAGGTGGAGATAATTAGATTTGTCACTGCGCGGCCTAGGAATGGACTAGACACCCCTGGGTGGCAGATCTCTGATCAGAACAGCTTGTACTACATGCCTGTGAATGTTTATGAAGATTGTAGATAGAAATAAATTTGGTCTGAAAAAAAAACCGCCATACATACCCCTTACGTTTTTTTTCAGGTGGAGATAATTAGATTTGTCACTGCTCGGCCTAGGAATGGACTAGACACCCCTGGGTGGTAGATCTCTGATCAGAATAGCTTGTACAACATGCCTGTGAATGTTCATAAAGATTGTAGATAGAAATACATTTGGTCTGGAAAAAAAAACGCCATACATACCCCTTACGTTTTTTTTCAGGTGGAGATAATTACATTTGTCACTGCTCGGCCTAGGAATGGACTAGACACCCCTGGGTGGCAGATCTCTGATCAGAACAGCTTGTACTACATGCCTGGGAATGTTCATGAAGATTGTAGATAGAAATAAATTTGGTCTGAAAAAAAAAACGCCATACATACCCCTTACGTTTTTTTTCAGGTGGAGATAATTAGATTTGTCACTGCGCGGCCTAGGAATGGACAAGACACCCCTGGGTGGCAAATCTCTGATCAGAATAGCTTGTACTACATGCCTGTGAATGTTCATGAAGATTGTAGATAGAAATAAATTTGGTCTGAAAAAAAAACCGCCATACATACCCCTTATGTTTTTTTTCAGGTGGAGATAATTAGATTTGTCACTGCTCGGCCTAGGAATGGACTAGACACCCCTGGGTGGCAGATCTCTGATCAGAACAGCTTGTACTACATGCCTGGGAATGTTCATGAAGATTGTAGATAGAAATAAATTTGGTCTGAAAAAAAAAACGCCATACATACCCCTTATGTTTTTTTTCAGGTGGAGATAATTAGATTTGTCACTGCTCGGCCTAGGAATGGACTAGACACCCCTAGGTGGCAGATCTCTGATCAGAATTGCTTGTACTACATGCCTGTGAATGTTCATGAAGATTGTAGATAGAAATAAATTTGGTCTGAAAAAAAAAACGCCATACATACCCCTTACGTTTTTTTTCAGGTGGAGATAATTAGATTTGTCACTGCTCGGCCTAGGAATGGACTAGGCACCCCTGGGTGGCAGATCTCTGATCAGAATAGCTTGTACTACATGCCTGTGAATGTTCATGAAGATTGTAGATAGTAATACATTTGGTCTGAAAAAAAAAACGCCATACATACCCCTTACGTTTTTTTTCAGGTGGAGATAATTAGATTTGTCACTGCGCGGCCTAGGAATGGACAAGACACCCCTGGGTGGCAAATCTCTGATCAGAATAGCTTGTACTACATGCCTGTGAATGTTCATGAAGATTGTAGATAGAAATAAATTTGGTCTGAAAAAAAAAACGCCATACATACCCCTTATGTTTTTTTTCAGGTGGAGATAATTAGATTTGTCACTGCTCAGCCTAGGAATGGACTAGACACCCCTGGGTGGCAGATCTCTGATCAGAACAGCTTGTACTACATGCCTGGGAATGTTCATGAAGATTGTAGATAGAAATAAATTTGGTCTGAAAAAAAAAACGCCATACATACCCCTTACGTTTTTTTTCAGGTGGAGATAATTAGATTTGTCACTGCGCGGCCTAGGAATGGACAAGACACCCCTGGGTGGCAAATCTCTGATCAGAATAGCTTGTACTACATGCCTGTGAATGTTCATGAAGATTGTAGATAGAAATAAATTTGGTCTGAAAAAAAAAACGCCATACATACCCCTTATGTTTTTTTTCAGGTGGAGATAATTAGATTTGTCACTGCTCAGCCTAGGAATGGACTAGACACCCCTGGGTGGCAGATCTCTGATCAGAACAGCTTGTACTACATGCCTGGGAATGTTCATGAAGATTGTAGATAGAAATAAATTTGGTCTGAAAAAAAAAACGCCATACATACCCCTTACGTTTTTTTTCAGGTGGAGATAATTAGATTTGTCACTGCGCGGCCTAGGAATGGACAAGACACCCCTGGGTGGCAAATCTCTGATCAGAATAGCTTGTACTACATGCGTGTGAATGTTCATGAAGATTGTAGATAGAAATAAATTTGGTCTGAAAAAAAAAACGCCATACATACCCCTTATGTTTTTTTTCAGGTGGAGATAATTAGATTTGTCACTGCTCGGCCTAGGAATGGACTAGACACCCCTGGGTGGCAGATCTCTGATCAGAACAGCTTGTACTACATGCCTGGGAATGTTCATGAAGATTGTAGATAGAAATAAATTTGGTCTGAAAAAAAAAACGCCATACATACCCCTTACGTTTTTTTTCAGGTGGAGATAATTAGATTTGTCACTGCTCGGCCTAGGAATGGACTAGACACCCCTGGGTGGCAGATCTCTGATCAGAACAGCTTGTACTACATGCCTGGGAATGTTCATGAAGATTGTAGATAGAAATAAATTTGGTCTGAAAAAAAAAACGCCATACATACCCCTTACGTTTTTTTTCAGGTGGAGATAATTAGATTTGTCACTGCTCGGCCTAGGAATGGACTAGACACCCCTAGGTGGCAGATCTCTGATCAGAATTGCTTGTACTACATGCCTGTGAATGTTCATGAAGATTGTAGATAGAAATAAATTTGGTCTGAAAAAAAAAACGCCATACATACCCCTTACGTTTTTTTTCAGGTGGAGATAATTAGATTTGTCACTGCTCGGCCTAGGAATGGACTAGGCACCCCTGGGTGGCAGATCTCTGATCAGAATAGCTTGTACTACATGCCTGTGAATGTTCATGAAGATTGTAGATAGAAATAAATTTGGTCTGAAAAAAAAAACGCCATACATACCCCTTACGTTTTTTTTCAGGTGGAGATAATTAGATTTGTCACTGCTCGGCCTAGGAATGGACGAGACACACCTGGGTGGCAGATCTCTGATCAGAATAGCTTGTACAAGCCATTCTGATCAGAGATCTGCCACCCAGGTGTGTCTAGTCCAGTCCTAGGCCGAGCAGTGACAAATTAAATTATTTCCACCTGAAAAAAAACATAAGGGGTATGTATGCCGTTTTTTTTTCCAGACCAAATTATTTCTATCTACAATCTTCATGAACATTCACAGGCATGTAGTACAAGCCATTCTGATCAGAGATCTGCCACCCAGGTGTGTCTAGTCCAGTCCTAGGCCGAGCAGTGACAAATTAAATTATTTCCACATGAAAAAAAACGTAAGGGTATGGCGTTTTTTTTTCCAGACCAAATTATTTCTATATACAATCTTCATGAACATTCACAGGCATGTAGTACAAGCTATTCTGATCAGAGATCTGCCACCCAGGGGTGTCTAGTCCATTCCTAGGCCGAGCAGTGACAAATTAAATTATTTCCACCTGAAAAAAAACATAAGGTATGCCGTTTTTTTTTTCTGACCAAATTATTTCTATCTACAATCTTCATGAACATTCACAGGCATGTAGTACAAGCAATTCTGATCAGAGATCTGCCACCCAGGGGTGTCTAGTCCATTCCTAGGCCGAGCAGTGACAAATCTAATTATCTCCACCTGAAAAAAAAACGTAAGGGGTATGTATGGCGTTTTTTTTTCCAGACCAAATTTATTTCTATCTACAATCTTCATGAACATTCACAGGCATGTAGTACAAGCTATTCTGATCAGAGATCTGCCACCCAGGGGTGTCTAGTCCATTCCTAGGCCGAGCAGTGACAAATCTAATTATCTCCACCTGAAAAAAAACGTAAGGGGGTATGGCGTTTTTTTTTCCAGACCAAATTTATTTCTATCTACAATCTTCATGAACATTCACAGGTATGTAGTACAAGCCATTCTGATCAGAGATCTGCCACCCAGGTGTGTCTAGTCCATTCCTAGGCCGAGCAGTGACAAATCTAATTATCTCCACCTGAAAAAAAACATAAGGGGTATGTATGCCGTTTTTTTTCCCAGACCAAATTATTTCTATCTACAATCTTCATGAACATTCACAGGCATGTAGTACAAGCTATTCTGATCAGAGATCTGCCACCCAGGGGTGTCTAGTCCATTCGTAGGCCGAGCAGTGACAAATCTAATTATCTCCACCTGAAAAAAAACGTAAGGGGTATGTATGGCGTTTTTTTTTTCAGACCAAATTTATTTCTATCTACAATCTTCATGAACATTCACAGGTATGTAGTACAAGCCATTCTGATCAGAGATCTGCCACCCAGGTGTGTCTAGTCCAGTCCTAGGCCAAGCAGTGACAAATTAAATTATTTCCCCCTGAAAAAAAACGTAAGGGGTATGTATGGCGTTTTTTTTTTCAGACCAAATTTATTTCTATCTACAATCTTCATGAACATTCACAGGTATGTAGTACAAGCCATTCTGGTCAGAGATCTGCCACCCAGGGGTGTCTAGTCCATTCCTAGGACGAGCAGTGACAAATCTAATTATCTCCACCTGAAAAAAAACGTAAGGGGTATGTATGCCGTTATTTTTTTCAGACCAAATTTATTTCTATCTACAATCTTCATGAACATTCACAGGTATGTAGTACAAGCCATTCTGATCAGAGATCTGCCACCAAGGTGTGTCTAGTCCAGTCCTAGGCCGAGCAGTGACAAATTAAATTATTTCCACCTGAAAAAAAACATAAGGGGTATGTATGGCGTTTTTTTTTCCAGACCAAATTATTTCTATCTACAATCTTCATGAACATTCACAGGCATGTAGTACAAGCTATTCTGATCAGAGATCTGCCACCCAGGGGTGTCTAGTCCATTCCTAGGCCGAGCAGTGACAAATCTAATTATCTCCACCTGAAAAAAAACATAAGGGGTATGTATGGCGTTTTTTTTTTCAGACCAAATTTATTTCTATCTACAATCTTCATGAACATTCACAGGTATGTAGTACAAGCCATTCTGATCAGAGATCTGCCACCCAGGTGTGTCTAGTCCAGTCCTAGGCCGAGCAGTGACAAATTAAATTATTTCCACCTGAAAAAAAACATAAGGGGTATGTATGGCGTTTTTTTTTTCAGACCAAATTTATTTCTATCTACAATCTTCATGAACATTCACAGGTATGTAGTACAAGCCATTCTGATCAGAGATCGTCCACCAAGGTGTGTATAGTCCAGTCCTAGGCCGAGCAGTGACAAATTAAATTATTTCCACCTGAAAAAAAACATAAGGGGTATGTATGCCGTTTTTTTTTCCAGACCAAATTATTTCTATCTACAATCTTCATGAACATTCACAGGCATGTAGTACAAGCTATTCTGATCAGAGATCTGCCACCCAGGGGTGTCTAGTCCACTCCTAGGCCGAGCAGTGACAAATTAAATTATTTCCCCCTGAAAAAAAACGTAAGGGGTATGTATGGCGTTTTTTTTTTCAGACCAAATTTATTTCTATCTACAATCTTCATGAACATTCACAGGTATGTAGTACAAGCCATTCTGATCAGAGATCTGCCACCCAGGGGTGTCTAGTCCATTCGTAGGCCGAGAAGTGACAAATCTAATTATCTCCACCTGAAAAAAAACGTAAGGGGTATGTATGGCGTTTTTTTTTTCAGACCAAATTTATTTCTATCTACAATCTTCATGAACATTCACAGGTATGTAGTACAAGCCATTCTGATCAGAGATCTGCCACCCAGGTGTGTCTAGTCCAGTCCTAGGCCGAGCAGTGACAAATTAAATTATTTCCCCCTGAAAAAAAACATAAGGGGTATGTATGGCGTTTTTTTTTTCAGACCAAATTTATTTCTATCTACAATCTTCATGAACATTCACAGGTATGTAGTACAAGCCATTCTGATCAGAGATCTGCCACCCAGGTGTGTCTAGTCCAGTCCTAGGCCAAGCAGTGACAAATTAAATTATTTCCCCCTGAAAAAAAACGTAAGGGGTATGTATGGCGTTTTTTTTTTCAGACCAAATTTATTTCTATCTACAATCTTCATGAACATTCACAGGTATGTAGTACAAGCCATTCTGGTCAGAGATCTGCCACCCAGGGGTGTCTAGTCCATTCCTAGGCCGAGCAGTGACAAATCTAATTATCTCCACCTGAAAAAAAACGTATGCCGTTTTTTTTTTCAGACCAAATTTATTTCTATCTACAATCTTCATGAACATTCACAGGTATGTAGTACAAGCCATTCTGATCAGAGATCTGCCACCAAGGTGTGTCTAGTCCAGTCCTAGGCCGAGCAGTGACAAATTAAATTATTTCCACCTGAAAAAAAACATAAGGGGTATGTATGGCGTTTTTTTTTCCAGACCAAATTATTTCTATCTACAATCTTCATGAACATTCACAGGCATGTAGTACAAGCTATTCTGATCAGAGATCTGCCACCCAGGGGTGTCTAGTCCATTCCTAGGCCGAGCAGTGACAAATCTAATTATCTCCACCTGAAAAAAAACATAAGGGGTATGTATGGCGTTTTTTTTTTCAGACCAAATTTATTTCTATCTACAATCTTCATGAACATTCACAGGTATGTAGTACAAGCCATTCTGATCAGAGATCTGCCACCCAGGTGTGTCTAGTCCAGTCCTAGGCCGAGCAGTGACAAATTAAATTATTTCCACCTGAAAAAAAACATAAGGGGTATGTATGCCGTTTTTTTTTTCAGACCAAATTTATTTCTATCTACAATCTTCATGAACATTCACAGGTATGTAGTACAAGCCATTCTGATCAGAGATCTGCCACCAAGGTGTGTCTAGTCCAGTCCTAGGCCGAGCAGTGACAAATTAAACATTCACAGGCATGTAGTACAAGCTATTCTGATCAGAGATCTGCCACCCAGGGGTGTCTAGTCCATTCCTAGGCCGAGCAGTGACAAATCTAATTATCTCCACCTGAAAAAAAACGTAAGGGGTATGTATGGCGTTTTTTTTTTCAGACTAAATTTATTTCTATCTACAATCTTCATGAACATTCACAGGTATGTAGTACAAGCCATTCTGATCAGAGATCTGCCACCAAGGTGTGTCTAGTCCAGTCCTAGGCCGAGCAGTGACAAATTAAATTATTTCCACCTGAAAAAAAACATAAGGGGTATGTATGGCGTTTTTTTTTTCAGACCAAATTTATTTCTATCTACAATCTTCATGAACATTCACAGGTATGTAGTACAAGCCATTCTGATCAGAGATCTGCCACCAAGGTGTGTATAGTCCAGTCCTAGGCCGAGCAGTGACAAATTAAATTATTTCCACCTGAAAAAAAACATAAGGGGTATGTATGCCGTTTTTTTTTCCAGACCAAATTATTTCTATCTACAATCTTCATGAACATTCACAGGCATGTAGTACAAGCTATTCTGATCAGAGATCTGCCACCCAGGGGTGTCTAGTCCACTCCTAGGCCGAGCAGTGACAAATCTAATTATCTCCACCTGAAAAAAAACGTAAGGGGTATGTATGTATGGCGTTTTTTTTTTCAGACCAAATTTATTTCTATCTACAATCTTCATGAACATTCACAGGTATGTAGTACAAGCCATTCTGATCAGAGATCTGCCACCCAGGTGTGTCTAGTCCAGTCCTAGGCCGAGCAGTGACAAATTAAATTATTTCCCCCTGAAAAAAAACGTAAGGGGTATGTATGGCGTTTTTTTTTTCAGACCAAATTTATTTCTATCTACAATCTTCATGAACATTCACAGGTATGTAGTACAAGCCATTCTGATCAGAGATCTGCCACCCAGGTGTGTCTAGTCCAGTCCTAGGCCAAGCAGTGACAAATTAAATTATTTCCCCCTGAAAAAAAACGTAAGGGGTATGTATGGCGTTTTTTTTTTCAGACCAAATTTATTTCTATCTACAATCTTCATGAACATTCACAGGTATGTAGTACAAGCAATTCTGGTCAGAGATCTGCCGCCCAGGGGTGTCTAGTCCATTCCTAGGCCGAGCAGTGACAAATCGAATTATCTCCACCTGAAAAAAAACATAAGGGGTATGTATGGCGTTTTTTTTTTCCGACCAAATTTATTTCTATCTACAATCTTCATGAACATTCACAGGTATGTAGTACAAGCCATTCTGATCAGAGATCTGCCACCCAGGTGTGTCTAGTCCAGTCCTAGGCCGAGCAGTGACAAATTAAATTATTTCCACCTGAAAAAAAACATAAGGGGTATGTATGGCGTTTTTTTTTTCAGACCAAATTTATTTCTATCTACAATCTTCATGAACATTCACAGGTATGTAGTACAAGCCATTCTGATCAGAGATCTGCCACCAAGGTGTGTATAGTCCAGTCCTAGGCCGAGCAGTGACAAATTAAATTATTTCCACCTGAAAAAAAACATAAGGGGTATGTATGCCGTTTTTTTTTCCAGACCAAATTATTTCTATCTACAATCTTCATGAACATTCACAGGCATGTAGTACAAGCTATTCTGATCAGAGATCTGCCACCCAGGGGTTTCTAGTCCATTCGTAGGCCGAGCAGTGACAAATCTAATTATCTCCACCTGAAAAAAAACGTAAGGGGTATGTATGGCGTTTTTTTTTTCAGACCAAATTTATTTCTATCTACAATCTTCATGAACATTCACAGGTATGTAGTACAAGCCATTCTGATCAGAGATCTGCCACCCAGGTGTGTCTAGTCCAGTCCTAGGCCGAGCAGTGACAAATTAAATTATTTCCCCCTGAAAAAAAACGTAAGGGGTATGTATGGCGTTTTTTTTTTCAGACCAAATTTATTTCTATCTACAATCTTCATGAACATTCACAGGCATGTAGTACAAGCAATTCTGATCAGAGATCTGCCACCCAGGGGTGTCTAGTCCATTCCTAGGCCGAGCAGTGACAAATCTAATTATCTCCACCTGAAAAAAAACGTAAGGGGTATGTATGGCGTTTTTTTTTCCAGACCAAATTTATTTCTATCTACAATCTTCATGAACATTCACAGGTATGTAGTACAAGACATTCTGATCAGAGATCTGCCACCCAGGTGTGTCTAGTCCAGTCCTAGGCCGAGCAGTGACAAATTAAATTATTTCCACCTGAAAAAAAACATAAGGGGTATGTATGCCGTTTTTTTTTCCAGACCAAATTATTTCTATCTACAATCTTCATGAACATTCACAGGCATGTAGTACAAGCTATTCTGATCAGAGATCTGCCACCCAGGGGTGTCTAGTCCATTCGTAGGACGAGCAGTGACAAATCTAATTATCTCCACCTGAAAAAAAACGTAAGGGGTATGTATGGCGTTTTTTTTTCCAGACCAAATTATTTCTATATACAATCTTCATGAACATTCACAGGCATGTAGTACAAGCTATTCTGATCAGAGATCTGCCACCCAGGGGTGTCTAGTCCATTCCTAGGCCGAGCAGTGACAAATTAAATTATTTCCACCTGAAAAAAAACATAAGGGGTATGTATGCCGTTTTTTTTCCCAGACCAAATTATTTCTATCTACAATCTTCATGAACATTCACAGGCATGTAGTACAAGCTATTCTGATCAGAGATCTGCCACCCAGGGGTGTCTAGTCCATTCGTAGGCCGAGCAGTGACAAATCTAATTATCTCCACCTGAAAAAAAACGTAAGGGGTATGTATGGCGTTTTTTTTTTCAGACCAAATTTATTTCTATCTACAATCTTCATGAACATTCACAGGTATGTAGTACAAGCCATTCTGATCAGAGATCTGCCACCCAGGTGTGTCTAGTCCAGTCCTAGGCCGAGCAGTGACAAATTAAATTATTTCCCCCTGAAAAAAAACGTAAGGGGTATGTATGGCGTTTTTTTTTTCAGACCAAATTTATTTCTATCTACAATCTTCATGAACATTCACAGGTATGTAGTACAAGCCATTCTGATCAGAGATCTGCCACCCAGGTGTGTCTAGTCCAGTCCTAGGCCAAGCAGTGACAAATTAAATTATTTCCCCCTGAAAAAAAACGTAAGGGGTATGTATGGCGTTTTTTTTTTCAGACCAAATTTATTTCTATCTACAATCTTCATGAACATTCACAGGTATGTAGTACAAGCCATTCTGGTCAGAGATCTGCCACCCAGGGGTGTCTAGTCCATTCCTAGGCCGAGCAGTGACAAATCTAATTATCTCCACCTGAAAAAAAACGTAAGGGGTATGTATGCCGTTTTTTTTTCAGACCAAATTTATTTCTATCTACAATCTTCATGAACATTCACAGGTATGTAGTACAAGCCATTCTGATCAGAGATCTGCCACCAAGGTGTGTCTAGTCCAGTCCTAGGCCGAGCAGTGACAAATTAAATTATTTCCACCTGAAAAAAAACATAAGGGGTATGTATGCCGTTTTTTTTTTCAGACCAAATTTATTTCTATCTACAATCTTCATGAACATTCACAGGTATGTAGTACAAGCCATTCTGATCAGAGATCTGCCACCAAGGTGTGTCTAGTCCAGTCCTAGGCCGAGCAGTGACAAATTAAATTATTTCCACCTGAAAAAAAACGTAAGGGGTATGTATGCCGTTTTTTTTCCAGACCAAATTATTTCTATCTACAATCTTCATGAACATTCACAGGCATGTAGTACAAGCTATTCTGATCAGAGATCTGCCACCCAGGGGTGTCTAGTCCATTCCTAGGCCGAGCAGTGACAAATCTAATTATCTCCACCTGAAAAAAAACGTAAGGGGTATGTATGGCGTTTTTTTTTTCAGACTAAATTTATTTCTATCTACAATCTTCATGAACATTCACAGGTATGTAGTACAAGCCATTCTGATCAGAGATCTGCCACCAAGGTGTGTCTAGTCCAGTCCTAGGCCGAGCAGTGACAAATTAAATTATTTCCACCTGAAAAAAAACATAAGGGGTATGTATGGCGTTTTTTTTTTCAGACCAAATTTATTTCTATCTACAATCTTCATGAACATTCACAGGTATGTAGTACAAGCCATTCTGATCAGAGATCTGCCACCAAGGTGTGTATAGTCCAGTCCTAGGCCGAGCAGTGACAAATTAAATTATTTCCACCTGAAAAAAAACATAAGGGGTATGCCGTTTTTTTTTCCAGACCAAATTATTTCTATCTACAATCTTCATGAACATTCACAGGCATGTAGTACAAGCTATTCTGATCAGAGATCTGCCACCCAGGGGTGTCTAGTCCACTCCTAGGCCGAGCAGTGACAAATCTAATTATCTCCACCTGAAAAAAAACGTAAGGGGTATGTATGTATGGCGTTTTTTTTTTCAGACCAAATTTATTTCTATCTACAATCTTCATGAACATTCACAGGTATGTAGTACAAGCCATTCTGATCAGAGATCTGCCACCCAGGTGTGTCTAGTCCAGTCCTAGGCCGAGCAGTGACAAATTAAATTATTTCCCCCTGAAAAAAAACGTAAGGGGTATGTATGGCGTTTTTTTTTTCAGACCAAATTTATTTCTATCTACAATCTTCATGAACATTCACAGGTATGTAGTACAAGCCATTCTGATCAGAGATCTGCCACCCAGGTGTGTCTAGTCCAGTCCTAGGCCAAGCAGTGACAAATTAAATTATTTCCCCCTGAAAAAAAACGTAAGGGGTATGTATGGCGGTTTTTTTTTCAGACCAAATTTATTTCTATCTACAATCTTCATGAACATTCACAGGTATGTAGTACAAGCAATTCTGGTCAGAGATCTGCCACCCAGGGGTGTCTAGTCCATTCCTAGGCCGAGCAGTGACAAATCTAATTATCTCCACCTGAAAAAAAACATAAGGGGTATGTATGGCGTTTTTTTTTTCAGACCAAATTTATTTCTATCTACAATCTTCATGAACATTCACAGGTATGTAGTACAAGCCATTCTGATCAGAGATCTGCCACCCAGGTGTGTCTAGTCCAGTCCTAGGCCGAGCAGTGACAAATTAAATTATTTCCACCTGAAAAAAAACATAAGGGGTATGTATGGCGTTTTTTTTTTCAGACCAAATTTATTTCTATCTACAATCTTCATGAACATTCACAGGTATGTAGTACAAGCCATTCTGATCAGAGATCTGCCACCAAGGTGTGTATAGTCCAGTCCTAGGCCGAGCAGTGACAAATTAAATTATTTCCACCTGAAAAAAAACATAAGGGGTATGTATGCCGTTTTTTTTTCCAGACCAAATTATTTCTATCTACAATCTTCATGAACATTCACAGGCATGTAGTACAAGCTATTCTGATCAGAGATCTGCCACCCAGGGGTTTCTAGTCCATTCGTAGGCCGAGCAGTGACAAATCTAATTATCTCCACCTGAAAAAAAACGTAAGGGGTATGTATGGCGTTTTTTTTTTCAGACCAAATTTATTTCTATCTACAATCTTCATGAACATTCACAGGTATGTAGTACAAGCCATTCTGATCAGAGATCTGCCACCCAGGTGTGTCTAGTCCAGTCCTAGGCCGAGCAGTGACAAATTAAATTATTTCCCCCTGAAAAAAAACGTAAGGGGTATGTATGGCGTTTTTTTTTTCAGACCAAATTTATTTCTATCTACAATCTTCATGAACATTCACAGGCATGTAGTACAAGCAATTCTGATCAGAGATCTGCCACCCAGGGGTGTCTAGTCCATTCCTAGGCCGAGCAGTGACAAATCTAATTATCTCCACCTGAAAAAAAAACGTAAGGGGTATGTATGGTGTTTTTTTTTCCAGACCAAATTTATTTCTATCTACAATCTTCATGAACATTCACAGGCATGTAGTACAAGCAATTCTGATCAGAGATCTGCCACCCAGGGGTGTCTAGTCCATTCCTAGGCCGAGCAGTGACAAATCTAATTATCTCCACCTGAAAAAAAACGTAAGGGGTATGTATGGCGTTTTTTTTTCCAGACCAAATTTATTTCTATCTACAATCTTCATGAACATTCACAGGTATGTAGTACAAGACATTCTGATCAGAGATCTGCCACCCAGGTGTGTCTAGTCCAGTCCTAGGCCGAGCAGTGACAAATTAAATTATTTCCACCTGAAAAAAAACATAAGGGGTATGTATGCCGTTTTTTTTTCCAGACCAAATTATTTCTATCTACAATCTTCATGAACATTCACAGGTATGTAGTACAAGCCATTCTGATAAGAGATCTGCCACCCAGGTGTGTCTAGTCCAGTCCTAGGCCAAGCAGTGACAAATTAAATTATTTCCCCCTGAAAAAAAACGTAAGGGGTATGTATGGCGGTTTTTTTTTCAGACCAAATTTATTTCTATCTACAATCTTCATGAACATTCACAGGTATGTAGTACAAGCAATTCTGGTCAGAGATCTGCCACCCAGGGGTGTCTAGTCCATTCCTAGGCCGAGCAGTGACAAATCTAATTATCTCCACCTGAAAAAAAACATAAGGGGTATGTATGGCGTTTTTTTTTTCAGACCAAATTTATTTCTATCTACAATCTTCATGAACATTCACAGGTATGTAGTACAAGCCATTCTGATCAGAGATCTGCCACCCAGGTGTGTCTAGTCCAGTCCTAGGCCGAGCAGTGACAAATTAAATTATTTCCACCTGAAAAAAAACATAAGGGGTATGTATGGCGTTTTTTTTTTCAGACCAAATTTATTTCTATCTACAATCTTCATGAACATTCACAGGTATGTAGTACAAGCCATTCTGATCAGAGATCTGCCACCAAGGTGTGTATAGTCCAGTCCTAGGCCGAGCAGTGACAAATTAAATTATTTCCACCTGAAAAAAAACATAAGGGGTATGTATGCCGTTTTTTTTTCCAGACCAAATTATTTCTATCTACAATCTTCATGAACATTCACAGGCATGTAGTACAAGCTATTCTGATCAGAGATCTGCCACCCAGGGGTTTCTAGTCCATTCGTAGGCCGAGCAGTGACAAATCTAATTATCTCCACCTGAAAAAAAACGTAAGGGGTATGTATGGCGTTTTTTTTTTCAGACCAAATTTATTTCTATCTACAATCTTCATGAACATTCACAGGTATGTAGTACAAGCCATTCTGATCAGAGATCTGCCACCCAGGTGTGTCTAGTCCAGTCCTAGGCCGAGCAGTGACAAATTAAATTATTTCCCCCTGAAAAAAAACGTAAGGGGTATGTATGGCGTTTTTTTTTTCAGACCAAATTTATTTCTATCTACAATCTTCATGAACATTCACAGGCATGTAGTACAAGCAATTCTGATCAGAGATCTGCCACCCAGGGGTGTCTAGTCCATTCCTAGGCCGAGCAGTGACAAATCTAATTATCTCCACCTGAAAAAAAAACGTAAGGGGTATGTATGGTGTTTTTTTTTCCAGACCAAATTTATTTCTATCTACAATCTTCATGAACATTCACAGGCATGTAGTACAAGCAATTCTGATCAGAGATCTGCCACCCAGGGGTGTCTAGTCCATTCCTAGGCCGAGCAGTGACAAATCTAATTATCTCCACCTGAAAAAAAACGTAAGGGGTATGTATGGCGTTTTTTTTTCCAGACCAAATTTATTTCTATCTACAATCTTCATGAACATTCACAGGTATGTAGTACAAGACATTCTGATCAGAGATCTGCCACCCAGGTGTGTCTAGTCCAGTCCTAGGCCGAGCAGTGACAAATTAAATTATTTCCACCTGAAAAAAAACATAAGGGGTATGTATGCCGTTTTTTTTTCCAGACCAAATTATTTCTATCTACAATCTTCATGAACATTCACAGGCATGTAGTACAAGCTATTCTGATCAGAGATCTGCCACCCAGGGGTGTCTAGTCCATTCGTAGGACGAGCAGTGACAAATCTAATTATCTCCACCTGAAAAAAAACGTAAGGGGTATGTATGGCGTTTTTTTTTTCAGACCAAATTTATTTCTATCTACAATCTTCATGAACATTCACAGGTATGTAGTACAAGCCATTCTGATCAGAGATCTGCCACCCAGGGGTGTCTAGTCCATTCCTAGGCCGAGCAGTGACAAATCTAATTATCTCCACCTGAAAAAAAACGTAAGGGGTATGTATGCCGTTTTTTTTTTCAGACAAAATTTATTTCTATCTACAATCTTCATGAACATTCACAGGTATGTAGTACAAGCCATTCTGATCAGAGATCTGCCACCAAGGTGTGTCTAGTCCAGTCCTAGGCCGAGCAGTGACAAATTAAATTATTTCCACATGAAAAAAAACGTAAGGGGTATGTATGGCGTTTTTTTTTCCAGACCAAATTATTTCTATATACAATCTTCATGAACATTCACAGGCATGTAGTACAAGCTATTCTGATCAGAGATCTGCCACCCAGGGGTGTCTAGTCCATTCCTAGGCCGAGCAGTGACAAATTAAATTATTTCCACCTGAAAAAAAACATAAGGGGTATGTATGCCGTTTTTTTTCCCAGACCAAATTATTTCTATCTACAATCTTCATGAACATTCACAGGCATGTAGTACAAGCTATTCTGATCAGAGATCTGCCACCCAGGGGTGTCTAGTCCATTCGTAGGCCGAGCAGTGACAAATCTAATTATCTCCACCTGAAAAAAAACGTAAGGGGTATGTATGGCGTTTTTTTTTTCAGACCAAATTTATTTCTATCTACAATCTTCATGAACATTCACAGGTATGTAGTACAAGCCATTCTGATCAGAGATCTGCCACCCAGGTGTGTCTAGTCCAGTCCTAGGCCGAGCAGTGACAAATTAAATTATTTCCCCCTGAAAAAAAACGTAAGGGGTATGTATGCCGTTTTTTTTTTCAGACCAAATTTATTTCTATCTACAATCTTCATGAACATTCACAGGTATGTAGTACAAGCCATTCTGATCAGAGATCTGCCACCAAGGTGTGTCTAGTCCAGTCCTAGGCCGAGCAGTGACAAATTAAATTATTTCCACCTGAAAAAAAACATAAGGGGTATGTATGGCGTTTTTTTTTCCAGACCAAATTATTTCTATCTACAATCTTCATGAACATTCACAGGCATGTAGTACAAGCTATTCTGATCAGAGATCTGCCACCCAGGGGTGTCTAGTCCATTCCTAGGCCGAGCAGTGACAAATCTAATTATCTCCACCTGAAAAAAAACATAAGGGGTATGTATGGCGTTTTTTTTTTCAGACAAAATTTATTTCTATCTACAATCTTCATGAACATTCACAGGTATGTAGTACAAGCCATTCTGATCAGAGATCTGCCACCCAGGTGTGTCTAGTCCAGTCCTAGGCCAAGCAGTGACAAATTAAATTATTTCCACCTGAAAAAAAACATAAGGGGTATGTATGGCGTTTTTTTTTTCAGACCAAATTTATTTCTATCTACAATCTTCATGAACATTCACAGGTATGTAGTACAAGCCATTCTGATCAGAGATCTGCCACCAAGGTGTGTATAGTCCAGTCCTAGGCCGAGCAGTGACAAATTAAATTATTTCCACCTGAAAAAAAACATAAGGGGTATGCCGTTTTTTTTTCCAGACCAAATTATTTCTATCTACAATCTTCATGAACATTCACAGGCATGTAGTACAAGCTATTCTGATCAGAGATCTGCCACCCAGGGGTGTCTAGTCCACTCCTAGGCCGAGCAGTGACAAATCTAATTATCTCCACCTGAAAAAAAACGTAAGGGGTATGTATGTATGGCGTTTTTTTTTTCAGACCAAATTTATTTCTATCTACAATCTTCATGAACATTCACAGGTATGTAGTACAAGCCATTCTGATCAGAGATCTGCCACCCAGGTGTGTCTAGTCCAGTCCTAGGCCGAGCAGTGACAAATTAAATTATTTCCCCCTGAAAAAAAACGTAAGGGGTATGTATGGCGTTTTTTTTTTCAGACCAAATTTATTTCTATCTACAATCTTCATGAACATTCACAGGTATGTAGTACAAGCCATTCTGATCAGAGATCTGCCACCCAGGTGTGTCTAGTCCAGTCCTAGGCCAAGCAGTGACAAATTAAATTATTTCCCCCTGAAAAAAAACGTAAGGGGTATGTATGGCGGTTTTTTTTTCAGACCAAATTTATTTCTATCTACAATCTTCATGAACATTCACAGGTATGTAGTACAAGCAATTCTGGTCAGAGATCTGCCACCCAGGGGTGTCTAGTCCATTCCTAGGCCGAGCAGTGACAAATCTAATTATCTCCACCTGAAAAAAAACATAAGGGGTATGTATGGCGTTTTTTTTTTCAGACCAAATTTATTTCTATCTACAATCTTCATGAACATTCACAGGTATGTAGTACAAGCCATTCTGATCAGAGATCTGCCACCCAGGTGTGTCTAGTCCAGTCCTAGGCCGAGCAGTGACAAATTAAATTATTTCCACCTGAAAAAAAACATAAGGGGTATGTATGGCGTTTTTTTTTTCAGACCAAATTTATTTCTATCTACAATCTTCATGAACATTCACAGGTATGTAGTACAAGCCATTCTGATCAGAGATCTGCCACCAAGGTGTGTATAGTCCAGTCCTAGGCCGAGCAGTGACAAATTAAATTATTTCCACCTGAAAAAAAACATAAGGGGTATGTATGCCGTTTTTTTTTCCAGACCAAATTATTTCTATCTACAATCTTCATGAACATTCACAGGCATGTAGTACAAGCTATTCTGATCAGAGATCTGCCACCCAGGGGTTTCTAGTCCATTCGTAGGCCGAGCAGTGACAAATCTAATTATCTCCACCTGAAAAAAAACGTAAGGGGTATGTATGGCGTTTTTTTTTTCAGACCAAATTTATTTCTATCTACAATCTTCATGAACATTCACAGGTATGTAGTACAAGCCATTCTGATCAGAGATCTGCCACCCAGGTGTGTCTAGTCCAGTCCTAGGCCGAGCAGTGACAAATTAAATTATTTCCCCCTGAAAAAAAACGTAAGGGGTATGTATGGCGTTTTTTTTTTCAGACCAAATTTATTTCTATCTACAATCTTCATGAACATTCACAGGCATGTAGTACAAGCAATTCTGATCAGAGATCTGCCACCCAGGGGTGTCTAGTCCATTCCTAGGCCGAGCAGTGACAAATCTAATTATCTCCACCTGAAAAAAAAACGTAAGGGGTATGTATGGTGTTTTTTTTTCCAGACCAAATTTATTTCTATCTACAATCTTCATGAACATTCACAGGCATGTAGTACAAGCAATTCTGATCAGAGATCTGCCACCCAGGGGTGTCTAGTCCATTCCTAGGCCGAGCAGTGACAAATCTAATTATCTCCACCTGAAAAAAAACGTAAGGGGTATGTATGGCGTTTTTTTTTCCAGACCAAATTTATTTCTATCTACAATCTTCATGAACATTCACAGGTATGTAGTACAAGACATTCTGATCAGAGATCTGCCACCCAGGTGTGTCTAGTCCAGTCCTAGGCCGAGCAGTGACAAATTAAATTATTTCCACCTGAAAAAAAACATAAGGGGTATGTATGCCGTTTTTTTTTCCAGACCAAATTATTTCTATCTACAATCTTCATGAACATTCACAGGTATGTAGTACAAGCCATTCTGATCAGAGATCTGCCACCCAGGTGTGTCTAGTCCAGTCCTAGGCCAAGCAGTGACAAATTAAATTATTTCCCCCTGAAAAAAAACGTAAGGGGTATGTATGGCGGTTTTTTTTTCAGACCAAATTTATTTCTATCTACAATCTTCATGAACATTCACAGGTATGTAGTACAAGCAATTCTGGTCAGAGATCTGCCACCCAGGGGTGTCTAGTCCATTCCTAGGCCGAGCAGTGACAAATCTAATTATCTCCACCTGAAAAAAAACATAAGGGGTATGTATGGCGTTTTTTTTTTCAGACCAAATTTATTTCTATCTACAATCTTCATGAACATTCACAGGTATGTAGTACAAGCCATTCTGATCAGAGATCTGCCACCCAGGTGTGTCTAGTCCAGTCCTAGGCCGAGCAGTGACAAATTAAATTATTTCCACCTGAAAAAAAACATAAGGGGTATGTATGGCGTTTTTTTTTTCAGACCAAATTTATTTCTATCTACAATCTTCATGAACATTCACAGGTATGTAGTACAAGCCATTCTGATCAGAGATCTGCCACCAAGGTGTGTATAGTCCAGTCCTAGGCCGAGCAGTGACAAATTAAATTATTTCCACCTGAAAAAAAACATAAGGGGTATGTATGCCGTTTTTTTTTCCAGACCAAATTATTTCTATCTACAATCTTCATGAACATTCACAGGCATGTAGTACAAGCTATTCTGATCAGAGATCTGCCACCCAGGGGTTTCTAGTCCATTCGTAGGCCGAGCAGTGACAAATCTAATTATCTCCACCTGAAAAAAAACGTAAGGGGTATGTATGGCGTTTTTTTTTTCAGACCAAATTTATTTCTATCTACAATCTTCATGAACATTCACAGGTATGTAGTACAAGCCATTCTGATCAGAGATCTGCCACCCAGGTGTGTCTAGTCCAGTCCTAGGCCGAGCAGTGACAAATTAAATTATTTCCCCCTGAAAAAAAACGTAAGGGGTATGTATGGCGTTTTTTTTTTCAGACCAAATTTATTTCTATCTACAATCTTCATGAACATTCACAGGCATGTAGTACAAGCAATTCTGATCAGAGATCTGCCACCCAGGGGTGTCTAGTCCATTCCTAGGCCGAGCAGTGACAAATCTAATTATCTCCACCTGAAAAAAAAACGTAAGGGGTATGTATGGTGTTTTTTTTTCCAGACCAAATTTATTTCTATCTACAATCTTCATGAACATTCACAGGCATGTAGTACAAGCAATTCTGATCAGAGATCTGCCACCCAGGGGTGTCTAGTCCATTCCTAGGCCGAGCAGTGACAAATCTAATTATCTCCACCTGAAAAAAAACGTAAGGGGTATGTATGGCGTTTTTTTTTCCAGACCAAATTTATTTCTATCTACAATCTTCATGAACATTCACAGGTATGTAGTACAAGACATTCTGATCAGAGATCTGCCACCCAGGTGTGTCTAGTCCAGTCCTAGGCCGAGCAGTGACAAATTAAATTATTTCCACCTGAAAAAAAACATAAGGGGTATGTATGCCGTTTTTTTTTCCAGACCAAATTATTTCTATCTACAATCTTCATGAACATTCACAGGCATGTAGTACAAGCTATTCTGATCAGAGATCTGCCACCCAGGGGTGTCTAGTCCATTCGTAGGACGAGCAGTGACAAATCTAATTATCTCCACCTGAAAAAAAACGTAAGGGGTATGTATGGCGTTTTTTTTTTCAGACCAAATTTATTTCTATCTACAATCTTCATGAACATTCACAGGTATGTAGTACAAGCCATTCTGATCAGAGATCTGCCACCCAGGGGTGTCTAGTCCATTCCTAGGCCGAGCAGTGACAAATCTAATTATCTCCACCTGAAAAAAAACGTAAGGGGTATGTATGCCGTTTTTTTTTTCAGACAAAATTTATTTCTATCTACAATCTTCATGAACATTCACAGGTATGTAGTACAAGCCATTCTGATCAGAGATCTGCCACCAAGGTGTGTCTAGTCCAGTCCTAGGCCGAGCAGTGACAAATTAAATTATTTCCACATGAAAAAAAACGTAAGGGGTATGTATGGCGTTTTTTTTTCCAGACCAAATTATTTCTATATACAATCTTCATGAACATTCACAGGCATGTAGTACAAGCTATTCTGATCAGAGATCTGCCACCCAGGGGTGTCTAGTCCATTCCTAGGCCGAGCAGTGACAAATTAAATTATTTCCACCTGAAAAAAAACATAAGGGGTATGTATGCCGTTTTTTTTCCCAGACCAAATTATTTCTATCTACAATCTTCATGAACATTCACAGGCATGTAGTACAAGCTATTCTGATCAGAGATCTGCCACCCAGGGGTGTCTAGTCCATTCGTAGGCCGAGCAGTGACAAATCTAATTATCTCCACCTGAAAAAAAACGTAAGGGGTATGTATGGCGTTTTTTTTTTCAGACCAAATTTATTTCTATCTACAATCTTCATGAACATTCACAGGTATGTAGTACAAGCCATTCTGATCAGAGATCTGCCACCCAGGTGTGTCTAGTCCAGTCCTAGGCCGAGCAGTGACAAATTAAATTATTTCCCCCTGAAAAAAAACGTAAGGGGTATGTATGCCGTTTTTTTTTTCAGACCAAATTTATTTCTATCTACAATCTTCATGAACATTCACAGGTATGTAGTACAAGCCATTCTGATCAGAGATCTGCCACCAAGGTGTGTCTAGTCCAGTCCTAGGCCGAGCAGTGACAAATTAAATTATTTCCACCTGAAAAAAAACATAAGGGGTATGTATGGCGTTTTTTTTTCCAGACCAAATTATTTCTATCTACAATCTTCATGAACATTCACAGGCATGTAGTACAAGCTATTCTGATCAGAGATCTGCCACCCAGGGGTGTCTAGTCCATTCCTAGGCCGAGCAGTGACAAATCTAATTATCTCCACCTGAAAAAAAACATAAGGGGTATGTATGGCGTTTTTTTTTTCAGACAAAATTTATTTCTATCTACAATCTTCATGAACATTCACAGGTATGTAGTACAAGCCATTCTGATCAGAGATCTGCCACCCAGGTGTGTCTAGTCCAGTCCTAGGCCGAGCAGTGACAAATTAAATTATTTCCACCTGAAAAAAAACATAAGGGGTATGTATGGCGTTTTTTTTTTCAGACCAAATTTATTTCTATCTACAATCTTCATGAACATTCACAGGTATGTAGTACAAGCCATTCTGATCAGAGATCGTCCACCAAGGTGTGTATAGTCCAGTCCTAGGCCGAGCAGTGACAAATTAAATTATTTCCACCTGAAAAAAAACATAAGGGGTATGTATGCCGTTTTTTTTTCCAGACCAAATTATTTCTATCTACAATCTTCATGAACATTCACAGGCATGTAGTACAAGCTATTCTGATCAGAGATCTGCCACCCAGGGGTGTCTAGTCCACTCCTAGGCCGAGCAGTGACAAATTAAATTATTTCCCCCTGAAAAAAAACGTAAGGGGTATGTATGGCGTTTTTTTTTTCAGACCAAATTTATTTCTATCTACAATCTTCATGAACATTCACAGGTATGTAGTACAAGCCATTCTGATCAGAGATCTGCCACCCAGGGGTGTCTAGTCCATTCCTAGGCCGAGCAGTGACAAATTAAATTATTTCCACCTGAAAAAAAACATAAGGGGTATGTATGGCGTTTTTTTTTCCAGACCAAATTTATTTCTATCTGCAATCTTCATGAACATTCACAGGTATGTAGTACAAGCCATTCTGATCAGAGATCTGCCACCCAGGTGTGTCTAGTCCAGTCCTAGGCCGAGCAGTGACAAATCTAATTATCTCCACCTGAAAAAAAACGTAAGGGGTATGTATGGCGTTTTTTTTTTTAACCAAATTATTTCTATCTACAATCTTCATGAACATTCACAGGCATGTAGTACAAGCAATTCTGATCAGAGATCTGCCACCCAGGGGTGTCTAGTCCACTCCTAGTCCGAGCAGTGACAAATCTAATTATCTCCACCTGAAAAAAAACGTAAGGGGTATGTATGCCGTTTTTTTTTTCAGACCAAATTTATTTCTATCTACAATCTTCATGAACATTCACAGGTATGTAGTACAAGCCATTCTGATCAGAGATCTGCCACCCAGGTGTGTCTAGTCCAGTCCTAGGCCGAGCAGTGACAAATTAAATTATTTCCCCCTGAAAAAAAACGTAAGGGGTATGTATGGCGTTTTTTTTTTCAGACCAAATTTATTTCTATCTACAATCTTCATGAACATTCACAGGTATGTAGTACAAGCCATTCTGATCAGAGATCTGCCACCCAGGGGTGTCTAGTCCATTCCTAGGCCGAGCAGTGACAAATCTAATTATCTCCACCTGAAAAAAAACGTAAGGGGTATGTATGGCGTTTTTTTTTCCAGACCAAATTATTTCTATCTACAATCTTCATGAACATTCACAGGCATGTAGTACAAGCTATTCTGATCAGAGATCTGCCACCCAGGGGTGTCTAGTCCATTCCTAGGCCGAGCAGTGACAAATCTAATTATCTCCACCTGAAAAAAAACGTAAGGTATGTATGGCGTTTTTTTTTTCAGACCAAATTATTTCTATCTACAATCTTCATGAACATTCACAGGCATGTAGTACAAGCAATTCTGATCAGAGATCTGCCACCCAGGGGTGTCTAGTCCATTCCTAGGCCGAGCAGTGACAAATCTAATTATCTCCACCTGAAAAAAAACGTAAGGGGTATGTATGGCGTTTTTTTTTTCAGACCAAATTTATTTCTATATACAATCTTCATGAACATTCACAGGCATGTAGTACAAGCCATTCTGATCAGAGATCTGCCACCCAGGTGTGTCTAGTCCATTCCTAGGCCGAGCAGTGACAAATTAAATTATTTCCACCTGAAAAAAAACATAAGGGGTATGTATGGCGTTTTTTTTTCCAGACCAAATTTATTTCTATCTACAATCTTCATGAACATTCACAGGCATGTAGTACAAGCTATTCTGATCAGAGATCTGCCACCCAGGGGTGTCTAGTCCATTCCTAGGCCGAGCAGTGACAAATCTAATTATCTCCACCTGAAAAAAAACGTAAGGGGTATGTATGGCGTTTTTTTTTTTCAGACCAAATTTATTTCTATCTACAATCTTCATGAACATTCACAGGTATGTAGTACAAGCCATTCTGATCAGAGATCTGCCACCCAGGTGTGTCTAGTCCAGTCCTAGGCCGAGCAGTGACAAATCTAATTATCTCCACCTGAAAAAAAACGTAAGGGCGTTTTTTTTTTCAGACCAAATTTATTTCTATCTACAATCTTCATGAACATGAGGCTGTGAGGCCAGGACAGAAAAAAGCCATGGCCACGCCAATCTGCTGTAGGGGGGCTTGGAGCAACTGGGGAACCAATCACCTCAAGGCAGCAGAGCTTGACCACAGCCTGGAGGTAGGAGGGAGCTGTTCATTTGCCCTGTAGGCTTGCACCACAGTCCTAAACTGGATGGGACAGCGCAGGGAGCCAGTGCTGAGAACGGAGTAGGGAAGTTGTGTGGAAGAGCATGGGGCTGTTGAACACCAGGTCAGCAGCAGCTTTCTCCAGGAGTCTGATGGCCAACGCTGCAGGATGGCAGCAAGTAGGGAGTTGCAGGAGTCCAGGCGGGAGATGACAACAGCATGGATGAGCACTAGCGACGAATCACAGCCAGATTTCTTTCCTAGCATAAAGTTTGATAAAAGAGATGAGTATTAGCAAAAGCAAGGAGAATGATTATATTAATGTACAATGAGCTATGATGGGGAAGAATCACAATATTAATTCGATTTTCAGGCATGGCATATACATGGCATTTGTTTTCCTTTTCTAGCCCTATCTATCATAATCCACAAACCATGGGAAATAAGGGTCTTATTAAGGGCCGCATGCCGTCACGTGACTTGCAATACCGAGCTTTGGCCACTACGTCAAATGGCTTCATGCGCCGGTGAGCAACTTGCATTGAAATGAATAGGCAGCCATTTTCAATGCCGTCTCCAGTTTATATTATCCTCCATGGGATACAGTCATAGGATATCAGTGACGGTGAGCTCTTCTTTCGGGTAAGTATCTCATTCATACGTTCGTTCGTTTATTCGTTCATTTAGTTTTGCTTCGAAGGACAGTACATTTAAAATTCCAATGCATTTCTGTAACAATTGACAATGTAAAGCATGAGCTCAACAGTCATATTGCCATAACCTTCACAAGCAGAAGCAGTGTGTTCAAATTACCCTCAAAGAATGCTCTTAATTATGGCTCTAGACCAAATCTTTATAATAAGTCTACATTTCCAGGCCACAGCGATTTACATGTAGGGTCTGAGGCAGCTTTTGTTAGCAGACAGTGCTCCAAACTTGGTTGTAGTTGGGATGCTCAAAACAGCCCCTATCCTGAACCTCTCGTTAAACCTAACCCTTAAATGAACCACTACTAACCTGTTCTCTTCACCATGACCTAAACCCAACCTACCTTAACCTTTACACTAGCGTGAACCACTGACCTCAAGCGTCCCGGCCTGCAGAAGTCATGCGTGTGTCCACCGGTAAGCTCCAGCAGCTCGCCATCTTCACCACGGTGTTGACGGGCGCCGGCGTGGGCACCATGTACTACCTCATGCAGAGTGAGTACCAGGGAACGGGGCGGCATGTGGCTCATTGTAAAGCGCTTTGGATAACAATCAATCAATCAATCAATCAATCAATCAATCAATCAATCAATCAATCAAAGCTTTATTTGTATAGCGCATTTCATACCCAGAGGCAACACAATGCGCTTTACAGAGAACAAGGGAGGTGGGCAGACATCCCACCCCTACATATTCCAGAGGGAAGCAAAAAAACAGTAATCACCCGGGGGCCAGATAAGTGAGCTGTAAAAATTCTTCCCTGACCCCTCTCAACGAGGCGATCGAGCAAGCTCCAGGAGTAGGTTTGTCTACCGGCTAAGAACATTTATAGAGCAATAAATAACATTAAATTAAATTTTCAGAGTAAGAGAGGCTAATAACATCATAGGAGAGACATGGCAAAGTCCATTTACCTACTGTACAATGATGCACTGTGGGATGGATAGAAAGATTGTCTTGCTTTGAGTGCTCTCTGTTTTCTTATGTGTTTGTGTCATTGCATTGGAAAGAGCCAAAGATTACAGATTTCACTTTTTTCAAGTGTTCCGTGTTGTACCTCACAAGTGTTATCGTACTGATTAGACATTCTCACTGATATAAGATGATTGATGTCTTGTATTGAAGAATCAATGGCCAAAGAGGAAAGTAGTTTGCCGGAACTGAATTGTAGATCGGATTCAACATGTATTTTAGTAAAACAGCATACAGATATCTGTGTCAGTCACAATGAAACGCTATAGCAGTCAGTGTTCCCTGCTCAGACAACGTGTCATTCAGTGTTTTACCCACCTTTATAGTCGGTAGCCTGTCTATACATGGTTTCAGTCCAATGGCTAGAGTTCTCCAACTATGACCTTATACATCAGGGGTCAACAGGCTCCTTATAGCTCTGAAATATGTAGGGGTGGGACCTATGCCCACCCTCCCATTGCTCTCTGTAAAGCGCATTGTGTTGCCTCTGTATGAAATGCGCTATATAAATAAAGTTTGATTTGATTATAGCTGTACACTTGATCTTCCCCAGACACTGACCATCCCCTTGACCAACTGAGGTGTACATGGTCTTGTGCTGAGAATACTAGTGACACTCATGTCAGAAAAATAAAGAACCTCGTATCACTCACTTTGGCCTCATTACACCCTGATAAAGGGCTCTAACTGTAAACCTTTGCCGAAGCTACTTTCTGTCTGTGATCGCTTGCTTTGTCTGTCAGAGAATTTCAAAAGGTCTGAATTCCACCGGTTGGCCATGGAGAAGCTGGAGGCTAGTCCTGTTGCCATGGAGAGCCTCGGAGCTCCGCCCCTCACGGTCTGCAACATCCATCTGACAGACAGACACAACCGTGTGGACCATCACAAGGCTCAGGTCAGATACTACTTCTGCTAATGGTCAAATAGTAAATTGATTTTTACAATGGCCTCTCATTCAGCCATTCACACACACATCCACATGCCAATGGCAGCAGCTGCCATGCAAGGTGCCAGCCTTGCTCATTGGGAGCAATTTTGGGGTTCAGTGTCTTGCGCAAGGACTACTACTACTACTACTACTACTACCCACCATGGCTAGACTATTACTATTGAATGAAGATTGAGAACAGCACTCCAAGTTGATATTTTTAATGCCATGAAAAGTGTTTTTCATGGCATTAAAAATATCTACTTGGGAGTGCTGTTCTCAATCTTCATTCATATAGCATTTAGAAATTAGCACCCAGTTGTTTTCAGTAGAAGCCAAGTTGAGTTGAGCGCATTCTTTTTCTTTTCTAGACTATTACCTCCACTATTACTGTATTATTACTACCACTTCCCACCATGATTAGCTTACTACTACTGCTACAATTATCATCACTATCAGTATTACGACTGTAGCCTCAGGGGCAGCTCTAGCTCAGGAGGTAGAGCGGGTCGTCGATCGTAGGGTCGGCGGTTCGAATCCCGGCTCCTCCTGACGACATGTCGAAGTGTCCTTGGTTAAGACACTGAATAGCAAATTGCTTCCATTGAGCAGGCTAGCAACTTGCATGGCAGCTGCTGCCACTGGTGTGTGTATGTGTGTGTGAATGGGTGAATGAGAGGCTTTTTCCCTGGAAAAACGTCTGAAAAAATGGGGTCGTCTTATATTTGAGGTCTACACTGTTATTATATAGGGACAATAGGTGGCGCCAGATAGCCTGTTCCCCTCCTGACTGAAGCCAGCCAACGTTGCTCACAACTAATGTTAGAGCACTAGTCGGCCATATGCTCGTTCACTCCCATGCATTTTCAAATGTGAAATCTATGGCAGTGAAAAACAATCCGAGTCTGGTAATCATGAGTTTGTCATTGCAATAGTGTATTCCGCCTGTTATTTTGACCATTTCAGTTCTTGAAGTGGTATTTTTTTAAACAAAATCTTAACACTAGAGTCAACTGTCCTAGTTTTGTCACTGCATCAGACAGGCTACATGGTTGCTTTTTCACAGTGAGCTGGATAGCCTATCAGCATTGGTATTAGAAATACCAAATAGATTATAGTTTATTTTCATTAAATAGAATAACAGTCTACCTTATTCAATGTGTTTTATTATCATTATTTCCAATAAAACACATTTCTTTATGAAAACAAGATTTGGTCTTCTAAAAGTGTGTGAATCTTATAGGGGGATCATCTTATAATCAGGGTGGTCTTATATGCGGGTCAGTACGGTGCAGTCCTTTAACCATTTACCATTACTCAGCATAACTAGGCTACCACACTGTACTACTACTGCAATTACTCCTCCTTCGTTTCTTCTTCTACTGTTAAATGGTACAGGTGTTCTATATGTTTCAGATCAAGATCCCAGTGATGGGTTCTAAAACAGGGGGCTACCTCTACACCTCTTCAGTCAAAGACACAGCCACAAACAGGTGGGATATCAGGTCTTCGTGACAGACTGTATGAGCTTTGGGCTGCTGTCTTGCACTGATGTGCCCCTCTGGACAGCACAGCCTTTGCGGCAATTCAGCTTCCCCAGACTTAACCGACCTGATTGTGGACCATTTGTTTTCAGTATCACGTAGCCTAAAAGGCATCAAGGTCCTGAGGTCATGCAGAATGTGTTGTTGACCCTATCTGAGGTCATGCAGAATGTGTTGTTGACCCTATCTGAGGTCATACAGACTGTGTTGTTGACGCTATCTGAGGTCATGCAGACTTTGCTGTTGACCCTACTTGAGGTCATGCAGACTTTGCTGTTGACCCTACTTGAGGTCATGAAGACTGTGCTGTTGACCCTACTTGAGGTCATGCAGACTTTGCTGTGGACCCTACTTGAGGTTATACAGACTTTGCTGTTGACCCTACTTGAGGTCATGCAGACTGTGCTGTTGACCCTACTTGAGGTCATACAGACTTTGCTGTTGACCCTACTTGAGGTCATACAGACTTTGCTGTTGACCTTACTTGAGGTCATAGACTTTGCTGTCGACCCTACTTGAGGTCATACAGACTTTGCTGTTGACCCTACTTGAGTTTCTCCTCCTCCTGTGTGTCTCCCTGCAGCTGGACTCTGAACCTGGCCATGCTGCATGTCAGAGAGGGCCAGACGATCGACCTCCTGACCCCTCCTGCACCAGCTCTCCAACCTGACCTGCATGAACTCACAGACAGACTGGACACCTACAGCTAGCCCCGAGGCACAGGCTGCAAACAACGAGACGGACACTGTTCTGGAGTCTTCAACACTTTAACACATCAGTCCATCTGCTTGACTAGAGGAAGCTGCCTCTCGACTGACTGGGCTTATACAAGTCAGTCTGGTGTGTGTGTGTGTGTGTGTGTGTGCGCGCAGACTCCCATTGACAGTGATCACACTTCAAGAGAACGGCGAGAGTGGTGGAGAGTCAGAGGACATCCACACTCCTCTGATACATCGAATCAACACTTCCATACTTGAAGTAAAGAAGTTAAGCTCCTGGACAAAACAAGGTTTTCATTTTGGACTATCATGGACAAAAATGAATAAACATGAGCTCCTATGAGTCATGTGAGCATTGTGAACAAACATCAAAAAGACAACAAACAACCTCAACAGCCGGTAAAGGATGAAAGAAAGGTGGATTACGAAGTGATTGTTTATTGACATTCTTTAACAGTACTATCCTTGAATAGAAAGCGCAGCCTGAGAAATACTGCTCATCTGTCAGTCAGACAACGAAAGATAAAGTTAGAACTGGCCATATTCTCCGAGACCACAATGTACACTGTGACACGGGGACAGTGACACAAGACGGCATTTGTGAGATGTCGCTGACACTGCAATAGAAAGACGATTAAGTCCACAATGTGCAAAGCATCTTATTTTTAGGGGGAGATTAAATTAAATGTAAATTTCAAAAGTAGGCAAAATTGACTGATATTTGAAATTGCATTGATTGTTCCCCCACAAAATCTGCATAGCATGATGAGACCCATGTAACCTGTAACTTAGAACATTCAGATAAACACACTGTACAAACGCACAGTAGAAACAAAGAAAAAAATGAATCATCGATTTTCAGTCATTAACTGCATATCTGGAAAAAACAGTATCCTAATGTGTACAATAGAAATGGTTGAATAAAAAGTCTTGGATATAAATTCTATTTTACAGTAGAACTTTGTCTCATCTTGAACGGCATACTACTACTAATGTATAACTAAATATGAATAGTGAGTGGTGTCTGTTTATTGATATCAAATAATAACTGGTAATGCACATGTACACTGGGTATGACAGTTGGCCTGCATGGATTCAGTGTAAGTTTATGATTCTGTAGGGATGTCAGGTGTGGTGTTGATCTGTTTTTAATGTTTTTTTTATGTTAAAGGCATTCGTTTTCTCACTGGTGTTTGGTCATCATCAGAAAATATGTAAAAGTGACCCAGGACAAGTGATAACACTTGAAAGGACCGTTTTCACAGACACAGTGGACACAGATAGAAATACAGTCTAGGCACTGAGCCACAACCAGTACTGAACAGGCTATCTGCTATAACACCATATCCGCATTAACAAGTCACTCAATAGCTATATAGCATAATATCTCTAATAGATGGCCCTACATTTATTACCATAATAAATAGAGTGTTACATTTTCAAATATCTTAAAATAGAATCTTGATGGAATAGTGGTTAGATACGAGCGTACTTACAACTGTGTCTACAGGCTAGAAGTGCAACAATAGGCATGAAATGAATAGAACCGTCGAACTGCATTTGATGATATACATTTCTGATATGTTTCCATGCTTGAAACGGAAGTATGCACCGACATATTTTCAAGAAAAGTCTCCCTTTTCTTGGGTGTTGTTCACAAACTCGTGAAGACAAAATGTCCAACAATCATTTTACAACGAAACATTCATTTGTAACTGCAGTGTTGAACAATAGAACGCGCGGCACATGAGAAAACCAGAAGGCCAACGAGAGTGAAACCTGTAAATGAATGAACAGACAGACCAACACACACACACACAGTAGCAACTACACACAGTGAAAATTCAGTGCGTGTGTGTGTGGGTATGGGGGGGGGGCAGATATAAACCATTAATATCACGGTTAAGATAGTGTTTTTGTAAAATGTACAGTACTTTTCAGTTGAACCATTCAGTTTCAAACTCGATAGACGGCGACTAAACCACGGTGTTACGAATGAGTCTTCAGTGAATGATATCAGGCTTTGGTTATTATCAGTGATGCACCCATCAGTAACGCACCGAGCAGACATTTTGAACTCCAGTGAAGGTGAGCAGGTGGACACGGTTCCGGTGATCTCACATCCTGTGTTGATGTCATATCCTGTGAAGATGTCACATCTACCTTCAGTGGAGGCTTACAGCGGGGCTGTATTTGAGGCATTCTGATGCTAGTTGATGTTATAAAGCGTTTCTCCAGGTGATAACTTTGTTGAGGTGATAATGATTAGTGTTATTACTTTGTGATAATGAGTACATAGCTAAGAAGAATGTTCATTGTGGGAGGGGTCAGCGTAGACAAGAGAGACAAGCCTATTGGTCGGTGACGAAGTGACAGTCTAGGTCCTGAGTGCTGATAGGCTATAGCCATAACAAGAGCTTGGTTCGTTAATGCAACCTCCAATCAAAATAAGGTACATGCCTACTGTAGTGTAGGAGGTGACCAGTAAAGCATGCGGTTGTCTCCTACTGTCCAAGTGTACATTTACATCCATTGGCTTAGAGACTGTACACATACATTTAATCTCCAGGTTGATTAAGAGAGTGAACGCGAGTTCTGTGAATGTTCTGTGGTATCCGATCCTGCAGTAACAAACCTATAGGCTCTTCCTTAGTGACCTCTCCTCTCCATACGCGCAGTTTGACTTTTTGATCAGGGGGGGCAGTCAGTCCCAACCCCCCCCCCCCCCCCCCCCCCCATCAAATAGGGATTATAGTGGTATAAATACGAGCCCTGCACGGACATTGGAATGCGCATATTCTGTTACAGCTGCATGATTGACCCACAACATTTAAAAACATAGTGCTTATTATTTCCAATATCCACGTTTCGTTCAACTGAGCCTCCGCTGCGCCGTCCATTAGCACAAAAATTTGGAATTCGTTTCAATATAGCCTAGGCCTACTTCAAACAATATTTTCCAATAAATTCTTCCAAAAACTAAAACGGAATGTATGCTACGCCTTTCATGCTTTAATGTCGGGGTGTGTCATTATAAACAGCGTAGGCCTATTAGAATCCAGCAATTGCCTCTTCACATGTAGCCTATCTGCATTTATATCAAAGAATAATCACCAAAACAATAATTGTGCGTGCATAATCAATTTGACAACTGGACAATGGATACGTTGCACAGATATGTATCCAACAGTTCGTTCATGGCTAGCAATGGTAGGCCTAGAGCTATGGGATTAGCTCATGTTTGGGCTGTCAAAGCTGCCACTCTTATGTTGCTATAGCCGAAATTATCAGAACAATATGAACATTCAGTTGAAAGTTTTCCATCCACTCATAACTGGATGAGGAATCAGCACAATCAATTCTCACGCAAGCAGGAGCCGTTCAGTGCATTTCTCTGATCCGGTCGCAACCCAGTCTCTAGAATAAATGTTTTGGACGCGTTGCAGACAGTTTGCGCATCTGGCCACCAGGGGGGGCAGTGCCCCCCCTTGCCCCAGCCAATCTGCGCGCCTGCTCCTCTCCCCCCACTTGGTCACTCCAGGCCGAAGGTGCTGGTCTCCTCCACGGCGATCAGCAGCTTCTCGTACAGCATGGTGTAGGAGGGGTAAGGCGGGAGATCCAGCCGGTTGAAACATGTGTGAGCCCTTTGGGACAGACAACATAAACACACACACACACAAAAAAAACATTTCACGTTTAGTTTTTCTTTCTTGTGAATATACCATAACAATAAAGGTGTTCAGTTATGTGTCAGTTACTTCACTCAGGTCTTTTTGATGACCTATTAAACCCCTTTAATTAGAGTTTAACCAACCGCTTGCTACCACTACCTGGGACTCACGAGGACACTCAGTCACTCGGTTACCCCTGTTAGAGTAGGACGGGGGCGTTACCTGGGGAGGGCGGTGACCGTTAGAGTAGGACGGGGGCGTTACCTGGGGAGGGCTGTGACCGTTAGAGTAGGACGGGGGTGTTACCTGGGGAGGGCGGTGACCGTTAGAGTAGGACGGGGGCGTTACCTGGGGAGGGCTGTGACCGTTAGAGTAGGACGGGGGTGTTACCTGGGGAGGGCTGTGACCTTCCCCCACTTCTCGATGCAGAACCTGCGGAGGCCGTTGCTGCCTCTCAGGCCGGTGAAGCCCTCGTAGGGGACGCTCGACGTCCCGGTGACAAACTGCAGGAGGCGGAGCCTCTGCTCATTGTTGAAGCGATCCACGGCGCCCCAGAACCAGCGGATGACGATGTGGCTGTCATGGTAACCTAGGTGGTTGGAGGGAGGGAGGGGCGGGTCAGAGACGGGGTAGTGTGATAGACAAGTGGGGTGAACCAATAGTGTCGGTGACAGGATCTTAGAACAGTTTGGTGAAGTTACAGATTCAGATTCAGATCCGAATCCGAATTTGTTTTATTGCCATGACGTTTTTCAACATTCTAGGAATTTTCTTTCGGTCGTGGTGCATAACAGGGAGACAACATTGGACAGGGTGCAGGGACGAGACAGGACAATGCAAAGACAGGAGAGTTCAAAGAGCACGTACAAAATGCTTGTGCAAAAAAGGATAAGCAATCAGGATCACTCCATTGACTAGCCTCGATATACAGACTGTAAAGGCTACGTAAGAAATCAAAATATAAATAATCAAAATATAAACACCTCCTCTGTACTCCGTGTTGTTCCTCCAGTCTATCAGGTCGATCTCGGCTGTGCCAGCGATGACCAGCTCCAGCTCCCTGGCATCAAACACTGACACCAGCCTGGAGTCCACCACCTGGAGACGGGCACAGGACATTTGGGACAAACTAGTGTGTGTGTTGTAACACTTTTGTGCGTGTCCGTAATGGTGCTCAGTTTTAAAGCTACATGAGATATCTCGGCACTTTGGCGGCCCCTCTGGTTGTGATAAAATCGGCACTGCATTTTAAGAACCACACTTCCCACAATTCCCCACTCACTCACTGTAATGATGGGGAAAAAATATGATAACAAACGTGCGTGGAGCAGACTGGATTGGAAGATTGTAGTTACTTCAATTGAGTTTCTGGAAGGATGGCTTCAATGCAGGTAAATACCGGTCTTCTTTCTTTTATGTGCATGTAGATACATTTTTGGGGCGAAGTGTTTGTTGTCTTCCTGATATTGACACGCAAAATGCATCACTTCCACCACGAGATTTCCCGCCAGTGTACTAGCCAGTACAACAAAATACTAAAATAATACATTCACAGGGTCTCATGCAATCTGATGTCACAGAAACGATTTTTGGGGTCTTGCTAAGGCTAATTCATTAACCAATAGCAAATTAAGGTGAATATTGAACTATAAAAAAGTTATCTCTTTGAGCTTTAACATAATGCATAATGCTAACCCCCGACCACAAGAGCCTGGTCTCACGGCTTCTATTCTACACATACATGTAAGAACAGTCCACACTCCAAAGTGTCACTCTTGTGTTGATAAAAAGAAAGAAAAACATGGAAGCTCCAGAATAGCAGTCCTTCTTCCAGGTAGGCGATCGCTCAACCATCTAAAACTTTGGCGCTAGTCGCGGGGCAATGACGTTGTTTGCCAAGTACCCATGCAACCCAAACACAAACGCATTAAAGGAATACATACTAGGTGTAAATATGCCCACTGGACCCAGAATCATAGCACTGGCATTCCTAGCAGCCAAACATATCATCTTAATGAACTGGAAGCAACGTAACTGCTTCAACATAGAGAATTGGTGCAAATACTTCCTGGAGCAGGCTGCCCTCTCCCTCCACGACCATGAGAGACCAGATGGTCACTATGGTCCCTGGAGCCTTATTAGATCTTGCCTTGATCAAATTTTAACTTGAAGTTGAATCTTTGTCTTGTTATATTATTTTTATAATACCTTGTATGTGCTGTCTGTGTGTGTATTGTATTGTCTTGTTGCTTGTTGGCAGTAGTGTTCTGTCCCTACACACTCGTTTGCTGTTTGGACTGTTTGTATTGTCTTACAAGGAACATTACACAATATTTGACCATTACTGTGTGTGTGTGTGTGTGTGTGTGTACCTCATAGAAGCCTCTGACCATGGCCTCGGTCTGCTGGACCACTCCTCTCTCCACCCTCCACTTCACCATGCGGTCGATATACTCCTTCTTGTTCTTCTCTGTCACAGTGACGTTGGCCCCTCCTGACTTCAGCTCACGCTCTGTCACCTGCACACACACACACGCGCGCGCACACACACACGCACACACACGCACACACACACGCACGCACGCACGCACACACAAATTACTCTTCTAAACTACCAACCCAATTGGTATTTTACTGGTCCAGCGGTGAGCACTGCTGACCTCAGATTGATCTAGAATATGACAAGTCAGCATGTTTCAGGGTTAATACACTACTGTCAACAACTTTTTACTGTGCGCAATGTTCGTTCGTTTTTACCCTCACAGGGTAACAGGTAGGAACCCATGACGGTGAGGGCCGAGGTTCGGGACACTGCAGGCTGTGTGTTTAGACAGTGAGATCACGGCTTCCTGACAGAGCTCCTGTGGAACACGGTGAGTTTAGGACCTCTGCGGTCTCCCACCTGGCCAAACACCTCCTCGTTGACGGTGAAGGTGAGGTCCAGGACCTCTGTGATGTCGTTGTCCTTCATCCACTGGAGGCTCTGGTGAAACTCCTCGTCCAGGTACTCCAGGTCACTCAGGTCTGTGGCTCTGCGCGCGCACACACACACGCACGCGCGCACACACACACACACACACACACACACACACACACACACACACACACACACACACACACACACACACACACACACACACACACACACAATGCCTTACAATAAGTCTACCATATCAGCATCCCGAGGAAGACATCACTCATTAGCCATTTGTTTCTTAGTAAAATGTCATCATATTGTAAAAAATATAATATCAAGTCCTCCATGTCATTCATTGTGGTGGTGTACTGTAGTGTAAAAGGTTATGCTAGCAGCCTAAGCTTGCAGGCTACATGCTAGCAGGCTAAGCTTGCAGACTATGTTAGCAGGTTATGCTTGTAGCCTACATTTGCAGGCTACATGTTAACAGGCTATGCTAGCAGGCTAAGCTTGCAGGCTATGTTAGCAGGCTATGCTAGCAGGCTAAGCTTGCAGGCTATGTTAGCAGGCTATGCTAGCAGGCTAAGCCAGCAGGTTTAGCTACAGCAGTAGGCTAAACTAGCAGACGTAACCTAGCAGGTTATGCTAAACTAGCAGCACACACTCACAGTCTGAGGAGAGCCTTGTAGAAGGGCCGCGTGAAGAACGCATCCAGCAGGTACTGGTGGATCAGGGCCAGGCCCAGAATACGACCACTAAACCGGAACCTGAAACACACACACACACGCACACACACACACACACACACACACACACACACACACACACACACACACACACACACACACACAGGCACAATTGGACACAGTCCGGGTTGTATGTTGGTTGGGATCGGGGAATAGAATTGTAACGCTAAGAACATTTTCGACCCTAGTAGACAACACGTTATCTAATCAAATCTAATCGCACCATTCCAGGTGGTTCTCCACAAAGGCGGACATGGGGCTGATCTGGACGGTGTAGGTGTCGTTGGCGGAGTACTCGAACAGGCCGTAGTAGGGGTTGAACAGCTCCTGGGAGAGCAGGAAGAAGAACTCTCTGGAGGGGCCGCTGTAGTCCAGCCTGCAGGGCGTTGGGGTCGAGAGGGGAAGGGAAGAGGAAGACCCACACCGAGAGATACACAGGATGGGAAAGAGAGATATCAGAGACACTCAGTAAAGCCAGACAAATGTAGCGCACTCTTATTGTGAGGTAATAGAGGAGGCGGCGTGTGTATGTGTGTGAGTGTGTGTGTGCATGTGTTTACGTGCATGCATGTGTGTGTGTGTGTGTGTGTACGTGCATGTGTGTGTGTGTGTGTGCATGCGTGTGTGTGTGTGTCCGTACCCCTCCTCTCCTATGAAGGTGATGTAGAGCTTGTTCCTTTGCAGCTCCTTGCGGGAGTAAGCCATCACCTGGTTAAAGGTGCCCTCCAACAGGTGGTCCCTCCTCACAATCAGCCTGAGACACAGCAGTGGAATTAGCTCTCTCCCAATAATAACAACAACAACAACAATAATAATAATAATAATACCAGTAATAACAATAGCAATAATATTAATAATAATAATTTATAATTATAGTATTTTTATAGTAATTTTTATAATAGTTTATTTTAAAACAATAAACTTTTTTTTTTTTTTTTTTTTTTTTTACAAATAAATGCAGCTCAAGGTGCTTTACAACAGAGAATGTACATGCACAGAGTGCTTCACTTAAAAATAGACATAAAATGAACAAAAAGCAACACAAAAAAAAAGATGGAAGATAAAACACAATAAAAGAAGATAACGATAAGAAAGCAAGTAAAATACAACCTTTAAACATTTATATATTATATTATATTACCAATTCAATATCACAAAGCACCAAAATACCACAAATTTGTACCCCTTCATATGTTCAACACACGAGAACAGACATCAAGAGGCCACTAGGGGGTGCACTCTAGCATATACTGTATGAGGATTGACCAAATGGCAAGAAACATCTTCTTGAAGTGATCTCAGTGAGTGATCTCATTTAGATTTTTTTTTGTGATCTCTAGACTAACATCAGTCGTTTTAGTTCTCGTCTTTACGAAGTGTGTTGCGGGACTGAAAAAGACCACCACGACCGCAAGCGAACCCCTAGTACTTTGAAAAACTGCATGGCAATAAACACTTTCTGATTCTGAAATGTAATTTGATTTGCCGATGTCCTTACTTGATCTTGCCGGGGCCCTGGCCATAGCCCTTGGCCTCCAGCTTTCTGTAGAAGTTCCTCAGTTTGGCCTCAAAGTCCCTTCGGTAGGGGGCAGGGGCCCGGGCCCTCTGAGTGCCTGTTGACACACAGATACTGTAGAAGCAGGGAGCTGGCGGGTCACATATCCGGATAAACCGATGATGGATGTCTATGAACTTATGAACGATAAATAAAATGTCTATTGATGGACAAGTTCATATTTATCTCTGCTGTTTTGCGACTGTTCACGTCAGAATTCCTTTGACTTTTACAGATGCTTGGACACTATTATGGACACAAAAAGCAAACATATGAAAGTATGCTCCCCCCCCTCACACACACACCATGTGAATTATTAAAAAACTGAATAGATCCATGTGGCCCATATAGTTATAAACTGTATTAACCGTGTTCCTGATCAATGCTTATCTGAACTCCGGCGGACCCAGACGGTTCTCCTGGCATTAAAGGTGTTCAGGAGTCTCTTAACCCCAACGCCCCCCACTCCCACTCAACATACGCGTGCTAGCCAAGGTGTAACGGTATTCTCCTCTCTACATTCATCCTCACATTCCCTGATCGGAAACCATTTGTAGTAAAGTAACCTGCCCTCGCTACAGAGTGGAAGGACTGCCCCGCCCCGGAGAGCTCTTCAGTGCTTCCCTGGAGCGCCGTACGTAAGGGGGCGTGGCAATAAAGAGGCCATTGATTACGCTGGATCCACCCGTCTGTGCTTGAATCCCATCATGAGAAGAAGCTGAATCACTTCCACACACACACACACACACACACACACATACACACATACACATACACACACACACACACACACACACACGCACACACACACACACACGCACACACACACACACACGGGCGCGGTGTACCTGGCGAGTTGTGTGGCGAGGAGCCGGGCGAGCAGCGCGGTGAGAAGCTGAAGCCGGGGTGACAGGAGGGCGGGACGTACGACATGATCTCCTCCTCAAACAGGCTGAGGCACAACAGGGCTCATCATCCTTCTGCTCTGCCTTCAGTTATCTGTCCTCTTCTGTGTGTGTGTGTGTGTGTGTGTGTGTGTGTGTGTGTGTGTGTGTATGTGTGTATGTGTGTGTGTGTGTGTGTGTGTGTGTGTGTGTGTGTGTGTCTGTCTGTCTGTCTGTCTGTCTGTATACAGCATGTATATAGTATGTATGTATGTATGTATGTATGTATGTATGTATGTATGTATGTATGTATGTATGTATGTATGTATGTATGTATGTATACAGTATGTGTGTGTATGTATGTTCTGTCTTTCTGTCTGTCTGTCTGTCTGTATGTATGTATGTATGTATGTACAGGTATGTATGTATACAGTATGTGTGTATGTATGTATGTATGTATGTACAGAATGATGGGAGTGTGTCTATTTATCTATAGTGTCTATCTATCTGTTAGTTTACTTAATTAATTGTGTACTTCATTTGTTTTCTCATGTAATTATTAAATTGTATTCTTGATGCTTTGGCAATACTGTTCACCTGACATTCATGCCAATAAAACACATTGAATTGCATTGATTTGAATTGAGTGTGTTTGTATGTATGTCTGTACATGCTGAGCGTGTTGTTTTGTTTGTTTGTTTGTTGTTTTGTTTGTTTGTTTGTTTGTTTGTTTACGGGAGTGGACCCACCTCAGCAAGATGACCAGGTCTGCGTCACATGACAGCTTCTCTAGTCGCTGGGTTCCCTCAGTCCGAATGTAGTGGATCTTTTCCCTGCACACACACACACACGCACGCACACACACACACACACACACACACACACACACACACACACGGTTAGAACTACCGCTAGCCTGGTGTCCGGTCAGGGTCGTTTCTGATAGGATGACCTACCGGAGGGAGTGGTTTCTGAATGACCTACCGGAGGGAGTGGTTTCTGATAGGATGACCTACCGGAGGGAGTGGTTTCTGATAGGATGACCTACCGGAGGGAGTGGTTTCTGATAGGATGACCTACCTGAGGGAGTGGTTCCTGATAGGATAACATGGTTTCTGATAGGATGACCTACCTGAGGGAGTGGTTTCTGATAGGATGACCTACCGGAGGGAGTGGTTTCTGAAAGGGTGATCTACCTGAGGGAGTGGTTTCTGATAGGATGACCTACCTGAGGGAGTGGTTTCTGATAGGATAACCTGGTTTCTGATAGGATGACCTACCGGAGGGAGTGGTTTCTGATAGGATGACCTACCGGAGGGAGTGGTTTCTGATAGGATGATCTACCGGAGGGAGTGGTTTCTGATAGGATAACCTGGTTTCTGATAGGATGACCTGGTTTCTGATAGGATGACCTACCGGAGGGAGTGGTTTCTGATAGGATGACCTACCGGAGGGAGTGGTTTCTGATAGGATGATCTACCGGAGGGAGTGGTTTCTGATAGGATGACCTACCGGAGGGAGTGGTTTCTGATAGGATGACCTACCGGAGGGAGTGGTTTCTGATAGGATGACCTACCTGAGGGAGTGGTTCCTGATAGGATAACATGGTTTCTGATAGGATGACCTACCTGAGGGAGTGGTTTCTGATAGGATGACCTACCGGAGGGAGTGGTTTCTGAAAGGGTGATCTACCGGAGGGAGTGGTTTCTGATAGGATGACCTACCTGAGGGAGTGGTTTCTGATAGGATAACCTGGTTTCTGATAGGATGACCTACCGGAGGGAGTGGTTTCTGATAGGATTACCTGGTTTCTGATAGGATGACCTGGTTTCTGATAGGATGACCTACCGGAGGGAGTGGTTTCTGATAGGATGACCTACCGGAGGGAGTGGTTTCTGATAGGATGATCTACCGGAGGGAGTGGTTTCTGATAGGATAACCTGGTTTCTGATAGGATGACCTACCTGAGGGAGTGGTTTCTGGACAGGCCCGGCTGGCGCTCTGTCAGGACTTCCAGGATCCCCGTCTGACGGAGGAAGGCCACAATCTTCTCGTTGTAGGCTGGGGGTCGGGGGCGGGGTGGGAAGGGGGGGGGTAGAGAGACGTCAGAATCACAAACACATTTGCTTGTACCAGGAATTTTAGTTTGACCGGCATACACATAGTATAGAACCCAAAAAATACAATTTCATCGGAGTTCATTAAAGGGACACAATAAAATGGTTAACTACACTATGGGCTTTAGTTCAGCGAGCTAACAACAGTGAGACCATAGAGAGAATCCAGTCCTCTGCACCTCGTGGCAGCTACAAATTTGTAAATTTAAAAAGTTTAAATGTTAATAAAAGTATCTATCATCATCATCATCATCATCATCACAAGCTGTTCTCCGGGCTTTAGCTCAGAGGGACAGCGCCGACCCGGGCCGACCCGGGTCCGAACCCACCTTGAGGCACGGTGTCCTGCTGGTGCTGACTGCGTATTGCGGCCACCAGGCTGTTCCCCGGACGGGATAACAAGGCCACGCCTCGGCTACGAGAAACCTCCGACGCCTGCTTACACACAACGCCAGGGACAGGCACCGCTCTGAACAGCCATAGGTCCATAACCAGGAAGTACATACTTAACATGGCTACTATACCGGATATTAAACAGCATGTATGTATGTATGTATGTGTGTATGTATGTATGTATGTATGTATGTATGTGTGTATGTGTGTATGTGTGTGTGTATGTATGTATGTATGTATGTATGTATGTATGTATGTATGTATGTATGTATGTATGTATGTATGTATGTACTGTATGTATGTATGTGTGTAAGTGTGTGTGTTTGGTGTATGTGTGTATGTATGTATGTATATACTGTATGTATGTGTGTGTGTATGTGTGTGTGTTTATTGTATGTATGTATGTATGTATGTATGTGTGTATGTATGTACTGTGTGTATGTGTGTATGTATGTACTGTGTGTATGTGTGTGTTTATTGTATGTATGTATGTGCCGTATGTACATATATGTCACGTTAGCCGTTAGCCTACCTCCCCGGCGCTGTAGCTGCGTAGCCTCTGGAGGTGCTGCCTGTGGGTCAGGTGGTTGGGCAGGCGTCCGTTCTGCAGGGGGATCCGCGGGTCGATGAAGGTCGTCGCGCGGCTGTTGTGGTCCACAAAGAAGTTCTGGAACAGACAGATGACGCGGACCGTGGCAAAAAAAGAACGACGCGGATCAAGCTGGGTAGAACAGCAGGCCCGTAGCCGGGGGGGGGGGGGGGGTCGGGTGGATCGAACGAACCCCCCCTCACGACCGACGAAGGTCCAGAATTTAAGACCAAAGGTCGGCCCCCCCGTCCCCGTCAACAGATCGCCCGACAATCTAAATAATCTGTCCCCCCCCCGTCAACAAATCGAAACGATACGGTCCACTTTTGGAGAAAAAAAACGAACCCCCCCCTCCATGACTATGGGCCTGAATAGTGACACTCTACTGTATCTTACCCTACTGTACTCTAGGTCATGTTAGGTTAGAGATCCACAAATGTAGGTCTAGATGTGTGTGTGTGTGTGTTTGTGTGTGTGTAACGGCCCCTACCTTCCCCTGGGGGTCCGTCTTGATCTCCCAGCCCCTGGGCAGCTCTATCTGGGCGTCGCCGAAGCGGTTGAGGAAGGCGACGAGGTCACGGTTGTGCTGGTAGCGCTCGAAGTTCCTGGCGTCGCGACGCACCTTCAGGATCATGTGCTTCAGACACGTGCTGTTGGTGAACATCCTGTAGGCTCCCTGGGAAACGGAAACAGCTGCGTAGCACATGTGTACGCGTGGTTCTGTGTGTGTGCGTCAAGGTTGTTATAGTTAACGAAAACTAACTAAAAAAACGAAAACTAGGTGTGAACAAATATTTTAGTTAACTGAAATAAAAATAAAAACTAGGCTTTACAAAAGAAACGATAACTAACTAAAACTGTGTTGTGTGTTTACAAAACTAACTAAAATAAATTAAAATTATAGAGAAAATGTCCTTAGTTTTAGTCTTTTTCATTTCATACATAGACCTAGTATTTTGGGTGGATATGAAATCTATCCTCCATTTTGTCTTTAGCTGTGCCCCTGCGCAGGAGTAACCTGACGTGCGCCTGATGGTTTGTTTCACACAGAGTGAAACAACGTGAGCTCACGAGATCAGGATGGTCTCACAAGGCTAGCACAGAAGAAAAAAATAAATAAAACTAATACTGAAACTAATAAAAACTCAACTAAAACTAAGCATTAAAAAAAAAAAAAAAAAAAAACTGAACTAGCAAATCTGCCTCAAAAACGAATTAAAACTAAACTGAAATTGAAAACAAAAAGTTAAATCGATATAAAAATCAAAACTAATGAAAAAAGCTAAACTATTATAACCTCGGTGTGTGTGTGTGTGTGACCGTGCGTGACGCTACTTACGTAGTTGGCGTGGAGGACGGTGAAGAACTCTGGGTGTGTGATGAACTTGACAGCTGGACTCTGGAGCAGGGCGGTGATCTTCTGACTGTTGACGGGAGAGGTTTCGCTCTCTCTGCTCACCTCTACACACACACACGCACACACACACACACACACACACACACACACACACACACACACGCACACGTCAACCAACAGAGAGCCACAGAGGGAAGTAGAAGGACCAGGCAGAGTCAAGAGGATACAGTAACTTTGGGTAGAGGCGTGAATTGAACTGTAAAACCGTGTCATGTTCTTAGCCTGAAAACCACTCCACCTCTAGAGGTCACACCTGCAGTACCGTTGTTGGCCACAGGGGGAGAGTCTGTCTCGCTGCTGCTGCTGCCGTTGCCGTTGTTTGAGACGTCGGTTGTCTCGTTCGTCTGACACCCTCCTCCACCTTCCTCCTCCTCCTCCTCTCCCTCACCCTCTCTGTCTGTGGCCATGGTCCTCTGGATGGTCTGGTACCTGACACACACACACACACACACACACGCACGCACACACACAAACGCAAGCACACAACCAGATCTTGCTTGGAAGATGATTTCATTTTCTCCTCTCCTCCCCTCTACTCTCCTTCTTCTATCCTCTCTTTCTCCCTCCCTCCCCTCCCCTCTCCTCTCTTCTCCTGTCCTCTCCTCTCTTCCCCTCTCCTCCCCTCTCCTCTCATCTCC